>NC_142036.1:22651522-22959022 GCF_982192425.1 Myodes glareolus | reverse complement strand
AGAGCTGTGTGAGCTGGGAATGGTGGGAACAGAGTGAGGGCCTGAAGGATGGCTGGGCTGTCTCTCTAAGCCGAGAGCCCAAGAACCAAGACTGCTTGTCTGTGAGGTGGGGTTGCTTGTCTAGACTACTAGATCTCAGTCCAAGAGACTGTTTCAGTACTAAGTCCTGCAGGATGTGTCGGTGATGGGGACATAAACTCGGAATCCAGGATGAGTTGGGACGGGATATCTGTGGAGGTGGCCATAACCCCTGTGTGAGCCGAAGACATGTTACTCACATTTAATCCACAATCAATGGACCCATGGATGCCCATGGCGTGGGAGAATTCAGTCTCTTTCGTCCTGTTTATTCTAAAGCCTGTTCCAAAAGCCATTGCCTTATAGACATGGTTCCCCCTGAGGAAGAAGGGTCCCCAACTCTCCCCACGATCCAACGTCACCACTTTCAGCTCAGATCTGTTACTCTCCCCATCTCAGACCCTAACAATAGCTAGAAACTCAAGTCACCAGGCTTTGATTTTGAATTTCCCCTTTTCCAAACCAAGCCTGGAGTCTCTTCTCACCTTTAGGGGCTTGTCCACTTCCAATCCAGCATTCACCACCCCTGAGGGACACTCTGTGTTGTGAAGATAGATTGATTGCTGTCACAGGTAGAGCTGAGCAGAAATTGGATACGGTGAGTCTCTCAGGTGATGGTATTCTTAATCCCTTTCATCTTTAGGAAAATGGAAGTTTCCCTTTGACCCTCATGACACATATGAATCTGAGTTTCACTTGGATAAGGACAGATCTGTGAAGGTGCCCATGATGAACATTGAGGACCTGAGCACCCCCTACTTCCGGGATGAGGAGCTGGCCTGCACTGTGGTGGAGCTGAAGTACACAGGCAATGCCAGCGCCCTGTTCATCCTCCCTGACGAGGGCAGGATGCAGCAGGTGGAAGCCAGTCTGCAGCCAGAGACCCTGAGGAAGTGGAGGGACTCTCTGAGTACCAGGTGTGTGTCTGCTGGATCCAGAGGTGGTCTGGCTCCATATGTTGCTGTCGGCCTGGGGCCCAGTGTCCCTATACCTCATAGTCTCACTGGCACCGAATGTAATGGGTAGAGAATCAGCAGGGCCAGTTGGAGCTGAGGTGGATTTTTCTTCTCTGACTCAGTAGTTTGGGGCCTGATTTTTCTGTCATTTTTGTTGTTCACAAGATGACATCAGCTAGAGCAGGAGCTGAGGATTCCTCTGTGTCTATCAGACACAAGATTACAGGGAATCTTGAATGGACTGTTGAAGGGAGAGGGGGAGGTTTAGGAAATATCAGCTCTGAGAATCAACTCTGCTCTGTGTAGCTGTGTAGCTAGCTCATCTCTCATTCATCACCGTAGTGTACTGCTGACTTGAAGACCTACTATGAGCCGCCTTCTGATTTAGATTCATAGAGTATATCAAAGACTAAAGCATGAACTCTCTTAACCTTGTGGGTTCATCTTGCAATTGCAGATCAGAGTGGGGAGACAGAAATGCAACCAATCATTATTTGATTTGGTAAAAGGTGAGAAGGGGGGAGATTCAGAAGGGGAGGGTCCAAGATTAAGGAAAGCTAGAGTCAGAGAGGGTGGAGAATTTGAAATACGTGGGTGATTAAATGAAGTTTGAGGGTCCACAGGGCAGGGGAAGGATTGCATTTTGTGGGTCTTGGAGGAAAACATTCTTAGGAGAGGAAACTTTTACCAAGCCATGTTGCCTGCCTCTGTAAACACTCTCAGGCTCTGAGGCATAATTAACGCATTCCAAAGAGCAATTCAGGTGGTCTAGCATGGATGGAAAGAAGGCTGCTCCACCGTGAGAGGGCTGCCTCTGGTTCCCTAGCTACAAGGTATGCTTATAGGGCAAGGGAGTCCAGTGACTCTTACAGTATTTCTTTCCATTCTCAGGAATATCGACGAGTTCTACATGCCCAAGTTCTCCATCTCCACAGACTACAGCTTGGAGAAAATCCTTCCACAGCTGGGTATCAGGGAAGTCTTCTCCACACAGGCTGACCTGTCTGGGGTCACAGGGGCCAAGAACCTGAGAGTCTCTCAGGTAAGGCAAGACACACTGGGTGGTTCCCCTTGGTGCCTGAATGAGGATGGTGAGGGCCAAGTGTGTGGGAGATGGCAAATGTGTGAGAAAGTCTACATTTATGAGATTCTCTCATCCTGTGAGAGGCAGAAAACAGCCTAGATATATATACTCCTGCTTGATACCAAGAAGCCAGTTCCTCCTCTATCCGTTGAACATAACGTCACCCAGAAGCTTTGTTGGGAAGGAGCCTGTGCTTAGTTTTCAACTATCACTGGCACCAACCAGTGCTGTGGTGCAGATGCCACGCACAATCTACTTCTCGGCAAAAGCACTTCCAGCCTCAGCCTCTTCACTGCAGGGCTGGCCCAGAACCACCTGATTAGCACACAGAACAGTAGCAGTGAAGGAAATAACAGGGGATGAAGGGCAGTTGTGGTGAAAAGCCTAAGAATTGGAGAGGAGATGTTTAGGACCTCACACTACATCCCCAGATGAACAGCCTGGCAATGCCTAGTGTTCTCTACATTGCTCATTCAGAGCCCTGGGCTCATATCTGTAGCAGCAGACCATGGCAGTCTGGGAAAGAGAAGCCATACCTTGTGCATTGCTATTGTATGCGTCAAGGAGGCTGGAGCAGGAGGGATGCCGATACCTGCACTGGCTGTCGATACCCTGGCTGTTCCCTGTGGGTCTCCTGAGAAGCTGCCTGTGGAGTGAGGTTGGAGTTACCTACTCCAGATAGTGGTGGGTTTAGGACAACACAGATTCTCAGAGACTGAGCATTCCCAGGACGTTCCTCATCTCACACCCTAAGTCAAGACCTGGAAACCCAGGGGTAGAGCTCATGGCAGGAACAAACAAGCTCACCAATGTCGGAGGCCATCACTCGATGCTTGCTCCAGGAATCTCCTCTCCTGCCCTCCCTGGTCTCCAGTGAGTGATGTCTTTCTCCTACAGGTGGTCCACAAGGCTGTGCTGGACGTGGCTGAGACAGGCACAGAAGCAGCGGCTGCCACGGGAGTGAAATTCGTACTTATGTCTGCAAGAATCAACCCCTTTATTTTGAGTTTAGACAGACCATTCCTGATGCTTATCCTTGACACAAATACTCAAGTTGCCCTCTTTTTGGCCAAGATCATGAATCCCAAGTGAGACTAGAACTTCCCAAATGGTGATGCTTCCTCCTGGGAGCCAGGGATTAAGCCTGTATGTGGGTCTCTATGTGCATTTTGGCCTCCATGATCTGATTGGCTGTGTGTGCCTGGATTGGACAGTGACAGTGATTAACTGTATGACTCGACCATGCACAGAGACCCGTGGACAGACAGTGTCAGGTTCCTGTCCTCTTGTCAGCACCAACTCATGCTCCTGAGCTTGAACCCTGTCTTTGTGGCCCCTCCCAGCTGTCTCTCCTCTATGTGCCTCTGCCCAAAGCTTGGGTCCTGGCAGGGAGACTCAGTTCCTATCTAGGCTCTGGTTATATCTGTCTTCATGTTCCTCAGCCTTCATGGGACTATGCACACTTAGAGGCCAACCATGTTGACCTCAGGCCCTGGACTGAGGAGAGAACCTGCTGCCCTGAGTCTATTTCCAGAATCTGGGAACACTTGGTACCAAGTCCAACCTCACATTTGTCTTCTTCCAGGCTCTGCCATCCCCTGTCCGGTCATGGGCTCCTGGCTCTGCCCATATCTGACACTGGGTTACAGCACCTATTCCCGCAGCTGCATGGGGTCAGTTGGTCACCTCAGCTCCTTACCCCTAGTGTACCTACTTAGGGCAGAGGGGCCATTTTCTATGTTCCCCACTGACCAACCTCACACCGCAGATGGACACCCCCACCTTCTTTACTCAAAACGCAGTACTCGAAGCAAATGATCAATAAACATATATCTGGACGGAAAGTGATCTGGCAGTGTTCACTCAGCTCCTGCAGGCAGGGGTGTGGCCTCCAGTGACAACAGGGTAGGAGAGGTTGTCACTCACATTGTGTGACTCGTGTGATGAACCTCTGACCTACATGCTTATTGCACCTCAAAGGGCTTGTGGTAAAGGACTAGGAACAAGACCAAATCCCCCCTTGTTAAAATCAGATTTGTACAAAACTAAAAGTTATATGAACACCCTTTCACCTATCAGCAGATTCATTCATTTTCAACACACAGCGCATGTGTATGCATGTACATATGCATTCATACATACTTATATGTCTATGTCCAGAGAGAGAAGCTTCTCTTTATCTTTCCCCCTTTGAAATGTTTTGAAGTAAATTCTACAATTCTTATTTTCTTAGGATTTTTCCTCTCCCCTACCATATAGACTCTTGTGACATAAAAGCAGACATTTTGAAGTAGCACATGGTGACATTTAGCTCCGTGAGTTCCCAGTGCAGTTGTTGGCTATGAAGGGAGCTGGAGCGGGTTAGGTTTCCAAGCACTGGCTTTTCCTCAAATAATAGAAAACCCTCAAAGTGTTTGTCAGTGAGAGCAAAGCCAAAAGTTATACCAACGGCAGCAGTAAAATGTCATCATTTATGTCAACAATCTCTATAAGATGGGCTTGCCTTTCTGGGGAGGGCATTGTAACTTGAACTCAGAGCCCCACACTTCCTCAGAAAACACCTTCACGCTGAGTTGCCTCAGCTTTGTTCTTACAATTTTGCTTTTTCACAAGCTCTCACTGGGTTGCCCTGATTGACCTTGAACTCACTGTCAGAGACTTCCTCCTTGGACACCAATGAAGGAGCAGATGAAATGACATTAAAGTGCACTTCTAACTCTCCTCAGTGTGAAGGGGCAAAGCCAGTGGGCTGGCAAGGGGGTGTGCAGCTGAAAAAGTTCCCAACGGGCCTGGAAAGGGCACAGAGGAGCCCTGCTCTCTACTCCCAAAGACTCCAGGTGGAACCTGGTCCCCCTCTTCCACTTCACAAAAGTTCCAGTGAACAAGGACCCAGCAGCTAGCCTGCCCTCTGCCTGCACTGGCCCTTCACATCACTAGGGCCCAGAGAGCCTCCCCTCAGGTCCCATTTTTCCTTCCTGCCTGGGCCTTGTATCCACCAAGTTACTTCTGAATGGATTCCATGCCCACTGGTGAGTCACTACCATCTCCCCTGTCCACGGCTCCTGACAGCCATTAGAACACTGTGTATGCTTATTAATTCCCATGTTCTGGGCATTGTGTTATGTGACATCACACAGGCCCTACTGTGTCTGGCTTCTTCCACTGAACACATTGGCAGGTTCAAATACACTGCAGCAGGAATGGAATCACCTTCCAGAGTCCAGTATGGTAACAGTACTTGGCAAGAACAGGTTCTGCTCATCCACCCATCTGTTGGTGGGCATTGGAGTTGCAAGCCCTTTGCTGACTATGAAGAACCCTCCCGGAGATTGGCTGCAGCAGCACCCAAAGTCCTGGTTTCTGCTCCTCTGCATGCATACCTACACTGGAAGTGCTGCATCAAGGACTGCCAACCTTTCCAATGACGTCACCCTATTCCTACTGGCTTTATAGGAAGGCTTTGAATCCTATCTATCAACGAAGACACTTACTATCTTTTTTATATTTTTAATGAATTAATCAGTTTCTATTTATGCATTTGGTAATTTTTTGTGTGTGTGATGTGGGGGTTAAAATCCAGGGCTTTGTGTATGGTAAGCACCTTTAGGAAGGCAGTCTTCCTGGTCAGTCAGTGTGAAGGGTGACTTTGCCATCCAACTGTTGGAGTTCATCAGAATTCTAGGTACAGATGAAAGACTCCAACCTTAGTCTCCATTTTAAGATTGAAAGACCCCAGCCCTAGTCTCCATCTTAAGATGTTTTGATCAAACTGGCCAGGGCAAAACAGGATATCTGTGGGTGGCAGAAGCAGTCTTAAGACCGGCTGTACCTGCCAAAAGGATAAAGGCGGGATTTCTGTGGGCGGCAGAAGCAATCTTGAGAAAAACACCCAGTCTTTTGTATATCGAAACCCAAGAGGGCAGAAACTGGCTGAAACTAGCTTAATTTAGACTTGGTTTTGTCCTGATGTTGATCTACCCCATATGTTAATTTAATTTGAGTTGACCAATGATGTTGCTGTTGCTATGCTTTCCCGTTATGTAACCCTGAGACCCTATAAATACTTGCTGGAAAAATACAAGGGGGGGCTCAGTCTCACCGGAGTACTGAGTCGCCCATTGGTGCCTTCGACAATAAAGAATCCTATCTATTGCTGTTTGCATCCATTGGCGTGGCTTATTGCGTCTGGGGAATCCTTCCTGAACCCTAGAAATTAGGGTCTTTCACAGATGCCTGAGCTGCAAACATTTCCTCCTATCCTGGGGGTTGTCTCCTCAGGCTCACAGTACTGGGACCCAGAACTTTGTATATTCAAGGCAACATCCTATCACTAAACTACATCCTTGGCCCTTGTAGTCTTTCTCTTTCGTGGTGGTCAGAATAAGAATGACCCCCATAAGTTCATAGATTTAAATGCTTAGAGAGTGGCACTATTTGATATGATTAGGAGGTGTGGCCTTATTAGAGAAACATTGTCACTAGGGATGGGCTTTGAGCCAAAACGTGGATCCAGTGGCTATCTCTTCCTACTGCCCGTAGATCCCAATGCAGAATTCTCGGCTCCTTGCCCAGCACCATGCCTGCCAGTGCTCTAGTGTGCTTCCCACCATGCCGATAATGAACTAAACTTCTGAAACTGTAAGCCAGCCCCGATTAAGTGTTTCCATTTATAGAAGTTTCTGTGGTCATGTTGTCTCTTCACAGCAGTAGAACCTTGACTAGTAAGATGTTCTTGAACAGTTGTGTAATGTATATCTACAAATTTGTGAATGTGTATATATGTGTGCATCTATGTTCATATCCATATGGAGGTCAAAAGTCAGCCTCGGCTGTCACTCATTCTCGGGTGCCATCCATTTGGTGTTTAGAACAGGGTCTCTTCATAGGCCAGGAAGTCACTGAATTGCCTAGGGTAGCTGGCCAGGGAGTCCCAGGGATCCCCCTGTCTCTACCTCTCCAGAGCTGGGATCACAAGTTCAAGTGACCACACTGGCTGTTTACTTCTGTATCAGAGAATAGAACTCAGGTCCTTGTACATATGAGACCAGCATTTTACCTACCCATGTTCCCCCGACCTCATCCTCTTGATAGTGTCTTTGATACACAAAGCTTGACTCACCTTGGGGCCAAAGCAAAGATTCCAGCAGACTCTGATCTGAACTCTCTGAAGCTGTGACTCAGTCCAAACCTTTCCTTTTCCCACAGGGTTCCCTCAGATGTGCTGTCCCAGGGACTAAAGGCTAACTGACACATCCCTCTATAAGTTACCAATCTGTGGTCATCTTCTCAGAAGCTCTGGAGTTGGCTATGATGGTTTTAGGGACAAAAAAACTTGCAGTAGAACCTGCAGATCAGGCAGTTCCCAAAGGTTACCCCTGGGGAGCCACATACCTGGGTGGGGTTACCCTTACATTTTCCTCATCCATAAAAGGAACTGATGATGCCATGTAGGAGTGAATATGCATACACAGTGTTCTAACAGCTGTCAGGTGTTGTGGACAGGAGAGATGGCAGTGACTCACCAGTGGGTATGGAATCCATTCAGAAGTAACTAAGATAGTTTGAAGCTCCAACTGGGCAATCCTGTTGGTGAATAGGTAAGGGATACAAGGCCAACGCAGGAAGGAAAAAAAGGACCTAAGGGGAGGTTCTCTGGGCCCTAGTGATGTAAAGGGCCAGTGCAGGCAGAGGGCAGGCTAGCTGCTGGGTCCATGTTCACTGGAACTTTTGAGAAGTGGGAGAGGGGGACCAGGTTCCACCTGGAGTCTTTGGAAGTAGAGAGCAGGGCTCCTCTGTGCCCTTTTCCAGGCCTGCTGGGAACTTTTCCAGCTGCACACCCCCTTGCCAGCCCACTGGCTTTGCCCCTTCACACTGAGGAGAGTTAGAAGTACACTTTAATGTCATTTCATCTGCTCCTTCATTGGTGTCCAAGGAGGAAGTCTCTGATAGTGAGTTCAAGGGCAACCCAGTGAGGCCTTGTGTCAAAGCAAAAATGTAAGAAGAGAGCTGAGGCCACTCAACATGAGGGTGTTTTCTGAGTATGGGTGGTAGTTTGAGTGTAATTGCCCCCCAACAACTCATAGGGACAGGCACTACTAGGAGGTGTGGCCTTGCTGAATTCAGTAGGTGTGGCCTTGTTGGAGGAAGTGTGTCACTGTGGGGATGGGCTTTGAGGTCTCCTATGCTCAAGCTACTCCTGTTTCAGACAACTTCCTGTTGCTTGCAGGTCAAGATGTGTGACTCTCAGCTCCTTCCCCAGCACCATATCTGCCTGCATGCCTCCGTGTCTACCATGCTGATAATGCACTGAACCTCTGCAGCTGTAAGCCAGTCCAGTCAAATGTTTTCTTTTATAAGAGTTGCCATGGTCATGGTGTCTTTTTACAGCAATAGAACCCTAACTATAGCAATGCATGAAGTTCTGCGTTCAAGTTCCAATGCCTTCCCCAGAAAGACAAACTCATTTTATGAGGACTGTTGACATAATTAATGACATTTTACTATTGTCACTGATATACCCCTTTTGACTTGCTGTCACTGATAAACACTTTGAAAGTTGTTTTTTGTTTTATTTTGTTCTTATTTATTATTTCCCCCCTTTTTTTTGGTTTTTCGAGACAGGGTGTCTCTGTAGCTTTGGAGCCTGTCCTGGAACTAGCTCTTGTAGATCAGGCCGGCCTCAAACTCACAGAGATCTTCCTGCCTCTGCCTCCAGAGTGCTAGGATTAAAGGCGTGCGCCACCACCACCCGGCAAAAGTTTTTTGTTATTTGAGGAAAGGCCAGTTCTTGGTAACCTAACCCACTCCAGCTCCCTTCATAGCCGACAGCTACACAGCATTGGAAACTCACCAAACTAAATGTGATTATGTGCTAATTCAAAATGTCTGCTTTTATGTCACATGAGTCTATATGGTAGTGGAGAGGGATAATTCTTTTAAAAAGCAAACAAACAAGAATTAGAATTTACTTTAAAATATTCTAGAAGGGGAAATATATATATATATATATATATATATATATATATATATATATGATGCCTCTCCATATATGTGTGTGTGTGTGTGTGTGTTTGTGAGTGTGTGTGTGCCATTGTTGAAAATGGAGGAATCTGATGGTGGGTTTAAGGGTGTTCATATAACCTCTAGTTTTGTACAACTCTGATTTTGACAAGGGGAAATTTGTGCTTGTTCCTAAGCCTTGAACATGAGCCTTTTGATGTGTAGTAAGCAGAAGGTGAAGGAAGGGACAGATACAGGGCTCTTACAACAAACCTCATGTCCCCCAAAAAAGTACTGAGGTTCCTGGGAGTCAGACAGACTGCATGGGTGCTGCTTACAGGAAGAGCAGGAAGCACAGGGTGCAAAGAAAACAACAGAAAGATGGCTGAGAAAGACACCTAGCTCAAAGACTTCTCTCTGCGCTTAGTCAGCCAGGTCACTCTTACATCATCCTTGGCCCCAAGCCAGCTGAGGATGGACCAGGGATGCTGATGCTAAGGTTTAGCAAATCCCCTTCCTCAAAGCACATACTCACGTTTCTGCATCTGAGTGCCAAGTCCTACGGACTGGTCGTTTTCCATCATCAACTTGAGGTGTAACCCGCCATCACAGTGTTAGAAACACTGAAGCCTGCGCAGATGGGCCTTGGGGGCATGGTTTTAATAAGCACGGAGTTCCCTGGAGAGAACAGGGACTCGTGTGTCTGTCCCAGAATGAGCAGCAGGCGTCCACAATGTGCAGGAATGGAAAGCGCTCTGCATTTCCTAGTGGCCTGGTGGCATTAGTGTGTCACGAAATGCAACCTTCATGGCAACCTGGAGCAGATAGGAGGGCAAGAGGAAAACCTGAGGCTCAAGAGAGGATTAAATAAGAGGTGGTTCGGGGGCTGGAGAAATGGCTCAGCGGTTAAGAGCACTGACTGCTCTTCCAGAGGACCCAGGTTAAATTCCCAGCACCCACATGGCAGCTCACAACTGTCTGAAAATTCAGTTCCAGAGGACCTGACACCTTCGCACCAATGCACATAAAATAAAAGATAAATAAATCATAAAATTTAAAAAAAAGAAAAAAATTTAAAAAAAAGAGGTGGTTCCGGGCCTTACCCCAAACACTCATCCTGTTCCAAAAGTACTCATGCTCCCCAGCTATCTTCCAAAAGGGCAGTTCAGAGCTGTGGTCCTGTGCATCTCTGTGCTGTGTATACTGAACCAGGTGTGGCCTCCGCACAACCCATGCACCTGCCAAAGTCCAGCCTGTCATTGTCCTCCCCGTAAGGACAAACCTCTGTGACAGGGCCATGTTGACCTGCTGAGTCTCTTCAGCACCACGGAAGGTTCATAGACAACATTCACTTAAGCAAATGTGGGGCCCGGGCTGCCCAGCCAGCTTGCTGATCATGGCCCAGTGCACCACAACTCACACTCCTGTACACACATGTGCGCACACACGCACACTCACACACACTCTCACATACACCCACTCACACACATACACACTCACACACACTCTCATACACCCACACACTGACACACACGCTTTCACACACTCGTACACTCACATACACTCTCACTCACACACATACACACTCATACATGCTCTGACACTCTCACATACTCACACACATACACACACTCACATACACATACATTCACACACTCACATACGCTCTCACACACATACACTTGTAAGAGTCTGCATTTCCCAGTGGATTCCCACGCCCGACCCAGGCTGCGCACTTCCTGAATTCGGGCCCACGAGAAGGGATAATTGTCCTGAGGGTTGAAAAAGGAGACACAGACAAAAGAGACCTGGCTCATCTACAAGAGTAAATGGCAACTTTATTAAGCATAAGTCGGGTATATATACTGTGGGGCAGAAAGACACCAGCCCCCCATCAGGAACAAGGAAAGAGAAAAGTCAGGGGGCTGCACCCAAGGTCGGAGAGCAGCTGAACAGAGAAAAGAGGAAGCCAGGTGGGCGTGCTCAGGCTCAGAGAAAAGCTGACCCGGGAACCTTGCCTGTGGGCGAGAACCTTGCTTGCAGGTGGAATTACCATGACAGAAGAGTTCTCTCTGAGCTGCACCCTTGGGCCGTAGGTGAAATTAACATGACAGGAGAGGGCAGTTCTATGCCACACCCTCGAGCTGATGCAGTGGAACCAGGAAGCAGAACAGTCCTGCATGGCGCCTCGGGAAAATGGGGAACCTGTGTACCTACATACACTCACACATACACACTCTCATACACTCACACACACACTCACATACACTCACACACACACACAGTAAGGGCTGCAGCCCTCATAGGGTACACCATAAGTAGTGGGAGGTGGGGCAGTGATGCAGACTCACCCTGCCTGCAGGCCTCCAGCATGCGCCACATCCTCTGAAGCCCTGCCCCTTTCCTTCCTCTTTTCTCTCAGCAGATCCTTCTCTGCTGGACCCCCTACCCTCTGTGCCTCTGCTCTGTTCTCTCAGGACAGCGGCCTTTGCCTTCCCCTCACAGGGCACTGAGTAGCCACCTCCAGCCCTGAAGCAGCTGTCAGGCAACTGGCCGGGAAGATGCGGGTACCATGCCTCCCGTCCGGCCTGCTGCTGACACATTGCAGGAGGGGCTCAGTGGGGAGCTGAGCAGCCTTTCACTGCCCTTCACTGCATGAGGCAGGTTCAGCTCGAAAGTTCTGAGGTTGGGGGATGTTGGAGAATGCACTGATCACAACCAGAGCCCTTACCAAGAAAACTCAGTGAAGTAAGAGAATATAACTGCTCGGCAGGACACCAGACATGAGATTGTCTGTCTTCAGCCTGGCCTAGCAGGTACTACATGGCCCAGGTCTCCATGGTGTCTGCCCCCACCTCCCATTCCCAAGGTCAGCAGCTGTGGCCCATAGCCTGTCCTCTGCATACAATTTGAGTCCTGATGCACAGCAGCAGTGGAGGACTGCATGCATGAATGTCTGAATGCATGCATGTATGATGAACGTATGACTGTTAAATCTAATGAGAATGAAGTCTTGGTCTTATCAGCAAGCCAGGATATTTCCCAAAGCAGATGGGCATGTGCAGAAGGGAACAGGCTGGTCCTCTTCACGGAGGAGGCTTCCCAGCAGGCTTAGCTTCCTGGAACGTGGGGGTTCTCTTGACTCCTCCTTCACAGATGCTGAACTGGAGTTCAGCAAGTTCCAGACTGTCCAAGGCCACATGGGGAAATGACATCAGGGCCTGTGGTGGCATGGTAACAAAGCCTGCCAATAATTAACCCAAACCCAGAGTGAGCAGAGGAAGGTCGTTTATCACAGCGGGAGACAGAGAAAGGTCAGGGATCTCTGGGAGGAGGTCCCCAAAGTTGGGTGGCGTAAGCCATCTGGGAAATCTGCGATGCTCGACACCAAGCTCTGGGAAGTAAGCAGTGTATGAGGCAGCAGAGTATCTCCCTGTGAACTTAACTGCTTGCTGGGAAAGCTGGGCCAACATGACACAGCATGCCAGAAGCATGTAGGAAAAACAAACAGAGGGAGGAGGCCAGAGCCGGGGTGAGACAGCTTCAGATGACCAGAGCAGTCAAGGACATGAGTCTCTGAGCTGTGCAAATGGCTGTGGACCTTGGCCCTAAGCAGCTGGCAGCAAATGCCAAGGTCCTGAAGCAGAGGAAGAGGTCTGATATTGCGTCAGATGGAGCCAGGAGTCACAGGAGGGTCCCCTGGAAGAGGAACTAGAGCCATCAGATGAGATCACCTGCTGTGATCCAGGACAAGAGTCAGCAGGAGCCCCTTCTGGGTCGTGAAAAGAATTACAGAGAGCTTAGCCATTCTCAACTCCAGGGACAGACATGGAGGAGGCATCAGCACCCTGGTAGCCAATAGAGTCAAGTCGTGGGTGCACTTTGATCCCAGGGCACTCCCAGCAGACACTGTGTGTGTGTGTGTGTGTGTGTGTGTGTGTGTGTGTGTGTGTGTGTGTGTGAAGTCCAGCTTCCACCCCCATCTCCTACTTAGTTTAATGGCCCTAGCCTGCTTTCCCAAGCCTCCACTTTCTCGTCTGTGCAATCAAAATGGAAGAACAATATCTTCCCCAGCAGGACTAGGTGAGGTCTCCCAGGAAGCATTGGTACAGGGCCTGACCCAGAGCCAGTGCCCCGGAAAACCCGCGTATACTTATCATTATGGTTGTTGTCTTCCAGGCCACTGTTGCTTTCAAACCAAGGAACATGGAGGATGGAGGAAGTGCTGACCACTGCAATCACGGCTGTGCCTCACTGTCTGGCCCTGGCTGACCCAGGAGCTTCTGATGTCATGGACCTTTGCCCCCGGATGGCTCTGCCCTGCCACAAAGTCTCTGTGAGCAACATAGACTTTGCCTTCAGCCACTACAGGAAGCTGGCCCTTCCTGCTCCAGGAGAAAACGTTCTCTTCTCTCTGGTAAGCATCTCCTTGGCCTTGGCCACGCCAGCAGCCAGTACAGCTCAGCCTCTGGTTGAGTTTCAACCTCTCCATGGTGCTGAAGCTGAGGGCCAGGCTGGGTACATAATCTGCTGATTCAGTTGCCAGAGCAGAACTCTGACCACTGAGTGGCACCCAGACCACTCAGGACCTGGGGGAGGCCCGATCACGTGTTGACAAGCAGAAGCAGACCCAGGAGAGGTTCTGGGCCCAGAGTAAGGCTCTCAGCCAGTACACTACAGCAGCTGTGGTGGGTCACGTGTTCTTCAGAGGTGAGAGGTCATCCCAACATCACTCCCTGCAGCAAATGGAGGCTCCTGTGCTGACTGACAGGAAGAAGGAACTCGGGAACTGTGGTGGTCGTGTCCCCGATGCTGTTTGAAGGCCTCCAGTGGCACTGGCAGGGGACTCATCACCTATACTACTTTTTTTTTTAATTATGTATACAATCTTCTGTCTGTGTGTATGTCTGCAGGCCAGAAGAGGGCACCAGACCTCATTACAGATGGTTGTGAGCCACCATGTGGTTGCCGGGAATTGAACTCAGGACCTCTGGAAGAGCAGGCAATGCTCTTAACCACTGAGCCATCTCTCCAGCCCATCACCAATACTACTTGTTGAGTTCACGTGCCAAGAACAAATTCCCCACCTTCAGCCTGTGCTGCTGGGGTATCCTGTTTGAAAGACAAGTCTCACACCACCAATCCTGGGTGGTTCTACTTCAGGGGCTGGGAAAGTCCAAGACCCAGCTCCCTGCACTGGGAGATCGGCTCCCTTTCCTCACAAGTCACAGGGGGTCTATGAGTTTCACTTTGAGTAGCCCTGTAAACAGCCCCAGGACCCTGAGATACAGAGTGCCAACTCCCTTCCTCCAGAAAACCTGAGAAGGGTGTGTGAAAATGAGAAGGGTCCTAAATAGAGGAGCAGGGGAGGACACCCACTGAACAGAAAGCAAAATTGATGTCTCTCCATGAAGCAGGCTGACTGTTTCCACTCTCTCCTGACTTAGGACAATCAGCCAGTCTCGCGGGCCCCCTTGTGGCCATATGGGAGAAGACAGTGGCGTGTGCCGGTTTTTCCTGATTTGTTCCCTTAGGGCCCAGTCATACTTAATGAGCAGCAGGCATGGGTCACAGTCACTCAGGGCTGTCTTCAACCCAGTCATCCAAGAGAAGCAATGCACATCTCAGCAGAGAAGGCCGACACTGGTGTCCCCAGCTCACAGAGGAGAGAATAGATTTTATTGTCTTGCTGTTTTGAGACAGGGCCGTGAGAAGCCACCTAAGCTGCTACCTCTGCCTTCTAAGAGATGGATTATAGGTGCGAGTCACCATGCCCAGAGAGAAAGATTCTTTTCTTTTTAAAATAACAGATTCTGTGTGTGTGTGTGTGTGTGTGTGTGTGTGTGTGTGTGCGCGTGTGTACACATGTGCCTGTCATGGCACATGAGGAAGTCAGAGGACACCTTTTGAAGACTCAGCTCTCACCGCCCACCTTGTCAGACTGGGTCTCTTGTTTCTGCCCCTACATGCAGTACTCCAGGCTATCTGGCCCAGAGCTTCCATCAGATCCTCCTGTCTCCACCCCCATCTTGTCCTGGAAGAGCCAGGATTAAAGAAACACCAGGTGTTTTAAGGTTTCAGGGATCAAACTCGGGCTCTCAAGCTTGTGCAGCAGGTACTTTTTCCTACTGAGCCATTTTTCTGGCACTAGGACCCAGAATTTTAGACACCGAGAAAGGGAGTTTACTTGTTCTCTCAAGGGTCACTCCAGTGCGCACCTGTGGGTAATTATGGGGACTTGTGTTTAAGAGTGTTCACACAGGCACACTACATCCACGGTGAAACTCTTACATGCTGGCTCTATGCGTATTTAATTTTTAGACAATCTCACTACGCAGTCCTGCTAGTCTGGAAATCAATATACAAACCCAGCTGGCCTTAAACTCCCAGAGATTCCTCCCTGCCTCTGCCGCCTGAGTACTGGGTCTAAAGGCATGTGCTGCTATGCCTGGCAAATCTTTATCTCATATCAGATCCTAAAGAGGTAGAGAGTGTTATTTCTACCTGAAAGATGAGGAAACTGAGGCCTGGCAAATGGGCCCTAGGAGCCTTACCTCATCTACACCTGCTTCAGAGGAGCTGGCCCCACGGCGACATGATTTTCTGAGCAGTCACTACCTCCCAGAGACACTGTGGAGGTGGGAGGGTGTTGTTGTGCCTTCCTGTCGCTCTAAAACATAACCAGGACAGCTAACTTGCAAGGAGCAAAGGTTCCCGTGGCTCACAGGTGGACATTTCCACCCTGATCAGTAGGCCCTGTTGCTTCAGACCCTCGGGGTTCTGCACTTATAGCACAGGCAATATATATATATATATATATATATATATATATATATATATATATATATATATTATATATAGCCATAAGAACAGGATGACATAAGAGTCATCCTGCCAGGCTGACGTCCAGGAGTATACTCAGCAACCACTGCCAGGCCACCTTCTTTCGTCCTTGCTGCCTACAAGGAGGGTGACCAGGACCCTCATGCTTCTCCTAAAGGTTAACGGCGGTGTTTCTCTCCCCCGTCACCATATGGACACATCCCTTTGGCCTGAGTGCCAGCAGTCTGAGGGGTTCTTTGTGGATGAACACTATGCTGTGCAGGTCCCCATGGAGAAGCAACCAGCTCACTGCTGCTTCCTCCGTGACCCAGAGCTGCAGTGCAGTGACGGCCACAGACGAAGCCTGCTGACAACACCACCATGTTTGCTTCCCCGAGCTGGGCAAGATGAGGCAGCTGGAGGGTGAGCTGCTGTCAGACACGCTGATTGAATGGGACTCTTCACTAAGGACCAGACCGTCTGCTCTCTTCAGAGTTCCTGAGGCAGGATATTCCTGCTGGCTCAGCTCTCCCGAGACTGTCCTCTCCAGGGCACTGTCACCCCCTGGGGCTCAGCACTCCTCAGTGTACTGTCACCACCTAGGTTACCATCACCTCTCAGTGACCCCTTAGTAGCTCATCTTCAAGGCTCTACCATGCCCCAGTCATTGCCACCCTTAGAGCATTACTGTCCTCTGGGTACCGTCACTGCCCAGAGTCTTGTCACCCTCTGGACATACCCATCCCTAGCATGCAGTCACTCCCAAGGCATTGCCAGAGCCCAGAACATGCTGAACCTTGCCCTCCCTACCCCCAGTCCCTCTGAAGGTATTAGTGTGTGGCCAATAGCCTAGAATCTGGTCTTATCCTGGCCCTCCCGCAGACTTGGTGACAAGCTGGGTAAGGATGGCCCTCTCTGGGAGCCAGAATAGAAGGGAAGGACACTGTAATTAAGAAAACAAGAGATGCCTGAGAAGGGGACCTGTTCTGTATTCTCACAGCAGGTGGGAGAGAGCTCCATCAGGTTCATCCTGCCTCCCACACCAGAGCTGTGGTAGAAAAAGACAGAAATCACTGCCTGGGAGAGGGTGCCCCAGGGAAGAAACAGCATGTGTCCAAAGTGGGGACCTCAGTGTGTTCTAGGAGCAGATAGAGGATGGGGACTCAGGAGGGAGGGAAGACGAGTGAGGACAGGAAAGTGCCAGGAACAGAGCTCTGATCCCAAAGGAGCCTAAAACGCTGGAGCCTGGGGCAAGCTGAGGCTGCCTGGGGAAGGCGGACATTTTGGAAGCCCTCCCTCCAGCTGCCCATTAGGAACAGATAGGGAACATAGCTGGTCTTTCTCTGTGTCATCAGCTCCCAAATAATGGCATGGATTTTTTTATTATTAATGATGAAAGCTTGGCCTTAACATAGGCTTATTCCCAACTAGCTCTAAAAGTGTAACCAGTTTCTATTAATCTATGCCCTGCTGTGTGGCTTGTTATCTCTACTCAGTATCGAGTCTCACTTCCTCTGTGTCTAGCTGGCGAATCTCTGGCTCTCTGATTCTTTCCCAGAGTTCCTATCTCTTCCCAGGAGAGCCAAGAAAAGGTGGCTCACACCTTTAATCCCAGCACTAGGAATACAGAGGCTGGAAGTGAATATGGCTGGGCCAAGAGAGAGGAATTTAAGGCCAGAGGAGACAGGCACTCAGGATTCAGTCTGAGGACGTGTAGAGACAGGATGCAGAAGGATGCTCCATTTGGTCTGAGGATTTCATAGAGGTAATGTGGGAGAATTGTCTGTATTATGTCAATCATATTTTAATAAAACACTGATTGGCCAGGCAGACAGTATAGGTGGGAAAGCCAGACAGGAAGTAGAGGTGGGGCAAAGAGACTGGGAGTATTCTGGCAAGCAGGAAGCTCCCTCCGCACTCCTGTGCAGACCACCTGAGAGGAAAGATGTAAGCTGCCCCGCTGGAAAAGATACTGAGCCATGTGCTAACGTAGATAAGGATAATGGGGTAACATAAGTTATAAGAGCTAATAAGTAGCCTGACCTAATGGGCCAATCAGTTTATAACCTAATGTAGACTCTGTGATTTCTTTGGGACTTGCCGGCTGTGGGGTACTGGGTGGGACAGAAACCCCAAGAAGCCGGCCCGTCATGTTACAAGGTAAGAACTAGTGACTGGCTGCTCTGCTTCTCTGATCTTTCAACTTTCACCCCCTAATATCTGACTCTGGGTTTGTATTGTGAAGACTAATTAGAATTCACACTACATCTGGTGACCAACTTGGCGCACAAACCTGTAACCCTGAGATTAAGAGTCTCATGCTCTACCAGCTGAGCTTGAAATGGTGGAAGGCCTAGGGAATGTGTTGTGGTACCCAAGAGTCTGACCCTGCAACTGGATCGTCAGTAAGCTGCCCCTGCAGCTGCCCGGCCGCTGCTATGTGTAATGTATGCAGCTGAGGCTGGCAAGACTGCTCGGAAGGAACTTGCTCATTTCAGGGAAGAATTACCATGGGAAAGGTACATGAGACTAGCGTCCTCTGGGCTGATCTCTGATTTTGCGAGAAAACTCGATCGAAAGAGGATGAGATAGAGGTGCTGGGTTGCTGGTTTCTACAGTTGCGGAGTCAAACATGAAAGAGAACACACGTTAGACCTGTGTTGAAGGGCCAGTCCTGGGATCCACACATTTGGACTCCATGGGAGGAATTGGAGAGCTGGGAGGAGGAGACCACAGTAGACATGATGGGAGACACCCCTCACGTCTATCTTTTTATAGACAGGAAGGGGAATTCATGAATCAGTAGACAGGTTCTCAGCAATGGCCGAGCGTGAAAAATTGTAATCAGAGTATACCCAGCACCAGAACTGCCTGAAGTTGGAAATACTTTAACATTTTGCTTTACATATTTTTATTAGGCTGGCAACAGACATACATGTGCATATAAGTTGGGGGTGGCGGGTCAAGACAACTTGTATGAGTCAATCACCTTTTACCCTATGGGTCCCAGGGATTGAACTTGGATCATCAGGCTTGATGGCAACCACCTTTACCCACTGAGTCATCCTGCCCTACTAAAGGAAAGATTTTTAAACAAATAATGAAAGGCCTGTCACGGAGTGGCTTGTGTGGCTTTGGGACACGGAGGCAAATGGGATCAATCTAAATGCTGAAGAAGTAGAGAAACTGAGGAAGAGTAAGATCCCACCCCTCCCTGAGACAAAGACTGGGTAACCCAAGGCAGTGTGCAGGAAATTGGTCCCTGGCTCATACAAGTTGTCGGGGACACTTGGTTAGCACTGGCGGAGGTTCCCATCAGCATCAGAGGCTGGAAGATGACAGAGGAAAGGACAGGTACCCTGAGGACACAGTGTTTGAGAGGAGAAGGGCAGCATTTGATGTCCAGTTCTCTGAACCATGTTTACAGAAGAGTGTGGGAAGAGGTGGGTTCAGCAGGGACCTCGGGAGAGCTGTGGAGCTTTGAGGTGGGATCTGTCTGTATGAGTTAGAAGCAGCTTTGAAGGATCTGAATGAGAAGCTGACGGGTAAATTGTGTCCCTAAAGGGGTGTGGCAATGAGAGAAGGACAATGAAGACAAAGGGGTCTGTCTGGGTCACTTGAGGGCAAACTCCACAGGATTTGTGGGGAGCCAGAGTCCCTGGGGGTGTAAGGAGCCATCCGGATATCGTCATTACAAGATGGCGCTGACGGTCCTGCTTCTTGGAGGTAAACAAAGTCCTTCTTTGGTATTGCCGCATGGGGCTGAGTGCCCTTTGCTTTACATGCGCAGTTGAGCCTTGTTCCCTGGCCAATCCCCAGGCCCTGGGCATCAGCAGACTGGTATTCACCAATCAGGACAGTACCCAAGTCCCTTCTACCTATATAAGCAGATGCCGCTTGGCCTTTGCTCGCTCTCGCTTCCCGCTCTCCCTTCAACCAAGGGGCTCCAATAAAGTGTGATTTGAGAAGAATCCTCAACTCGTAGTCGTTTCTTCCTTGCTGGTCAAGGGGCGTGCCACATGGGGGAGAACTTACGGAAAGCCAGCCGCTTTGCAGTGAGCTTCTAGAAGGCTGTGACGACTGTGGGCTAGTTCGCAGAAGACACCGTAGTGAAAGAAGACGGGTGGAAAGGTTAAGTCTGAGGCAGTGTGGGAAATCTTCCCCGCAGAGTGCGGGCTATACAGTTGTCCCCTGGAAGACTGCACACAAGGAGTAGAGAATAGTTGCCGAACCCAGGGCTCTTTCAGAAGCCTGGTGTGGCTAACGGAAGGGCAAGGGCCACAGTGCCAGCCTGGAGTCTATCAAAACTAAGGAGCTGGCTCCAGGAGCATGTACAGCCAACTATAGTGCAGGCCGTGGACTTGCTCCAGGCCAAGCTCTGCTAGCCAGCACTGCAGAAGCCGTCAAGTGTCGGGATACATACCGTGGCTGGACTGCAACCGCAGCATGCCAGGATGAGGTCAGATGATTCTTAGAAAATGACAGTGGTCTGCAGAGGGCTAGAGCGGGTAGCCATGTGCCCGCAACATCGTTGTTTTGAGGAATAATTGATTCAGGGATGAGCTCTTTTCATGCTATGTTGGATTTTGCTAACACTTCTCTTTGAGCATTCCCTTAGCCACTCCCCCTTAGCCACTTCCCCTTAGCCACTCCCCCTTAGCCGCTCCCCCTTAGCCACTCCCCCTTAGCCACTCCCCCTTAGCCACTCCCCCTTAGCCGCTCCCCCTTAGCCACTCCCCCTTAGCCACTCCCATTTAGCCACTCCGTCCTACCCATCCAACACCAACTGGTAATTACACGGAATGGATGGTGGTAGATTTTCAGAGATCCTGCCCACTATCTCTAAAAAGGGTTTTTATATATAATGCTACCCTGAGTGTCTTAAAGACTTATATAGCATCTTGGAGACCAGTAAAGGCAGTCATTAAGGATTAAACAGAGGTAGCCTATGTGAATGGGCAAAGGCTCTCCAAGAAGCCACAGGCTTGTTTAATGAAACTCCGTGGCAGGAGCGGACTGCCTTCCAATGGGCTACAGTCCAGGGAGGCCTGAGGCCCCATAAACCATAAAAACTATTGCCAGTGCTATTGATTGCATGCCAGAACTAGATGGCACATCTCTGTCTCTGGAGACACTGAATGGCTGGGCACAGGTCGTGGAGAGTCAAGCTGGGGCTGAGCTGGAAGCTCTCTTCCTACTGCTGACTTTCATAGTGTTAGAAGGCGCAAACTGCCTCAGGGGAATTGACACCCACAGCTGGACTCAGCCGTGGTCCTTGCAGGCCACAGCATTGATGCAACAGGAAGAGGTGCCCACCTTTACGACAGAAACACAGCTGTTGCGGGTGCTTCCTGATAGAATGTAAGGAGGATAAACATTGCAGCATCACTTAGCATTGCAAAAACAAAAGGGAAAGATAAAAGACAGCACACACTAGTGAGCTCCGGGGAGCCAAAGGAGGACAGTGGGTGTCCTGCTCTCCTGCAGAGGAAGATTTTGGCCTATTCAAAACACAACTTTTAAGCTGGGTATAGTAATGCATACCTATCATCCCAGCACTTGGGAAGTGGAGACAGGGGAATAACTCTAAGTTGGAAGCCAGCCTGGTCTACACAGCTACTTCGTTCCTGTCAGGGTTCTATGGTGGAAGATCCTCTCTCAACAACAACAACAACCAAAAAAAAAACAACTGTGATCCTGGAACTTGGAAAGTGGAGGCAGGAGGAGGAGTTCAAGGTCACTTCAGCCATGTGGTGAGTTCAAGACTAGCCAGCACTACATAAGACTGTCTCAAAGACAAAGCCATTACCACATCCAGCGATCCATTCATTGGCTCACAGCTCGGTGTTCAAGCGGAGGGTGTGTGGCCTTTGGTCTGGCTCTTCTCACTGAACCTCTACTCAGAGCGTCAACCTATGCTGGCAAATGTTAGGGCCCTCACAGAGACCCTAGGTTACACATGCTCATGCAAACACACATATCTGCATGCATTCACCTCGCTTGGATGAAATACAAGTGGGACCACAGGCATGTATTAGCGCACTGACGTACCCAATTCATTTATGATGAGACTCTCCAGGACTTCGTAGGGAATCTTGGAAGGCAGGAGGCTTAATAGCAGCTAACCTGTTAATACCACAAATACCACAACGGTACCTCATGAGGGTTGGTATCCACTCTTAGTTCAAATTTCTAGGGGGAAAAATATCAAATTAGAAAAAGCAGCAGAATTTCAAGCTTAATGCCACATTTCATTTCATGCTAAGAACCACAGACATCGCAGTTTCGCTGGGAGCAGGGAAGGACGGCAGGAATGACATATGTTGGCCACACTATTCTGGAATTCGCATCTCCCTCATTTCTGAGCAAAGCAAAGGAAAAAAGCAATAATTTCTGAGGGCGTGAGGGAATCATGTTGCTTTCAGACAGAATGATATGTCAAGAAAGCCCAGAGGAATAATCAAAAAACTTTTAAAACTGAGAGCTCAGTCACAGGCCAGATACATGCTAAACATGCCAAAGTCAACAGATTTATTTTCTTTTAACATATCTGCAAGAACCGATAGGATATGTGTACTTGGGGGATGTTCCTTCCTTAATAACAACTTTTTAAAACCTACAGGGAATGGAGATATGGCTCGGTGAAAGAAACACTTACCGTGAAGTGTGGAGACCTGAGTTCAGATCCCTAAACCGGTGTGAAAGATGGGAAGGCGTGGTCATCTGGTTATAATCCCAGAGTTTAGGAGGCGGAGACTGGGGTCACTGAGGCAAGCTGGCCAGCTAGACTAGCCAGAATCATCAAGTGTAATTACAAATATTCTCCATTCTGCTGGTCTCCCTGAACAGGTTTCTTTCCACCCACCAGGTCCCACTCACTAGCTCCTGCAGCCACTTATGCAATAACCATTCTGAGGCTTAATATTAATTACATACTCTTTGGCCTATTAGCTCAGGTTTCTTATTAAGTAATCTTACATCTTAAATGAACCCATTTCTATTATATTTTACCAAGAAGTTCATGGCTTGTTACCTCTAGATTCTTGGGCAACTACATGGCGTCTGCCTGACTCCACCTTTTTTCCTCCTCTGTCTCTGCTTGGATTTCCCTCCTTGCTATATTCTGCCCTGCCATAGGCCAAAGAAACTTCTTTATTAACCAATACTAACTAAACATATTCACAGCATACAGACAGGAATCCCACATCAAGCAAGGTCTGGGGTCCAGGATCTTCAAGAGATTTTGTCTCAACAGATTGGTTAGAGATAGAAGAAAACACCTGACATCAACCTCTGGCCTCCATGTCGTCACATGTTCCCACACATACGTACCCCACACATGTGTAAGCGGGACTCCACGTGTTTACATGCAAGCATGAATACATGAATGCACATACACACACACACACACACACACACACACACACACACACACACAAATAAGGTTCTAAGGATGACTAAAAAGGCAATGGAAAGTCCGTAGGAAGAAAATAAAAATTTGTAGAGATGGATATAAAAGGTTTAGAGCCATTTGGACTTACAGTTGTGGAGGGTTGGGGAAGCATGACAGCAAGCAGCAGGCACGGCAGCAGGCATGAAGCTGAGAGCTCACATGTCAATTACAAGCTAGAAACAGAGAAAGCGGACTGGTAGGACCAGGCTGTGAACTCTTAAAGTCCACCCCTGGAAACACTTCCTCCAGCAAAGCTACACCTTCTAAACCTCCCTAAATGGCGTCTCCTAGCAGGGACTAAGTCTTCAAATGCCTGGACAATTCTCACTCCATCCATCTCAGAAGGAGTGTCAAAGACAGTCTCCACACTGTGGCCAAACCCCAATCAAACTGGTAATGACCCTGGCAGGACCTGGTCACTTCTTTCTCAGTTGTGCGCCCTCTGCTGGACAGATAGAAAATTCTCATGGCTACAACTCTGAAATAGGACATTACTAGATATTAACTTGGATTCCCAAGATTCCTTCCCAGCCTCTGGTGCCAGAAGATGCTTGGGACTTAAGAAGAAATCTGTTCTTGTAGAGGCCAGCCTGTGTTTTCAGGATTCCAGTGGGTCTTTATGCCACTTGTCTTTTGGAGAGCTCCAATCTGGGTTCTACCTATACCAAACTGTGACTATGCCAAGAAACACACAGTGAACCACCGTCCTTAGGGAGGGCATTCCTACAGTCCACCACGATAAAAAGTACTGAATTTCAAAAGGTTTACCTTCCTCTGCGTGTGCGGGTGCTTTGCTGCCTGCCTGCACGTGTCCCATAAGCGTTTCTGATGACCAAGGAGGCTGGGCGTCAGAGTGGGGGTGGACTCCCCCTTGGAACTGGAGTTAAGGACAATTGTGAGCTGCTATGTGGGTTATGGGAACTAAAACCAGGTCCTCTGCAAGAGCAACAAGTGCTTGTAACCACTGAGCCATCTCTCCAGGTGAAATATGGACTTAAAGATTCTCTTCCCCTCTGATATTTGTAGTTGTAAACACTTGGAACTTTTTCCTATGTGGGGTCAAAAGGGGCCTAAGGGGAAAAAGGAAATGGAAGCCAGGTATTAACTGGTGTTTCTTCAAGGCTTCTCCATTGCTTGCTTGGTTGTTTCTAATTACCTAACGTACCTGGAGCTGGAAATGCAAGTCCAGGCACTGAAGGGAAAATCAGGATCACTGTGACCATGTCACTGCAGACAGCAAACAGGACACTGCGCCATCCACCTGGGAAAGTCTGGCCGTGCCATGCTGAGCGCACAGCCCAGTGCCTCTGCCTTCACTGGGGTTTGCAGCATCTCAGACAGGATGAATCCTGTGGGGAGACTATAGCAAGGGTCATAGGAGGGGAGTGTGGGCAGGCAGAAAGTCAGGTGCGGTGAGTGTTCTGTGGGTAGCTGGGGGGTGATCAGGTATGCTAACAAGAGCACGGTTAGCCTGGGAAGGAATGACCTGCGTATCTGTAGACATGGGGAAGGTAGGAGGATAAAGCAGAGATGGAGCAGGAAATGTTGGAGGTAAGATCAGCGTGGAAGCCAGGAAACTCCTCAGGGTACCACCCTGCCCACCCTGGGACTTGAGCACACGAGAGACCTGTGACCTCCAGCTTCAAGTCTCATGTTCTAAGGAGAATAATCCAGTGCCCAGGTGGTCCATAGACATGGGCAGGTGGCAACGGCAAGGCTTTGTGGAAGAGACGCCCTCTGGAGCAGAATTACCTGACAGGTAATAATACCTAAGGTCCAGAATGTACAATCGCCGGAGACTAGCTCCTTTTGTCCTTTCTTTATTTTCACAACAGTGCTGAGGATAGAACTCAGGGCCTTGTACATGACTGGATGACTGGTGAGCATTCCACCACTGAGCTACACTCCCAGTCCATTTTCAAAAAAAAAAAAAAGAGCCAGGAGCCTGTGAAGATTTCTCAGTGAGTAGGAGCATTTGCTCTGCAAACGTTAAGATGTGAGGACCTGAGTTCAAATCTGAGCACCAAATAAAAATCTAGACGTAGCTTTGTATGTGGCTCCAGCATTGAGGGGACAGGGTGAACAGGCAGATCCCAGAGAACTAGCTCATTGGCTAACCAGCCTAGCCAAAATGGAGAGCTTGTGGTTTGGTAAGACCTCTGTCTCAAGGCAATAAGACTTGACAGGGCATGATGGAAGAGGACCTCTGACATCACACTCTGATCTCTCTGTGCACTCACACGAGGGTATGTCTTTGTGGTGTGGGAGGTCCTTCTGTCTATGTGTTGCTTTTATTGGTTAATGAATAAAGAACTGCTTTGAGCCCATGGCAGGGAAGAACAGAACTAGGCAGGGAAAGCTAGGCTGTATGCTGGGAGAAAGAAGAGCGGAGTTAGAGAGAAGCCATGGAGCCCCATCGGAAACAGATGCCAGAACTTTAGCTGGTAAGCCACAGCCACATGATGATACACAGATTAATAGAAATGGGTTAAATTAATATGTAAGAGTCAGCCAATAAGAAGCTAGAGCTAATGGGCCAAGCAGTGATTTAAATAATATGGTTTCTGTGCGATTATTTTGGTTCTGGGAAGCCAGGACAAACAAGTGGCCTCCTTGCAACATCTTTGCAAACCCAGCTGCATGAACACACACAAATTTGAGACAGAACCTCTCTGACTTACCTATGCTAGCATGGAACCCATGTGACCATCGAGGCAAGCTTTGAGCTTGCAATCCTCCTACCTCATCTTCCCAAATGTCTGGGATTATAGGCCTGTTGTCACCAGACTTGGAGAACCTGTTTCCCCAAGGTGATAAGCCCCAAGATTTAAGATCTTCAGATTTGAGGGCAAGGCAGAACAGGAAGGAAAGGAGAGAAGTGGAAAGAACCATAGGAGGAAGAAATTATGGGATGGAATTGCTTAGATCCCACCCTTAGGAGAGTAGGAGGCTGTGTGCTGAATGGACCTTCCAAGGTAAGAATAAGGGTACTTAGGGGAGAATAGGATCTGTGGGGCCAGGAATGTAACCCTTTTTAATTATGGCCTTTTAAAATTATGGGTGGTTTTGTATTGTGGTAGTTTGAACATAATCTCATAGGGAGTGGCACTATTGGAGGTGTGACTTTGTGGAAGGAAGCGTGTCACTGTGGGGGTAGGCTGTGAGGTTGATATACTCAGGATACTGCCAAGTGTCTCCATTGACTTCCTGCAGCATCCCATCTGCCTGCACGCCAGTGCTCCCCATCATAATGATAATGAGCTGACATCTGAAACTATAAGCGAGCCACCCCAATTGGATATTCTTTCTTTATAAGAGCGTCGTTGTGGCCGTGGTGTCTTTTCACAGCAACAAAAACCCGAAGACATATATTGAGAGCTATAGAAATGAGTGTGTAAGAAGTACCTACCGTGTACACACACACACACACACACACACAGGGAGAGAGAGAAACAGACAGACACCTCCCTCCCTCCCAAGGCTGACCTCTATTCTCTGCCCTCACGCAGATGTCACTGGCTTCTGGGGTTCCTATTCTCACCCACCATGACCCAACTTGACAGGGAAGGCAGAGAAAGTGAAGATGGGGAGGAGGGCTTGGGAGGGAGACGAGTGGGATCCATATGCTTCCGCCTGCCCTTGCCTTCTGTATAAACACTGTCATCTGCCATTAACTGTGAAGACAATGTTGATTTGAGCAGTGGCATGGCAGCTGAGTGGAAAGTGCTCCAGACTCATTAGAAAAACATCCACGGCTTTGCTTTGAATTACCTACCGCGTGCCAGATTCTCATGTAGACCAGGCCAACAGCACGCCTGCCCCTCTGAGGAAACAAATGAGCCTGCATACCACATCCTTTCACACTCTTTGGGAGGGAAATGTGCTTAGTTTGGAAACAGAGGCACCTTCCATCCTGTCTCCTGTTAGGTCTTTCTCCTTTGCTGAGGGCCCCGGGTGTTGTCCTGGCTTGGGGGACCTTGAGTGCTCCTTTCTTTGGGGCATGGAAGGGAAACCAGGATGACCGATGTGAACTACCTGACAAGCCTTGAGTCTCAGACCCAGCAGGTTTCGCAGAGCCAGACCTGGACAGACAGTGGGAGCCCCTTGGGGGTGTGGACTTGATTATTCACATATATGAGCAGTATACCTACTGTGTGCCAGTCGCACACATGAGCAGTGTACCTACTGCGTGCCAGTCACACACACACGAGCAGTGTACCTACTGTGTGCCAGTCACACACATGAGCAGTGTACCTACTGTGTGCCAGTCACACACACGAGCAGTGCACCTACTGTGTGCCAGTCACACACACGAGCAGTGCACCTACTGTGTGCCAGTCACACACACGAGCAGTGTACCTACTGTGTGCCAGTCACACACATGAGCAGTGCACCTGTGTGCCAGTCACACACACGAGCAGTGTACCTACTGTGTGCCAGTCACACACACATGAGCAGTGTACCTACTGTGTGCCAGTTCATCATTCACATGCTGGATCCTGAAACAGGTAAGGTACAGTCTGCCCTGTGACCTAGTTAGAGGGAAGGGAGACTCAGGAATAGACAGAGTCATTGGCTGTTGTGGGCTGAGGCGGAGGTCTGTATAGTGACCCGGACACAAAGGAGCAACAGGAGAAGACAGTAAAAAGAGCTTTGAGGAGGGGAGACAGACAAGAGCTGACTGGGAATGAGGGTGGAGATAGCCACCAGGGAGCCAGCGCAGTGAATCAAGGTGGAAACCTTCCCAGAACTTCACAGGACCAGGAGGGCACCAAGGGCTTGCTTGATGCTCCATAACTCCTTGGAGGTTGTGCACACCCCTTCTGAACCCCAGGATCTCCTCAAGGGACTCTTACATTGCCCAAAAACTGTTTCCAAGACTCCCTTGCAGCTAGGCCACCACCATGTGACCTTGAATCTTCCAATGGGACACAGCTATAGAATGGTGAAAAGGTGGCTTGGGAACTCATCCTGCTGACTCCAGCTTGCCCAGGGAAGCAAGGGCTCCAGTAGTGACTCCCTGGCTGGCAGTGCCAGCACCAGCTGTAGCCTCTGTCTGATGATGGTGGCACTGATCCTCCTTTGGGGCAGAATCCTCCAAACAAGTACACCTGACTCCCAACAAAATTCTAAATGCTGCTAGTATTTCTTGTATACTAGGCTGACCCCAAACTCTCTATTAACCTTGAACTTTTGAAAAGTGGTAAAACCTCCACTTTTCCAGTTCTGGAATTACAGGTGTGTGCCACCATACTTGGTCTCTTTGGTGCTGGGAACAAAATCCAGAGCTTCAGGCATGTTAGGGAAGTTTACAGCTCTGTGACTGAGCTATAGGCCCAGCCTCTTAACATCCTTTTAAAATGTCCTTTCTCCAAGAGAGGTGGTGAGTTTTACTGCTTTTAACTTAGAATTCTAATCAGCACAGTAGGAATGCAGCAAGAGCTAAGAGTTTGGACTTGACCTGGAGCCCAGGGGCTTCCAATGGACATGTTGGGGGGCCCTGGCAATTTGATGGGGCTTCCTTCGGGCAACATCACACCCCCAGATGTTCCACCTTTATCTCTTTCATATAGCGCTGAGCTTCCAGATGCAGAATAACAATAAGAGGAAGAAGAGACTGAAAGAACAGTCATAACAGTTTCGCAGTTTCCAGTATAGGTTACTTGCCAGACACCACGTGACAACTGTAGTTTCCAGGATGGCCAGAACAGAATCTCCTCCCAGTCTCCACCACTACCTGATCCTTGTGCTCTGGGGTCCCAAGAGTAGCAGATTATACCAGCTCTGAACATGTCCAGTTTATAGAGCAGTGTGTCTGTCTGGACTTCGTCTTCATTAACAGTGAGGAGATATTTGTACAGCCTTGTCTTAGTCGACCACAGGCTCTGGGGGACCCTAAAATCTGCTTTGTTTCTTTCTATAGCAACAAACCTTGACCTGGGTGCCCATTGCACAGCCTGAAAAGTCATCAACTGAGAACTTTTTTATATGTGCATTATATTTCAATTAAAAGTTCATTTGAGAAATGACAGTGGCCCCCCATTATGTGAGGGGGACACATCCCAAGATTCCCCAGCGGGTGCCTGAAACCTTGGATAGGACCCAACCTTATAGGTATTGTTTTTCCCTACAGATACCTATAATGGAGTCATATATTGTACTGAGTATATGTACAATTGTATTGTACTATTGTAGAATATATTTTACTGGAAGGTATGTGAGCATGGTCTCTCTCTCCCTCTCCCTCTCCCTCTCTCTCTCTCTCTCCTTGGATTTTCCAGGTAATGTTTTCAGTCAGTATGAGTGCACTGTACACAATCCACATACTCCCATAGTGCAAAAGTGAAAAGCCCCTTGAGTCACAGAATCCAGGAATGGAACATGCTGTCCTCAGCTCTATCCACTCCCAGAATCAGCAAGTTCATCTTCATCTTGGCAACAGTTGGTCCCATCAGCATCTGTCCTCACCTGGTGGTGATGGTCTCTCTCTGGTCCACTGAGGCCAGATGCAGTTTCGGAGTGGGTTAAATGCGAGCAGGCAGCACTAGCCTGTTGGATGCCCCGAGTCTATTAGCTAAGAACCTAGGCAAGGAGACATATTTGTCTCCTAGGCGGGCTCCTGGGACCCGGCCAACATCTGACCCCTCTCGGATGGCTTTTCCAGGGTCAGCCTATTATGAACGAATCCTGACTAATTCGGTCACCCTCCCATTTCTCAGGCATGATTTGTGGCTTAATTACAGCAGGAAAAAAAATAATGAGAACTGCACAGCTCGGGTCATATCCATAATTCATAACTGCAATAAAACCCTGGACGGGCTGTCGTGACTTACGGCAGTCTGAGTAGTGTGCTCACTGGGGCGGGTGGGGGGCCCAGATGTTTCCGCTGCAGAGCGTCACAGAGTTCACAGACTAGAGGGTATAAGTTTCCCAACTTGGTGGCAGGGCGTTGCTTTGGTTAAAAGCAAAATCCAAAAACTTGGGACTCCATGAAAGTTGACCCTTACGCTGCTCTGGGAAGCAAGGCATACTGGAGGTTCAGAAGCAGGAGGAGGAGAGAGAGGAGGGAAGGAGGAGGAAGAAGAGAAGGAAGAAGAAGAGGAAGGAGAAGAGAAGGGGGAGGAATAAGGCAGAGGAGGAGGAAGAGGAAGAAGAGGAAGAGGAAGAGGAAGAAGAAGAAGAAGAAGAAGAAGAAGAAGAAGAAGAAGAAGAAGAAGAAGAAGAAGAAGAAGAAGAAGAAGAAGAAGAAGAAGAAGAAGAAGAGGAAACATTTATTTCAGGAGCAAGGGAGGTGGTTTATTTGGTAAAGGGTTTGCATTGCACACTTGAGGTTCTGAGCTTAGACCCCCAGCACCCATGTTAAAAGTGGGAGATCATGCAGCATATCTATAATCCCAGTGCTGCAGAGGCTGAGGCGGAGACCCCCGAAGCCCTCTGGACAGTCGACTTGCTGAATCAGTGAGTTCCAGGTTCAGTGAGAGATTCTGGAGACTCTGTCTCAAAAAATGAAGGAGAGAGCAATTGAGAAAGACACTTAACGTTGACCTCTGCACAAATGCATCTGCATGAATTAGTACACACACACACACACACACACACACACACACACAGTGTGCTTCCCCATAGGATTAAGTTGTACAGTTGTCACAGGGTCCATCCTTCTGGCTCTTTGTAGAAAAGTTCCTTGAGGTTGGCCATGGCAGAAGGTTCACAGTGGTCCCCAGCAGCGATAGCTGAATGTAAGCCAGGGAACTTTCTAGCATGTAGGTTTCTTGAAATCAGAGGCACTAGGGCTGGAGAGATGGCTCAGAGGTTAAGAGCATTGCCTGCTCTTCCAAAGGTCCTGAGTTCAATTCCCAGCAACCATATGGTGGCTCACAACCATCCGTAATGAATTCTGGTGCCCCCTTCTGGCCTGCAGGCATGCAGACAGAATATTGTATACAGAATAAATATATATATATATATATATATATATATATATATATATATATATATATATAAAGAAATCAGAGGCACTGGATCCTGTCTCTGCCCACACTCCAGCTCAGGACCCAGGAGGCATCGGGATCTGGGATACTAAAAGTGGCCTGGTACGCTGGGGCCCACACAGACAGCTGTGGGACAGCACCTGCCCCTGGCAGTGGTGCCTCCTGGCCAGGGTGATGGGCTAGGGATGGTATGATCTCCCCACGCACAACAGTGTGTATCTTCTGGGGGCATGCTCTCTGCTCTGCTCAGGGTGCAAGGTAATCAAAGAGGCTTGGAGAGGGGTTGCCAGGGGCAGGAAGTATATTTGAAGGCAAGTGATAAGGCAGAACCAGCTCACCCAACCCTTCTGGGCACCAGCTTGTTAAGACCATGTCTTTCTTCCCTCGCTCCCCTGTGTTTATTCTCTCCAGGCCTCACACCTTCCTAAACCCCAGAGGCTGCAATAGTGCTCTCTAGAATGGTGAGATGGTGCGTTCCTATGGAATCCTTTTGCTTCGCTTTGCTTTGCTTGAAACAGGGTCTCTTGTAGCCCACATTGACCTCTAGAATTTGCTGTGTAACTTGAATTCAGGATCCTTCAGCTCTGCCTCCCGAGTGGCTAGGATTCCAGCTGTGTGCCGCCACTCCTGCTGTTATACAGCACCAGGGATCAAATCCAGACCACTGTGTGCCAAGTGGACCAAGTGAATCACCTCTCTAGTCCCTACCACAGCTTTTTAGCATAGCCGTTACCTTTGAGCCTGCTGGCCTCCCCGTTTGGACCGATATAACGAGGAGGCTGGGCACAGCCATGAAGAACGAAGAACCACATCTCCAAAATTGCAGAACTACAAAGCTCGTTCTCAGTGATTTAGTTCTTTTCACACTTGCAATGAAGGGATGGAGGCTGAGTCAGAAAAGACTCCTCTGTCAGGCAAAAGAGATGTCACCACAAGCTCATGTACCCCAAAGCATCCAGAACAGGCCCTCTATGAGTCCAAGGACATGGCAGCCCTGAAGAGCCTCAGATCTGCCTGCTTCCGTGCAAGCATAGCAGGCGAGTGCTGTAGACCCCGGAGAGGAGTCTGCCCACAGCCCCGACCATGCATCTGAACCCATTGCATGCAAAAGCTTGCTGCCACCAGGGTCCCAGTGTGTCGGAGTTCCACCATGATTCTTTTTAAGAAAACTTATAAGATGTCTTTGTAATTATATGTATGTGTGTGAGGCATGTGCATGGGGGTGCAGGGGCTGGAGGAGTCCAGTAAAGAGTGTAGGACCCCCTAGAACTGGAGTTAAAGGAGGCTGTGAAGCACTTGATCTGGGCCCAGGGGTAAGCTCTTCACCCCTGGGCCATTTCTCCAGCTCCCCACATGACTCCTAAGAGAACTTGAATGTGGGGGTTCCATATGAATCTCCTTGCCTGTGCCCCCACAAAGAATTTAAGATTAGGCAAAAGAAGTGAGTGGAGTGGCACATGACTTTAACTCCAGCACTCGAGAGGCAGACACAGATGGCTCTCTGTGAGTTCAAGACCAGCCTGGTCTACACAGTGAGCTTCAGTTCAGTCAGAGCTAAAAAGTGCAGCCTCATCTCATAGATAGATAGAAAGATAGATAGATAGATAGATAGATAGATAGATAGATAGATAGATAATAGACAGACAGACTGATAGATAGATAGACAGACAGAGTACTTTTTTGAAATATCAGAAAACGCCCTGTATGGAAAATAAAGCAATGCCTCTTTAAATTTTCTGAATTTTTCTAATTATAGCTTAGAACTATTTCTGTCTTCCATTTGTCTATCAGTCTTTTTATTTTGGTGTCCTGGTTTGCTGAAGGCCTTGGTATATGCCTTCCAGGAGATCCACAACGATGTAAACATGTTCACATGGTTGCTGATTGGACAAGCGAGAACTCACACACAGCCAAACTCCTGATCCTGATACGTGCACGTGGGCTCACATATCTGAGCACATGCGTGCACTCACATATGAGTGCATCCAGCCTCATGGAGCTCAGAGCTCACAGCTCCGGGAAGAAACTCGGTGCTGGCACCTCTGCTGGCAGCGACAGCCAGCACTTCTGTAGGACACCTCGACTCCCTCCTGGTGTTTTGGCCATTGCCAGCTCCAAGCTTAGCAGGAAGTCAAAGCAGCTCACAAGTACTGAGGCCTCCAGACCTTGAGGTGGGACGGTCTAATTCAGAGGAGATCAGAGACACATGAATGGGGACACAGAACTGCCGAGGGAATGAACAATCAATCTCACATCAGTAGATCCTGGAAATACAACAGCTGGCAGGACAGGAAATAGATGCCCCAAGATGTCCAAGACAGGGAATTCATTGTGCCAGGGGTGTTTGAAGAATGGCCACTAGAGGCCTGTCCTAGCCACCCCCCAATCACCAGATCACCCCATCGCACCCAGACCAGTCTATCAGGAATTCTGTTTACAACTTTAAACACCGATGGGGACTTGAGGTGCAGTGACAGAAACCCAGACTCCCCCCTTCAACCTGATCCAGTTAGCCAACATAGGCACCTCTCAAACCTTCCCATATATTCTGCCTTGAAACCAACCTTGGGAACCTCTGATCTACAAGCCCTATGGCCCATTAACACCTGTGGCAGGAATCTCACCACAGGACCCAGCAGCCCCCTGCTTAGGAGGCAAGTTCAGGACTAAGACCTTCTTCCTCCGCAGTGGACTGGTTCCAAAACCAGCCTAGGAGTCCCCCACGGTCATCATTGCCAGGGAGGTATTCCCAGACCCTGCCATCCTGCTCTTACCAACGGTGACAGCGGTCAACATGGCCTGCTTCCTCCCGGCAACCCAGCCCTCCCCAGATTCTGTGTCCAGATCCCTTACGGCTTCTTAGTTTTCCCGCCTTCCCACACCCTATCCATGGTGTTTTCTGCCCCAGCAACTAGCTTTTGAGCCCTAAAGATATATAGGCCTTGAGTTGACCTTTGACATTCACAGCCTGCTTGCTGGAGCATTGGGAGGGGAGTGGAAGTCCAATGCACCTGTCCTTGAGTGGGTGGGACTCTCCCAGCATGGAGCTGCCCCACAGAGGGGCTCCATCATGGGTTCCCCTTTTAAACTGGGCACCCAATGGGCAAAACCACCACCTCTCTTCTGCAGGGCAAACCAGTGTCCATATCCCAAATTTGTTGTGAAGACTCCAAATTCACGGACTGAATTGGTCTTCATACCAACGACATTTCAAAATACATATCCTTAATGTTACCTGGTCCCCAGAGGTCCAGCCAGTGTTTCGGGAATGCCAGCTTCTCTCAACAGACTTTTCCCAGCAAATTGAGCCGAGGAGGAGCGCTGGCCTTGGAGATACTGGGCATGTGGGACTCTGCGGTATGACTTCTGCAAATGTCTTGGCATCTCGGTACCTCCATCTCTGCTTTTGTAAAGTGAGGAGGTATTCTGATTCTCTGCAAGGGAGTCTCGAAGATTCGAAATGAAGTCTGCCATCTACCAGGGCTGGGACAGCAGCACCTCCTTGGGTGTGGAGGTACAGCAGGAGCCTCTCCTGGGAGCCCCAGAGTCAGGCCAGGCCCTAGAGACAACGGCACTGCTGGTCTGTACCTCCTTGGGCCTAGGCAAGAGGCCAACCTCTGGGATCTGGCAGCTTTAGGGGACTGGGGCTCTTATTAATTTTCTTTCTCCTGCTCTGGGGTTTCCCTCAGGCTGGTGCCTGCTCCAGACCTGGGACTTCTCCCCTACCCTCCTGTTTCCTCTTTGATCTTTGCAAAGGACAGAAGATGCTGGCTCAGGACTCTGCCCTCCCTGACACATTTTTCAGGCATCACTGGACCCACTGTTGGGTTTGGGCGGACAGAGGTTCAGAACCATCACAGGCATCTCTCCGGTGGACCAGGCTGAGGTGAGACAGAGGCCTGGGAGAGAAAGGGCTCACTGGCCTGCTGAGAACACAAGGGTGCAGGGTACCAGCCTGGTATGGGGCTTATTACTTCCATAAGGCCCTGGAAGGGAGGATTGGTCCTAATGGGCTCACAGAGAGAGTTAGAGGGGAGGGCTTAGGAGCTTCAAGATGTCACAGGGATGCCCCTGTGAGCAGTGGTCCATGTCCAACTGCATCTGACTGAAGAATCAGTGCCACCTATCATGCCAAGGGTAACTAGAGGTGACCTTTGTGCCCAAGGTCCCTGGGGTCCCCCATGGGTAAGTGCTGTGGGATAATGCTCTTTGTACCCTGTAAAAATTTGTCACTCATATTGGTTTAATAAAATGCTGATTAGCCAGTAGCCAGGTAGGAAGTATAGGCAGGGCAACCAGACTAGGAGAATTCTGGGAAAAGGAAAGGCTCAGTCTGCAGTCACCACCCAGAAACAGAGAAGGCAAGATGAGAATGCTGCACTGAGGAAAAGGTGCCAAGCCTCATGGCTAAACATAGATAAGAAGTATGGGTTAATTTAAGTTGTAAGAGCTAGTTAGTAATAAGCCTGAGCAACAGGTCAAACAGTTTATAATTAACATAAGTCTCTGTGTGTTTTGTTGGAACTGAACAGTTGTGGGACCCAGCAGGACGGAAACTCCACTTAGATGAGAAGTTTCTGAGCCTCTCCTAAGGGCCAAACTGAGTCTTCCTCCAGAAGAAGAGGGAGGCAGGGTTTATGGGTGCTACCAAAGAATGCTCAGATAGAGCAAAAGAGAAGGTGGCTTCTCTATGGTCGCTACAAGTCACCTGGAGAACCGTGATGGGAACTAAGTAACCCCTGAGCCCTAAGTATCCTGTTTCCCACCCACCAGAAGGGGTTCCCCCAATGCCCTCTGAGACTTGTCTATACCAGAAGATGGGCTGAGATCCTGAATGAGTGAAAGGTGTTTATCAGTGCCCAGATTTGCCAGCATGGGCTGGAGAGATGACTCTCCATGCCCACTTACACAGGAAGTCCCTAAGGCACACAAGGAACCCAGTCCCCAACACTCTGTGCCCTTCACAAAGCATGTATGCACCCAGGTTGAGTGCCTCTTTCTAAAATGCTTAGGACCAGCCGAGAAATGGTTCAGCTGCTAAAGGCACTTGCTATCCCTGCATAAGCTCATCCCTGAAACCCATATAAAGATGGAGGAAAGACCCAACTCCTCAGAGCTGTCCTTTCACACACACACACACACACGAACTCATGCGTGGCACGCACACAAACATACACACCATGCACATATGTGCACACACACAATGCACACACACCATGAGCACTCATGCCATGCACATACATACACACTGTGCACACAAAAACAATATAATAATTTTTATTTACATAAAATACTCAGGGCCAGTACTGCTTCCAGTAGCCAAAACAATTCTGTACAATAAAAAACATCCGGAGGCATCACCATCCCTGACTTCAAGCTCTATTATAGAGCTACAGTACTGAAAACAGTTTGGTACTGGCATAAAAATAGACGGGTAGACCAATGGAACCAAATTGAAGACCCTGATATTAATCCACACACCTATTAACACCTGATTTTTGACAAAGAAGCAAAAAAATATAAAGTGGAAAAAATAAAACATCTTCAATAAATGGTGCTGGTATAACTGAAAGTTAGTATGTAGGAGAATGCAAATAAACACATATTTATCACCATGCACAAAACTCAAGTCCAAATAGATCAAAGACCTCAACATAAAGCCAGCCATACTGAACCTCATAGAAGAGAAAATGGGAAGTACACTTGAATGCATTGGCACGGGAGATCTCTTCCTAAATATAACCCCAGTAGCACAGACATCGAGAGAGCTCCTGAAACTGAGAAGATTTTATAAAGCAAAGGACACGGTCAACAAGACAGAATGGCGGCCTATGGAAAAGATCTTTATCAACCCCACATTGGACAGAGGGCTGATCTCCATAATATACAAAGAACTCAAGAAACTTGACTTCAAAAGAACAAATAATCCACTTAAAAAATGGGGTACAGAGTTAAACAGAGAATTCTCAATGGAAGACTCTCAAATGGCTAAAAGACACTTAAAGAAATGCTCAGCATCTTTAGTTGTCGGGAAAATGCAAATCAAAACAACTCTGAAATACCATTTTATGCCAATTATAATGGCTAAGATCAAAAACCCTGATGACAGCTTATGCTGGAGAGGATGAGGAGTAAAGGTGGTGGGAGTACAGACTGGTACAGCCACTGTGGTAATCAGTATGGTGATTTCTCAGAAAATTGGGAATCAACCTACCTCAAGACCCAGCAATACCACTTTTGAGTATATACCCAAAGGATGCTCAATCATACCACAAGGACATGCTCAGCTATGTTGAGCAGCATTGTTGTCCTAGCCAGAACCTGTAAACAACTTAAATGCCCTTCAATCAAAGACTGGATAAAGAAAATGTGGTACATTTACACAACAGAGTACTACACAGGAGAAAAAACATGCCATCTTGAAATTTGCAGGCAAATGGATGGAACTAGAAAAATATCATCCTGAGTGAGGTAACCCAGACCCAGAAAGACAAATATTGTATATACTCCCTAATAAGTGGATTCCAGACATAAAGCAAAGGATAACCAGCCTACAGTCCACAACCCCAGAGAAGCTAAAACCCCTCTTCCAGAAGCAGATGCAGAGATCCACAACTAACTACCATGCCAAGCCCCAGGATGAGCACACAAAATGGTTAAGACCGTGATGGGAAAACCCACAGAGTCAACTGACCCGAGCTAGTGGGAGATCACTAACTCTGGACTGACAATTGAGGAACCTGTATAGGACCGAATTAGGTCCCCTGAATACAGGTAACAATGGTGTGGCTTGGTCAGTATATGGAGCCACGGCAGTAGGACCAGGATCTAACCCTAATGCATGACCTGACTTGATGGAGCCCATTCTCTATGCAGAGATACCTTGCTCAGCCTAGGTATGGGGTGTAGGGGAAGGAATGAGGTGATGGGACAGACTTAGCTGGCTTCCCAAGCGAGGCCTTACCCTCGCTTGGGGATAGGGGGAGTGGGGATAGGGGGAGAGGGAAGAACAGGAGAAGAAGATAGAGGGAGAACTGGGATTGGTATGTAAAAAATAAAAATATAAGTAAATAAATAAAAAGAGCTGCTTTTGGGTCTAGAAGCTTTCCAGAACTTTGGGAAATCTGCATAAACATGAGAGACACATCTTAGGAGTGGCACTGAAGTGAAAGCTACAGTCTGTATATTTCAGATACACTTTAGTCCCTGAAGACGTTCCAGTGCAATAGTTTGAATAATTTTATTCATATGCCACATTGGTAGACATTGAACTATGTGACTCTGGTGTCAGACCCATGTGGGAATGTTCTGGATTTGAAGGCATCTGGGGTTTCAGAGTTTGGGATTAAGGTGTTTAGCCTGTATGATCTAAGGTGTTTAGCCTGTATGATCTAAGGTGTTTAGCCTGTATGATCGATGCTTCCTTATCTCAAGTTTTGAGGGTGTGTGTGTGTGTGTGTGTGTGTGTGTGTGTGTGTGCGCGCGCGCATGCGCACGCGAGCATGCGCACGCGAGCATGCAGTGTCCATAGAGGTCAGCAGAGGGCGTCAGATCCCCTGAAGCTGGAGTTAGCGCCCATTGTGAGCTGCTGGGAACATAATTCAGGTCCTCTAGAAGAGCAGCACCAATGGCTCTAACTCTCCAGCACATGCCTGACTTTTTCAATGTAGGCTCTGGGGCTTGAACTCAGGTCCTCATGCATGAGTGCCGAACACTTTACCAACTGGACCATCTCCCTTGGCTGAGATAAAGAACAATTTTACGATGACAAAATCATTCTGACCGTCCATAGCGGAGCGTAGTAAATGCATTTAAAAATGCAGACATTAACCACAGTCCGCTCCCATGTACCCTTCCACTCTGTGGCTGCTCTCTTTACTTTTCTTTGAAGAATATTTAAATCCATGTAAAGTTCATAGACCGGGGTGTGTATTATTTCCCTGCGCCCTCACAGGAAGGTCTAGCTACTAGCTACATGAGCTGCGAAGCACCTCAGACCTCCACAGTGTCCTTGGCCTCCCCACCGCACAGAGCTGCTGGCTCCCCTGGACACCACAGACAAATGCCACTTGTTGTAAAATCTCATATATGCCTAGCTTCATCCCCCAGCGGAGCAGCTGTGAGATTACTTCACATCACTGCCTGACTTGCAGCCTATCCATTGCATTCTAGGGTTTTCCCAGAGAGCATGCCCCTGGGAACTCACCTGATCTACTGGGGATGGATCATCTGTGTTTTCATAGATTGAAGCCATTAGGAATAAGATACTGTGGAAATCTTGCCTATTGACGGAGTTCCTGCATCTAATGTCTTTAACAGTAATAATTACAGTGTGTGTGGCATACTTTATGTAGCTTATTATATAATTAATAAAAAGAAGAACTAATATCAATAAATTACGGGACTGGGGAGGTGGCTCCGTAAGTAAGAACATTTGTTCTGCCAACAAGAGGGCCTGAGTCCAAACACTCAGCACTCACATAAAAGCAAAAAGCAGGCGTGGCTGTGTCCACCTGTAACACTGGGGGGATGGAAACAGGTGGATCCAAAATGTTGAGCTTCCATCCAGCAAGAGACCCTGTCTTGAGGTAATAAGACAAGCGTTACAAGAGAAAGCACCTGACATCCTGCTCTGGCCTCTGCACGTGCACACATGGGTGTATATACACACACTCACATGTGCGAAACATACTTTATACACGTAATTTATAATATATATTCGATAAAAATCTTAGCTTTGTGTTATAGTCTTGTTTAGTACCACGCAGTGGGCATTTGAAAATATGATACCATTGCGATCCCGCCCTAGTCATACTGCTTGAAGGTTCTATATCCCTGGCTTTACTTTCTCATTTTATAGATGGAAAAGCTGAGACTCAGAGGGAAGCAATAAAGCCAGGACTCAGTTGTTGGTTTGGCTTATGAAAGAGGCTCGGTGTGAAGAAGAAAATAGCCCAAGATAGAAACAACACCCAGGAGAAAGAGCCACGTCCAGCTTGAACAAATGAAGGCTGGAATGGGACCCTGAGCGCAGGACTTAAACGGATGCTTTCCCCGCCTTTAACCACTAGGCGGCGACAAAGCAGCGTCCACGGCCGCCTGCAAACTCAGATGGATTCGCAGGCAGCAGCCTGGAGACAAACCAGGCCTGTGAGCGAGATATCTGGAAAGGACAAGGTAGGAGCAGGCTCTGGCCAAGGATCAGAAACTTTTCAGAAGACGGGTCTCCCTTGTGCCTCCGCGTCCTGAGTATTCTAAATCACCTGCGCTCCCTGCGTGTTCCTGACCTCATTCCGAGGCCTGAAAGACAAATGAGAAGAGAAAGGCCGACCAGACAACATGGGAAAAGAGCAGGCGCTCCCCGCCCCCGTCCCACCCCACCCCCCATCCCCGCATCCCCAGCTGCTCTCCTACCCCCTCCACAAACAAAGAAGCATACAGAAGAAGCCAGGCCCCTGGTCCCCCACCTGCACGACCAGGGACATTTTCCAGAGTCACTGGGGCCCCAGTAAAACACGGGAATGAAAAGTGTGGCTTACCTTTCTCAGACATGTTTATGCTTAGGGTCTCAGGAAGACACTAAAAGAGATTTGAGACAAAAAGCCACAGAGATGTCAAGAGCACTTGAGGGAATTGGGGCGGAGTTGGGGGGGGCACATCTATGACCCCAGACATGGAGATCTTGCTCAAGACCAGCCTCGGCTACATGGCTACATAGTGAGCTCCGGGCCAGTTAGGCACCATGACACCCTTGTTCATGTTTCCATCTGGGTTCTGTGATCCATGCCTTGAAGGGCTGTAAGTCCTCACCCCCACCCGTCCAGCTGGCTTACGACCCAGTGACATGCCCCCTCCCTTTTTGAAGCTCTGTCTGTGATCAGACTGAGACTTCCTGAGAATCGGTCACCTAATCCATCCCCAGCATCCTCCTGCATCGGTCCTAGCCTTCGTCCAGATCTCCAGCTCAGAGGATCTAGACCCTCAGCTCCTGGTCGTCTTTTGCTACTTGGTGAGTTCAAGGACAGTCTGGGCTATGTGGGATCCTGTCTCAAAAACAAAACAAACCAAAAGTGGTGACCACATCTCATTCTAAAGAGTAAAATAAATTCCAGATGAACCCAATGTGTATATGTTTTTAAAAAATCCTTTCAATTTTTTTTTAAAAAAACCACAGCATGCTTACACACAACTTCAAAAACGGCGAAGTCCTCTCTAAGGGTAACTGCTCAGACAACGTAAAGGATTGCTAACTTCTCACAAATTTTGTGTGTGTGTGTGTGTGTGTGTGTGCATTTGTGTATGGATGCCCATAGGTGCATGTGAAATTATCTGGAGCAAGTGAGAAGGAAACACGGGACACGCAACAAACCTGCTTAGGAGTTTATTAGAGGGGGTGCGTACAGGCCTGGGGAATAGGTGTGCAGAGAGAGAGAGGAAATGGCATGTTCAGCTTTTTAAAAGCTGCCTAGTGCATGCACACAGGGAGTTGGTGTGTCTACGTCATACGTTGATGACGCTGATGACGGGCACATGCATGTGCACAAGGGTTTAGCTGAGTCATATGTAGATGTAACCCACGCGGATCATGGGGGGGCGCTTTAATTCAGGCAATTGCCTGAGGACCCATCTGCACGTATATGTCTTTAGAACCCAGAAGTACAGCCTTATTTGTGGCTGAATAATTACATCATGCATGTATGTGGAGGTCAGAGGACAGCTTCCACCATTGCTTGTTTTATGAGATGGCTTCTCTGTGTATCCTCGACTTCCCTGAAAGTCACTGGCCTTGAACTCAGAGAATTCCACTTGTTTCTGCCTCCCAGTACTGAGATCATAAGTATATGACACCATGCCTGACTTGGCTGTCATTCTGTAGGCACTGTTGTCGTTTCTGCTTTCTGAAGCAAGGTCTCTGTTGGCTGGGAACTCATCAAGTAGGCTAGCCTGGCAGGTCAAGGAGTCCCAAGGAGCTACCTGTCTCTGCCTCCCCATTGCTGGGATTACAAACGTGTCTTACCACATCTGGCACTCCCGAGGATTCTAAGGACCAAGCTCAGATCATCATGTGTCCAAGGCAAAACATTTACTGCCCAAGGCCCCTTGACATCCCTTCACAAATAAACTGAAAAACTGAATTGGAAAAAGTGAGCTCAGAAGTCAGCGAGCGAAGGAGGAGGGTATTCACAATTTACTTCAGGGATAAGAAATCATTGCTTTGATATTGAGACACACACACACACACACACACACACACACACACACACACAAGGGGTCCCAAGCTGACCATGGTGGTGCTTGCCTGTGCCCCAGCCCTTGGTAGGGAGAGGACTGGGTGTTCTTGACTCCCCAAACATCTTACAGTTTTCTCCTATGTGAGGCAAGAGGTGACCCAACCATACTTTGGTCTCTCCCTGTGTACAAAGTGCTGAGTCATACTTCACAGCCAGCAAGGGGGAGCATTTGTGTGTGTGTGAACAGTCTTGCACAGGCAAGCCTTCATTAGACTGTCATGGCCTTCTTCTGCCCATAGGTGGCCTTAGCCCTGAGTTCTTCGAGTCTCGGACTTCTTTTACTCAGGGGTAGAGAGTCCTAGTCCCTCCAGTCTCAAAGTTTGCACAGTGGCATGCTAGACAAGTCCTTCAGGAAGGACCATGGAGGGCTCTGGGTCCCCTGCCCAAGCTCAGAATCTTCATTGAGTGTTGGCTCCATTCTGGTGCTGGGGAGCAACAGCTTTTCCCACTCGAGGGCCTGACCAGGAGCAGGGCCATTCTTCTGGAGAATGAATCATTTTATATACATTGCCTCCCACATGTGCAAGAGTGTGCGCACACGTGTATGGGCACAGACACACACACACACACACACACACACACACACACACACACACCTGATCATGTGACTATGTTCTTTCTGTTCCCCAGGCAAAGCCCACTGCCTGGACGGGGTAACTTCCAGGAAGAAGTACGCCAGACGCCAGCCAGCCTGGATGTTCTGACTTGCCTCGAAGTCAGAAAGAAAATGGGTCATTTTCTTTCAGCCTGCAAGTCCTGTGGGACAGAAAGACACAAGGGGGTGCCAAGGTGCTCAATGCCTTTCCAGCATCAGCCGAGAAGAGACAATATCACAGGGCCACACGCCCCAGCAGACCCCAGGAGTCCAGAGAGCCTGGCTGGAGAGCTGAACCTGACTTCCATTCTGTCTCTTGGGGATCTGCTTTCCTGACCATGTTTTCTATTTATCTATATTAATATTGTCAAGTGGTGGGCTGCACAGTGACAGTCCCGTGAAGTGTGCCGTGCACCTGGCCTGCGTTCATCTGCTGCTGTCTCTTCTCCCTCCGCCCTTCCTTATATTCCCTTTCTGGTTTCTACATATGTACGTAGACTGATGGACAGAAATTCTAGTTTTTACATATGAGAAAAAAAAACTATTTGTCTGTATCTAACTCGTTTCCCTTAACGTGATGATCCCCCGGGTCTACTCGTTTTTGAGCAAATGTCATAATCATTCGTTTTTATGGCTGAATAAAAAAAACCTCATTGTGTAGGGACGGGCAAGACCACTAGCAAGGTAAGAATTTCAGAGAGAAATTTATTGAGAGCATGACACCTGCCCAGCTGATTCAGAACTAACAAGGGCTAGGTGCAGGACTGGGGGGCTCTAATCACAAAGTCGGTTGTTGAAACAGTTGGTCAGAGAGCAGGCTCTCAGCTGAGGCCAAATGCAATCTCTAAGACTGTTTGGAGTGAATTCACCCAACCACACAGCTGCAGGTCTGCTCCCTACCCCAAACAAGGGCCAAGCTGGCCACCCCAGAGCTCTCGCTCCAAAGCCACCGTTCACTAAGTTACTCCCGTGAGGAGCAGAACGAGGTGGCTTCATCCTGCTGAAGGAGGGCAGCATCCTTCTATGGGACTCACGGGAGCATTGCGTTCTCCGAGGTCCATCATGGGCTGTCAGTGGCCGAGCTGGAACCAGAAGTGGCAAGGCACTTGTACTGTGGAGTTCAGGACGCTGAGAGGGGGGTGGGCGGCTGTCAGAAAAGGGACAGAAGCTCGCTCCGCAGACAGAGTCTAGGACCAGCACCTTTAGGGATTAGAAAGAAAGTGTCGGCCAGGCAAGGAGCCTTGTGACTCCAGAGATCAGCAGCAACCGTAGGGTGGATGATGGGGATGGAGAGGAAAGTCTGGGGGAGTGGGACCTGGAGAATGGGGGACACCTGAAGGAGACAGAGCTCTAGAGGGCTCAGACAGCAGAGAAACAGAGGAACGGAGGAAGAAATCTCTGGCCTCTTGGCCACTGCCTGCTGTGGCACTGCAAAGGGGTCTCCCCTGCCCAGAGTCTCAGCCCATAGGGGTAGCTTCCCATGCCCAGATCCCAGAAGGGTTTTGAACCTGCGGACTGGAAGGGTTGAATTGGGAAAATCAAAGGCCTAGAAGCTGACCGTGTCATGTGCCTCTGTACAATGTTGTGACCCTGACACGCGCCCCCCAAATCCCCATGCTGGAAACTGGTCCCCAGTGTGGTAGTACGGACAGGCATGGCCTCCAAGAGTCAGTAGATCATGGCCTGACAGTCATCCTAAGTGGATTGAGCAGCTGTCTCCACAGTTATCTTGGAAGTAATTACCGATTCAAGTTCTCGTCTGTCCCCACCCCTCTCCCTCCACCCCGCCTCCCTCAAGGTGTCCTTTGCTGGGCCACCATTCACCCTCATCCAAAGCAATCCCTCGACTGCAGACACCCCAACCTCTGGGACCATGAGAAGTGAGTGTGCTCTGTAGCGGTGACACAGTCTGGGGTGACCCATGACACACAGTGTTTAATCCTCCAGGAGACTTGGAACTAACGCATCTCCTTTGTACTCCGGCACATGAGGCCCCGAGAGGCTGGGGACATGGCCCAAGGTTCACAATGGAGGTTCACTGGACTAGAACAGAACCAGAAGCCTGTGTTCAGTGTCTGTCATCTCTCTCGGCAGCTCCACCATCACAGCCAAACACAGGAGAGGGGAGGGACTTCATCAGGTCACTGACAGACACCAAGGCACTTGCCACCTCTAAAGTCAAGTATAAGTCTCTAATGACCCCCAAGAACACAGTCTGTGTGCCTTCAGTGTTGCTGCCCATGTACACTGCTCGTTGTATTCACACACACACACACACACACACATATGTGCATACCACATATACACACATACATACACACACATACCACATACACCATACACACACACTCACACATGCATATACACACCACATACACACTCACACATACATATACACACCACATACATACACACACACTCACACATGCATATACACACCACATACACACTCACACATACATATACACACCACATACATACACTCACACACACACATGCACACACTCACAATACATATACACACCACACACACATGCTCACACACACATACACACACATACACATACCAATACACACACATACATACATGCACCACATACATGCACCACATACACACACTCGCACATACACACTCACCACATACGCACACTCACGCATACACATACTCACACATCACATACACACACTACATACACACACTCACACACACGTACACACATACCACATACACACACACACACACACACACATGCTGCAATGCAGAAACACCTGCTCTGCTGACTGTGAGCACTCAGCCACCGCTTCTTGACAGTAGGCAGAGGAATGAATGTATGGGCAGACAACTGAGAAAAAGAGAGAAGGGGCAGGAAGACCTCCTCCATCCTCACTGAGGCACTACATGCAGGGGAGTCAAGGTGGGAAGGGACGCTACCCTCAGGTTTCCAGAGGCAGGTGGATGGGTGAGTACCAACCTCAGGCCAGAGCCAGCCATTGCTGGGAAAGTGCTGAGAGCCCTGGAGATGCAGAAGCCTGGCCCTGGGCTTCTCGCTCTCTAGCTGAGGGGTTAGGGACAAGCACAGGCCTCTTCAGTCCAAACTGGCAAAGCAAGACCTTAAAGTGGAGCCTGGCCAACAACCTGCCTCCTAGGCTCATTGAGAGCACTGAGTGGTACAAGGACTGGGAATCAGTGTTCATGTCGCTGGTGTATTCAAAGAAGGCAGTAGGGACTGGGGAACCACTCACTGGTAGGACGCTTGCCTGGTATGGCAAGGTCCTGGGCTTCGTCTCAAACACTGAAGCTAAATATAAAACACCATGACTCGGGATGGGACCCCAGGACAGGCTGGTGAGCCTCTCTGGTGTCCCGCACTTCCGTCTCGCCTGCAAGAACCACGCGGTACACAGGATCCTTCTGCAGAAATGGCTTTAATCCTCTTGGGAGCTAGAGCATAAGCCACATGGCGGAGACCCAGAATGAGGGGAACCCAGCCCTTATAAAGGAAACAGTCCTCGTTTCTGACGTGTCACTCTTGGATTGGTCCGCTGCTCCCAGTCCCAGGTGATACCTTGGGAGTAGTGGAAAAATACCAACACGTGTGAGCTTTCTAGCTCACCTGGCGGTGTAGTGCCATCTAAGGTGGAGAGTGTGGTTGCAGCCTTCTACATCTCCCCCTAATTTACTTCTTTGCAGAAAGGCAACTCCCTAGGAAGGTAAAGATAGAGGTCGCACTTCCCAAAATGAAAACATTAAAATGGGCTTACACGGAATCTGTCCCTAGGCTCATGATACCTGGAACCTATCCGGCCTGCCCTCTGCCATTTTTCTGGGAAAGGGAAATATACAGCAGGAAACCCTTAAGCAGAGCGACTTATCTCTCAGAGAGGGCCATTCTCTGTGCGATGCTTTTCAGCTCCACAACCTTCAGGGCTAGCTAAGCCAAGCACTCCACCCTGTGCAATGGACCACAGTCCTAGGGGTGCAGGAGCTGGTTGGCTTAAATCTTACTGCTTCAACATAGATAACCACATATCAGTAGAGGCTCCCTGTTCTTGGGCAGCCAGCGCTGTGCAAAAACCACTTTATCCCTAAGACTTTGGGATTTGAGTCAGCAGACCATCCAGAGGAGAAACACTATTCCATAGCAGGACCGTTCCAAAACACTTCCACCCCCACCCATTCTTTGAAGTAGGAGATGAAGGACACAATCCAGGACTGGAATCCTTTGGCCAGGCTTATGTCCACTTGTGTGGAGTTGATTGTCACAATGGACCGTCTCAAGGAGGACAGCAAATCATCAAAATTCTCCTGCAAGATACAAAGACAATTCTCGGGACAAGTTAGCCATTTTTATAAAGTTTTTATATGGTACACTGGTCACACATAAGGCTGGAGTTTTCCATTTACAGTCCAATTGGGCAGCTGCCATAAGATATCCACCTGTTCTTGCATTAGGTCAATTATTTGATTAAGAACCATTATTTTACCTCTAATAGATGTATCTATGGTAACCTACTGATCCAGGGCTGTAGCCACTGTGGTAGATAACTGATTGAGGGTCTTTGTTTTTTATGATATATGCCGTGCTGCCATTTAAAAAAATGTATAATGAACAGAGCATCGGGGGCAGTTCCTTTATTATTCCCCCCTTTTTTATTTAAATAGATATTTATCCAATTCTTAATTTGAATAACCATGGTATTTTGTAATCTGTCTTGAAGATACCCATAGTGTTTAGCAGAAATAACTGACAGGATAAGGGAAACTGATAGCAAGCAATAACTGACAAAACAAGGGGAAATCCAGCAGCATAGCAATGTACAGCAACAACAACATTGCAATGTACAGCAACAACAGCACAGCAATAACTGACAGACCAAGGGCAGGAGCTGGACCATCCCTCAGGAACCCGCCAGCTCTGCAGCAATCAGGCCAGACAGCTCCATAGCAGAGGCTTTGTCCTCAGGCCTCTGGACAGATGAATCCACAGCATGAATAGTAGCATTCCTAGAAAAAAAAACATAAACAAACTCTTCTCCCAAAATAACATTTAAGAGTATTAAAAAACTCAGTGTAAAAATTTAGCACAGTCAGTACTGGAAGTAGGCTGGTCTTGAACTTAGAGATCTACAGGTCTCTGTTTGTTGATATTAGATTTAAGATTTATTGGCTCCCGTATTTTTGTCAGTATGGTGGCCTCAGGCTCCAGAGCCCGCCCACCATCCAAGGGCTGTGCGCGGCCCTGGGCCTGCTCGCTGCGTGGATCCCTGTGTCCCGGGCCAGGAAGTGGTGGCTCCACCCCCAGGCGCCCCTGCCTTCCCCGCGGGGCTAGCCTAGTTCTCTGAGGCTGTGTTGGTGGCGGAGTGTGGCAGGAGCCGACACTCAGACCGAGGCGGCACAGGCCGGCAATATCTCAAGGTCCGCGCCAGAGCCGCTTTCCTACTAGCCAACTCTCAACACCTGTGCCACAGCAAAAGCGGCTGTAAACTCTCACAGATCCAGCCAACGACCCAATCACCCCAAAATCCAAGGGCCCTTCGCATCCATCTCCCTGCGGATCCTGAAACACCAGACAAGCCAAGCGTATACACAGCAATCTTTCAGGAGGACTTGAGTTCTTAAAATGCTAAGTAGTTCTTAAAAACTTAAGTCGCACTATGTAGATGTAATACGGTACTGCCTGTTTACTGCGTCTAAACCTTAATTGCGCTTTTATTATGATAAATACGACCAGCCCTGCCTGAAGTCAGCATAGATTAGCATAGCCAAATGGAACCAGAGCCATTTTAGCCTCAGAGACCCTCACAGTTTTAGGTACATTGCAAGGTACAATTAGGTACAATTTTGGCCTGGCAGCTTGTGGCACCACTCTCATTCTCGGTACGTGACACCCTCCAGGCCAGGCACCAACTGAGCCTGCGCAACGTGCTCTCCACCATAGCCACAGAGCAAAGCTCCGTTCCAGCCGCCCTCCAGCCCCAGTTGCACCCACTCCGAGCCCAAACCGGTGTACGGAGCAAAGCAGAACTCAGAGAAGCAGGCTTGCTGGTCTGCAATCATTAAAAGGACCTCATTTAATCTTTTAGGGAATTTGGGCGTCGTTTAGTCTCTTTGGCTGCTTCCTGCTGTTATTGGGCCGCTGCATTTTAGGGGTAAACACTACAACATTTCAGGAGGTCTCGGTGATTCAAACCACATAAATCCCAAGTACACCTTTAGGCTCTCATTTTCTGTGGAGACGAAAACAGAACCTCTTTCCCAAAACATCATATCCTTAGCAGTTTCTAAGTTTAAATATCTTTCTCCTATCCAGTACACAAAAGACAACACACATAACATAACATAAAGCTTTTGACCTTGTAAATCAGCCTTCTCCCCCATTTTTACTTTTTTAAAATCATTGGGGGGTCCTTTTTAACTTATTTTCTTTTCTGTCTCCCCCATTCTTTACCGGAGGGTCATTTTTTAACTTATCTGGGTGCGCGCACAACCTCCCACTGCTGCTCAGTTTCTGATATGCTCTCTGGACTTTAGAGCGTACCTCTCTAAGCTTGCATGCCTGCAGTTCTGAATCCTCCTTGTGTCCAAGGGGTCTCCGGTGGTGCAAAGTTCTTCTTCTTCTTCCCGGGTATGGCACCAGATGTCCCGCGCTTCCGTCTCGCCTGCAAGAACCACGCGGTACACAGGATCCTTCTGCAGAAATGGCTTTAATCCTCTTGGGAGCTAGAGCATAAGCCACATGGCGGAGACCCAGAATGAGGGGAACCCAGCCCTTATAAAGGAAACAGTCCTCGTTTCTGACGTGTCACTCTTGGATTGGTCCGCTGCTCCCAGTCCCAGGTGATACCTTGGGAGTAGTGGAAAAATACCAACACGTGTGAGCTTTCTAGCTCACCTGGCGGTGTAGCGCCATCTAAGGTGGAGAGTGTGGTTGCAGCCTTCTACACTCTGGGCCTCAGATCCTTCCTCTGCAGGTGAGGGTTGAACGGACCAGACTCCTGTGTGAGGGTGGGTGGCCCACAGCAAGAGCTCCTGCATGTCAGCATTCTCCTCTCCCACTCAGCTCCTGCTCAGCCAGTGCCTGATAGGTCACCTCCTCTGGGAAGTCCTCTGCGATACTGCATTGGGGTGAAATTTTAAGCCATGGGGACCCTCACTACTAATCCTGCCCCTTCAAGCCATAGACTGGCATGACAGTCTCTGCCTCCAAAGGGCTCCTAGCTGGGGAGTCAGGACTAGACAGCGAAGGCCACTGTGCAGGCCTAGCTGGAAGAAGGGGCCTCCATGGTCAACCTCTTGAGTCTGGAAGGTTGTGTGGGAGACTTGGGGGCTGATGAGCATTCTGGGAGAAAGGGTGCAGCATTGCAAAGACAGAAAGGTTTTGAAGACAGGCTAGAGTGCAATTAACAGCATGGGGGAGAAAAGAGACCGGAGGGAGTCTCCTTGTGGTTGGCCTTCAATGATGGGCTGAGAGATGGGAGGAGCAGGGGGGAGGAAGGGAATGCTAGAGAGTGGAGCACATGGGGTAGGGGTGTCCTAGTAGGGGACAAGATGGGAAGACCATATACAGTAGGAGGATAGAGGTATGCTTGACAGAGTGGGAAAATCAAGGATATCTATGCTAGCGAGTAGAATTTGAAGATGGGCACGACAGAGAGTACAAGACAGGAGAGTCTGCTGAACAGCAGGTGGCTGCCGGGCCCTGGGAGCTGTGGGTACTGGGCTATCCTCCTCCACCACTTGTCAGGTGAGGCCGCCTCACGCTGCCCATCTGCTCACGGCTGCTGGGAGCCCTGGAAGGCAGGCGGTAAGTGTGGGGAAAAGAAGCCCGCACGGAGACCAGGCTGCGGCTCGGGATCGGGATCCGTCCCTTCCACCGGTCATGGATTTCAGCTCTATATAATGTGCTTCTCCTTCACTTCTCCCAGGACATCTGTTTGACATTTGCCTTGTGTGGCTGCAAGGGGTCGGTGCTGGGTAAGATCCTTTTGAACATCTTTGCCTTGAAGTAAGAGGCACAAAGTAAGAGCCGTTTGGGGAGCGGCTGGCGGTAGCCTGCCTTCTTCCAGCTCCCCCTCCACTCATCTTCCACCCTCGGCGCTATGAAAAGATGGCTCAGTCTGTACCCTGGGATCCAAGTCCAGGCCTCTAGGTCAATCCATAGCAGCTCACTGATTCCAGCTCCCGCTCTCCTGCTGGTGTGTAGAGAAGGTAACTTCACGTACATGTGTATAGTCTATGTTCCTTCCCATGGGGGTGTGTCTACAGAGAGCACTTCCTCTGTCTCCCATTTCCATTTTAATTTGGCCCACCAGTGCTGCATAGACCCCACAGCCTTTCAGAAGTAGACAAATGCATGTCAAGTCTCATGGCAGTGGGATGGTGACGAGGGTTGGTGAAGTCCCATGAATAGAATGTATTGAGCATCTACCACAGTGCTCAGCATTGTCCACCATCCTTGTTTGTCTCGTTTGGTGTTCTTCTATCATTTTTATTTTGTTTCAGGGGGTGTGTGTGTGTGTGTGTGTGTGTGTACCATTGTGTGTGCATGTACAAGTGTGTATATGTAGAGGGCAGAGGTTAATGTAGGATGTCTTCCTTGACCATTCTCCAGACCTTAGCTTTTGGGACAAGGTCTTTCGCTAAATCCAGAGCTCACTGATGTCCGAGCAAGTCCTGCCAGGATCCTCCTGCCTCTGCCTCCCAGAGCTGGGATCGCAGGACCTGCTTTTATGTGGATGCTTGAAATGGCTTTCCTGCTTCAGAGACTGAGACGCATCCCCAACCCCACCTACTAAAGCGGAATGCCTTTTGCCGTGATTTTGAAGCTGGTGCTGGCTGCAAAATGAACAATCCCCACCCCCACACATACTACAAAATGTACTGGGCAGCCTGCCGACATGGGCCAGGTGGTTGCCCCATGCAGATAAACACTCATAACCCCTGACGTGAGCATCAGACTTACCTAGGCATGTCAGGGGTACAACATAGAAGTGTGTATGGGACTTTACAAAAATGCCTAAAACCTAGCACAAGCTTCTATAACCCATCACGTGCTTGTAGTTTTATAGAAATACAGATATGAGCCTTGGCTACTATCCCAGATAGACGTCTCCAATTCTCTGTAGTGGGTGTGGCCTGTTTTCTGTGGTGGGGACAGGCCTTTGCTGATCTTGCCCTCAACAGCGGGGTATGTGTCACTTTTCACTCCTCTCTGAGGTTCCTTCATCCATCTTTGATTTTTCTCAAATAATGCTCCAAGATCTGTTCTCCCGCGCACCATTGCTAGGCCCCAAGATGTAAACACGGTTGTTGACCACATCACCAAGCAGATATAGTAGAACTGACTTCTGCCACCAGCTGTAGAAGACCCCACTCTCAGCACTTAATCCTTGGCTCACTATGCAAACCTCTGCAGAAAACCTCACTACCAGGAAAGGGAATCGGAGTGAGCCACGCCCACCGGCGCCTGCGCGTGGAGGAAAGGAACGCCCCCTGCTGGCAGAGGCTGCCCGCAACAGCTCAAAGTGGACAAGGCCTTGCATTTCTCACTGAGCAAAATATCTGCACCCAGCTCTCTCAGACTTGGTTTCCCCATTTGTCAAATAAAAAGGAGGACATGCACCCCGTTAGGCCTTCAGCCATCACGAGGGTGGATTCCACTACAGGCTATCACTTTTTCTCCCCAATCATGAACAATCCGTTTCCAGATCTGCCTGGAAGACACCTCCAGGTCCCCCAGAGGCAATCCTTTTTCCTGGTGCACCATTCCCACCCTGAAACCTCACTCATTAAAGTTCCTTTTACTGAATAATAAGCCAGCATTTTTTTTAGATGGGTTTATAAAAAAAACCTGGAGATTAGGTAACCTTAACTTTCCGGCTTTACAGACAGATTTGGGGGCTTGGGGAGATAATGAGAAATCCTTCGCTAAAGGTTTTTAAAAGATGGGCTCTTGGGCTGGAGAGATGACTCAGCGGTTAAGAGCATTGCCTGCTCTTCCAAAGGTCCTGAGTTCAATTCCCAGCAACCACATGGTGGCTCACAACTATCTGTAAATGGGGTCTGGTGCCCTCTTCTGGCCTGCAGGCATACACACAGACAGAGTATTGTATACATAATAAAAAAAAATAAATATTAAAAAAAAAAGATGGGCTCTGCCTCCTAAGTGAGGGTACACCCAAAAAAAGGTCCCTTCTGAGGGACAGTCCCAGGAAGAATGGAAAAGCTGTAAGTCCAAATCTCCCTTAATTAAGAAGAGCGGGGCGGGGGGTCATTCTTTGGGTCAAAGGAAATGCCCTCCACTATCTGTCTGTCTGGAACAGGAGCAGGTGGCACTGTGTGTGCTCCTGATTCTGCCACCATTCAGTGTCCTCATGGGCAGGTCATGCAGCCCCTGGGGTTGCCCTACTTCCTAGGGACTGGATTCCTGATGCCCCAGGTTCAGTTCCTTTCAACCAGGATACCAGCGCCATATGTGTCTAAACACCGCTGGGTGCCTAGCTCCTCAGAGTCGGGCTCTCCATATGCAAATTAGCCATAATTGGGATCATGCCATGACAATAGTTACTCAGAGTACCTGCCCTATGCCTTAATCAAGTCCAAGGTTGGCATTGGCCACAGGGGTAAAGGCAGGAAAGACACATGGATACCACCTGGTTCTACCGGCCCAGCCCAGAGATAGCCATCTTCCCAAGTCTGTGGACTTGAGTGGCAGAAATGGGATTTGAACATACACATCCCTGTATGGGGGAACTCAAAGTTAAGAGAACAGTATCAAGGTCCCTCAGGAAGTGAGGGGCAGGGCTGAGACTCCTTCTCAGATCGATCTCTCTACAGCACATCTCCTGGAGGGACAAGGCCTCTCTCTCTCTCTCTCTCTGTCTCTCTCTCTCTCTCTGTCTCTCTCTCTCTCTCTCTCTGTCTCTCTCTCTCTCTCTCTCTGTCTCTCTCTCTCTCTCTCTCTGTGTCTCTCTCAGTGTGTATGTGTGTGTGTGTGTATCTGTGTGTGTGTGTGTGTGTGTGTGTGTGTGTGTGTGTGTTGGGGAGAACTATTTTGTTATTAGCAGTTCCTGAAGCTTGGTGGGGTGCTAAGACACCTGTAATCCTAGCACTCAGAAAGCTGAGGCAACTCAAGACCCGCCTGGGTTATAGCACGAGTCAGTCTGAGTTAAGCAGCTAGACCATAGCTCAAAAACAAAAGCAAACAACGTAAAAACAGGGATTAGGGTGGACTTCAGTGGTAGAGTGCTTGCCTATCATACCCAAGGTCCTGGGTTGCACACCCAACATCCCCTGTCTACTCGGGGAGGAAAATCCACCACTCCCTGGAGGGACAGAGAGCAGCCCAATGAAAGGAGAAGCCTCCTGGTAGCTCCGGTTACCCCACTTTCCAGGAAGACCCATGACTGTTCTTCTCTGGCAAAGGCCAGCTGTGGCTAATTTTAAGGTTTCCTAACCCCAGTCCCTCCCAGCTCCCCAGCTCTAGTTATAAAGGACAAGCACCCCGAGCCAAGCCCACTTAGTCCCGCAGCTGGCAGATGCCCTTCATCTTGGACTTGCCAGCGGCCCACGACTGCATTCTTTTTCACATCTCGGGCATGACGGGCCCAGAGACTAACCAGCACCCACAGGGTGGGGCTGTCCGAGACAGCGGTCCTGTTATGAAATAGGGCGCCTCTCCTCGGAATCCGGCTCTGTATCCCGTCAAAACGATGTGTGTCTTTCCTTTCCTTCCTCGAGAAGGTGAAATATAAGCCTGGAACAACACTGGATCCCTGTTCCCTCCTGGACAAAAGTCAAAACTGGAATCTGATAAATCTGAAATCAGCACTCATTTCTAATTGGACGTCACGGGGCTGGACGTGGTGCCAGGGCCGGTGGCATTTCACGTCGTATGTTATTGTTGGTGCCGACAGAAGACATGAATCTTTCGGAACATTCAAGAAATGAGTATTTCCATGATTCCGGCAACTGAACACCCACCTATTTTACTTATTACAAAGGAGGCCTCTGTCCCTCCATTGAAACTTTACAACCATCACATAGGCAGACTCCACGGGACCCTTCGCCCCTCTGGGTGCTGACCAAGGACTGTCTCTTACTTCTTGACCTGAAAAGACTCCTACTTGCCTATAAAACCCAGCTTAGAGCGCACTCTGAGAATCCTACCCAGTTTCCTGCTTACCCAGGCCTGTTTGTAGGTGACCAGGAGCTAATGGGTCTCCAGACATCCAGAGCCTCTCTTAACTTCACATGGCCCCTTTGTCACTTTTCAACAGCTCCTGAGACAGGTACAGTAACGCCCCCATTCTCTTATGGTCTTCACACATTCCAAGCCTGGTACCTAGGAGGGGGCCCTGTGGACATTCTTGTTGTGTAAGTAATGACCATTTTTCTCATTAACATAAAGCAATGATTTGGGACCACACATCTTGGCACATGCCTGTAATCATGGCATTTTGGTAGGTTGTAGATCAAGAGAGACAGGTCATGACTGGAGAGACGTCTCAGGGGTTAAAGACACTAGCTGCTCTCTCAGAGGACTCGGGTTCGATTCCCTGCACCCATATGGTGGCTTACAAAGATGTGTAACTCCAGTTCCAATGGATCGGACACTGTCATCTGGCCCCCATAGGTACCATGAGCACATTTGGCTACACAAACATAAATGCAATCAAAATACCTAGACACATAAAATAAATAAAAATAATTTTTAAATTGCTAGCAAGTTACTTGGGCTGTGTAAAAAAAACAAAATAATGTCATTTTTAGAAATCTCATTTTTTTTCACTCAATTATTTTATTTATTTTTGAGGGGTGGCATGTGTGCCACGGCATCCACGTGGTCAGAGGACAGCACCCAGGTGTCAGTTCTCTCCTGCCCTCGTGTGATTCCCAGAGACAAAACTCAGGCCATCAATCATGGTGACAAGTGCCTCAACTCACTGAGTCACCTTGCCATTCCAAAAGGTCTTTTTCAAAAAAATAGATAATGAATCACATAAGGCTCTGATTCTCAACTGGCAGGTCTTCCTCACACCCCTCTCCAGGGGACACCTGCCCATGACTGGTGTCATCTTGATCGTCACGATTGGGGAGGGAAACCAGAGGATCACTAGTGAGTGCAGACGTTGGCGACAGGGCTTCCATGAGCCCCACTCACTTTTGCGTTGTGAGGCCCGTCTCCATAAAACATGAAATGAAATTATATTTTACATAATTTTTGTAAAATTATGAGTTTTGGAGATAAATATCATTGGGTTGAATGGATTCCTCTGTGTGTGTGTGTGTGTGTGTGTGAGAGAGAGAGAGAGAGAGAGAGAGAGAGAGAGAGAGAGAGAGAGTCGGATAGACAGACAAGGTCTCAGTCTGTAGCCCAGGTTGGCCCGGAACATAAAATATAGCCCAGGATGGCCTGAAACTCATTCCTCAACTTCCCATATGTTGGAAATACAGGTGTGCACCATCACACCTGGCTACATAATCTTTATTAGTATGTTCCCTTCCGATTTTAAAATTTGATTTAAGCACTCTTGCAGGGACGTGCTCTGCTGAGACTATTGGGCAAGAGGCTTGGGGGCTGCTAAACATCCTGTGAAGCCTGGGACCAGCCCCATGAAACAGCCTTAAAGGACAAGAGGTCAACCTTGAGAACTATATGGTCAAGGAAAACTCCAGAACACACAGCTTAGAAAGTGAGTCTGAGCTCCCACAGCCCCTGGAACATGCCGAGCTAGCCAGGATGGGTTAACCTTCAGTCACTTACTGAAGTGCAGGGCAGGAGGATGCTTGATGCGTACAGTGCACACTTTCATGAGAACACTCAAGCAGTCTGAGGGGTTTCCTCCTCCGTGCCTAAGGGTGGAGATGGCATAGATTGGTATATTGCTCATGCTCAGCTACCCAGGCACCGGTCAACACCTCATTATTCACACAAACAAGGAGTCTTGTGATGCCATTGCCTGGGGCAGCTTCATTGGCATGAAGCAGAATGGTTTCCAAGAATGTGCTTGGCTATTTACATGTTTGGCTATTTACAGGACCCCCCCTTCACGTGCATCCTTGTGCCATTGAATAAGGGAGTGCGTTCTGAGAAACATCTTTAGGCAGGCTCCTTGGCATATGAGCACTGTGGAGTGGGCTTACACAGGCCTGAATAGTAAATGTGGTCTCCTGACCCAACCCAGAGATACCTATAAACATGGAATGAAGCAGACTGCCACTGGCATTGTCACCATAAACATAATGATTGATCTTGATTGTCAATTTGATTGCAGGATTTAAAACCACTATGGAAGTTGGGCGGTGGTAGTACATGTCTTTAATCCAGTCAGGAGGCAGAGGCAGGTAGATCTCTGTGAGTTTGAGGCCAGTCTGGTTTATAAGAACTAGTTCCAGGACAGGCTCCAAAGCTATAGAGAAACCTGTATGGAGCGGGGACTGGAGTTTCACACTGGGGATGAAAGCACTGGGCATCAGCGCTCTCCTTCCTTATTCCTGACTGCAGATGCCACCTGACCAGTGGCCTCGAGTTCCCTCTGTCACAAGTTCCCCGCCATGATGGACTGAACCATCGAACTGTGAGGCAGTACGAACCTTCCCTTCCTTCAGCTGATTTTGTCAAGTACTTTGCTGTGACAATAAGGCAAGTGGTAACACTTGGAAATCAACGTAGAGAGAAGCGGGCTGATGTTGTGACGAATCTGAGTGTGTGGTTCAAAGGCCCTTGGAACTGGTTTGTGGGAAGAATGTGGGAGAGTTGGAGTTTGGGGCTTGGAAAGCTGAAGAACGTTATAAACAGACCCTAATGGACCATTCTGGTGGGGATTTTAAAGTCAAGAATGCTAAGAGAAATGTGGACAGCAACAGCCTGGTTAGGAGGCTTCAGAGGAGATAAGACTTTACTGGCAACGAGGCTGGAGGCCATTCATGGGATATTCTAGATATAACGTGGATGGATATTGTCTGTATCCTTTAAACTTGAACAGTGCCAAACACAGGAGTGATAGGCTAGTTTGTTAGGTGGAGGAAATAAAATAGCATTCGGATTACAGCATGGCTACTGCTCACAGCCCTCATCCAGGTCCACAGTGAGAGAGACCACAGGACAAATGCCAAGGAACACTGCAGGCACAGAATAGAGCTAGCCCAAGAGAGAGGCTATGTGTGCTGCAGGCTGCAGCAGGAGAGCTATCTGAGCCCTTACGGCCCAAAAGATTCCATCAAAAGTCCTAGATGCTTGACATGGAGCTGTAGCCTCAAAGTTGCAATCCTCCTGCCTCAGTTCCAGAGTGCTGTGATTATAGAGTTGGCTAGTAAAGTCATGTTTCCCTTTGTTTGTTTATTTGTTCTTCAAGACAGAGTTTCTCTGTGTAACAGCTCTGGTTGTCCTGGATCCCCCTCTGTAGACTAGGCTGGCCTTGAACTCACAGAGATCCACACCTCTGCCTCCTGAGTTCTGGGATTAAAGGAGTGTGCCACCATGGCCCCAATATCCCAAAGATTTCTGATCTATGATGGCAGATATACAGATCAAGCCCACAGATACAAAGGGTTAAGCCTACTATGTATCTCAAAGGCTATTAGATTCAGTGTGCTCACAATTTATTTAGAATATTTTCACATGTGCAATTTTTAAGTGAAATGATTATATGTTGTCTTTTTTTCCAGACAGGATCTCCCTATATAGCCTAGAGAAACCTCAAACTCATGATCTTCTTGCCTCTACTTCCCAAGTGCTAAGAATCTAGACATCAATTCCAGGGAAAACATTAGGAACAGAACCCTAGTGTGCAGAGGGGTCCCAGTGAGCCTCAGTGCTGTGCTCCTGGCTTCCTGGCAGCATTGTAATGGGCACACTTTTCGGTTCTGGTTAGAAACCACCACACACAGTAGCCTCTTGAGATGTTTGCCAAACTGCTGAACTGAGAACAATTTGGCAATTGTCCAGAGAGTCAATGAAAATGTTCATTATCTTTGCCCTGTTTTGGCCTCTGTTCTGGGGCTTTTTCTAAGGACCCTGGCTCATAGGACAAGTGGGAAGCCATAATCGACATGAATTCACCATGGAAATTGGAAAATGCTTTACAAATGTTTTCCAGAATCGTGTGAGAGATGGGCTGAACACGAGGCTCCTAAGAGCACTCCCCTAGAGTGCTCCACACAGATGAGGACATCTGAAGAGCGCCCCCTGGACAGCTGCTGGGGCACATTGAGACAGGCAGCTTTCTCTTCATACTGCTTTGGAGACCACCTTCAGAAAGGAGAATGGCTGTAATATAATGTTAACTGTAAAGGACAAAAGGAAGGAAGGAAGGAAGGAAGGAAGGAAGGAAGGAAGGAAGGAAGGAAGGAAGGAAGAGGGAGGGAGGGAAGAAGAAAAGAAAGAAGGAAGGAAGGAAGGAAGGAAGGAAGAGGAAGGGAGGGAGGGAAGAAGAAAAGAAGGAAGGAAGGAAGGAAGGACGAAAGAAAGAAAGAAATCCATGACAGGAAGAAAAGAATGACATAGAAGCCATCTTTTTTTTTTTTTTTTTTTTTTTTTTAGACAGAGGTGGTCAGTCACCGACACCAGGTCTACATTTCCTACAAATGTAATGTGGGCTTAGACATACCAGAGGAGCAGTGTCTGGAATGTTCTGCAGTTGTTATTTCAGCCAGCAGACACACCAACCTGGAAACTTCAAAGTTTGGGGGCAGAAGGAAAGCAGACTGTGGGACAGCTGCCCAGTATCCTGCTGAGCTTCCCACTAACTGTCCCAATGATTGAAACAAATATGGTGGGTGCCATGAAAGGTGGAAATACCACCCCATTCTACTTCCTGTAACTCCAGCTCAGGGGAAGCCATGCTTCAGAACAAGGGATGATTGCCTTTATAATAAGGGGGGTTGGAGTGATGATGGCTCAGCAGTTAAGAGAACTGCTCCTCCAGAGTGCCTGAGATTAGTTCCTAAAGCACACTCTGGATGGTTCACAATCGCCTATAACTCCAGCTCCAAGAGGTCTGATGCCCCCTTCTGGCCTCTACACACACACACACACACACACACACACAGCATACAGTCGCACAGACATATGTACATAAATTTAAAAAATTAAGTAAATAAGGACTAGTATGTAGCACACACATGGATCCCAACATTCTGAAATCAGAGGCAGGAGGATTACTGCCAGTTCAGGCTAGCTAATCTACAGAGCAAGTTCCAGGCCTGGAGGGGTTGCATAGCAAGACCAGCCCTAAGAACAAAACAAGAGGCTGTATGCCAGTTCTGTCTGTAAAAGCGCTTGCTTTGCAAGCAACAGGACCTGAGTTCAAGCCCCCAGGGCCCACTTAAAAGCCTGTAATCTCATTATGGGGCAGGTGGAGACCGACAGATCCCTGGTTCTTGCTGGCTAGTCAGCCTTGCCTTTTGGACAAGCTAAAGTACAAGGAGAGACCCTGCATCTAAGAGTGGACAGCAAGTGAGAAGTCTCTGTGAAGATTGTCCTCTAACCTCCATGTGCACACATGTGCACCTGCACACATATAAAAGCAAGCACACACAGAGCAAACAGAGGGGAAGACAGGGCTGTAGTTCAGCTGGTAAGGGCAGCGCTCGCCTGACTTTCGTGAAGTCCTGGGTTAGATCCCCAGCACTTCAAAGTCTGAGCATGACGGTCTAAGGCTGTAATCTCAAGCCTTGGGCAGTGTAGACAGGGGAGACCAGAATTCCAAGGCCAGCCCCAGCTACATAGAGGATTGGAGACTTGGAGACCTGTGAAAAGAAAGTAAGGGAGGGAGAAAGAAAAGGAGGATAGGAGAGAGGGAGGGATGGAGAGGGGGAATAAATTTCAAGTGGTGGCACATCCCTATAATCTCAGAAGGCTGAGGCAGGAGAATCCTGAGTTTAAAGGCCAGCTTGAAGCACTGTAACAAGGCCCTGCCTCAAGATAACAGTAAACAAAAGTGTCAGAGTGGAGGGTTTAAAGTCAGACCAGCACACCACACACAGGGTGTCAACAGCAGAACTGTAGCTTTCAGCCCTGACTTGTCCTTTTTCTGGGATGAATAAACATGCTTTTTCCTAATAAGGAAGGAACAAGTTATATTTTAAGAAACAGAGGGGACAGGAGGAGGAAGAAAACAGAAGGGGTGGGGGGAGTATCAGTTACTCAATTAAAAAGTTACAAGGTTGAAAAATTCCTTCACATAAAGCAGAGCATGGCTTCCTCCCAACCACCCTACAAGGAAGCAGCAGAGATACTCTTCATCTGGTGTAAAAACTAGGAAACAGAACTCTGGAGCTGCTAACGTCCTCAAAGTCCATTGTAGACACAAGCCTCATCTCAAAACTCTCAGCATGAAATCTGGGCTCCCTTCCTTGAACGGAGACCACTTCATCTGAGGGACCTGTGGAGTGAGTCTGTCCTGAGCTCCTCCTGGCCCTAAAGAGTCTTTACAGTCCCCTGATCATAGATGCCTTGATGATTTCCCGTTCAAGCAGGGCTGATCAGAGGTCTTCTGTGGAATGTGGAACTGGGCCATGGAGAAACAAGAGTGGCCCCCTGGAGAGTCTGGAGAAACACTGGCTCATCCTATGACTTGGGGTACAAGAAGATAGGTCTCTGGGGAACCAAAAGGGTAAAGAGATGTGGGATGGAACTGGGGCCAAAAGGTGGCAGCCTGAGATGGACAGGAAGGCCAGCTGTGTTCTTGCTCACATCCAGAGAATGTTACTATTATGTTGAGCTGTCCTTTTGTTAATGGTGCTACTACAGGCCCTTCCCCACAGTGTGTGTGTGTGTGTGTGTGTGTGTGTGTGTGTGTGTGTGTGTACATGACTTTCAATAGAGTCTGACTCCACATGCCAGGCTCAGATCCCAGCAATCCTCTTGCCTCTGTGTCTCATGCCCACTGCATGACTCTCTCCTTTCTAAGATGTATTTTATTTTATATCCACGAGTGTTTGCCGGAGTGTATATACTGTGTGCATTCAGGGCCATGGAGGCCAGAAGAGGATGTTGGATCCCCTGCAATTGGAATTACACATAATCACGATGTGGGTGCTGGGAATTGAACCTGAGTCCTCTGGAAGAGCAGTCAGTGCTCCTAACCATCTCTCCAGTCCCCAACCATGACTCTTAGTGAAGCAAGCAGAAGCGAAGGCATATCAGTGACATCAGCAACTGCTCCCTTAAGGAATGAAGCAAGGATGTCACTGCCAGCACTGTTCAGAGTCACTGTGGTCATAGAGGGCTTGATAAGTGTGGTGGGAAAGGGGAGGGGGCGATAGAAGCAAGGAACTGGAAAGGAAAAACAAAATTCACATGGCTCTTGGGTGACAGGATGGCCCACGAGTAAAATCACAAAGCCAACTGAAAAACAAGCTGAACTGATTAGAGATCTATAAGGGATCTGAGCATAATACAAACGACCAAAGCCAAATGTTTACCTGTATGTTGATGGGAAACAATTTCGGTGTATAATGGGGGAAATGTAGCATTAACCATAAGCAGCGAGAACCAGAAAATAAACCTAATGTGTACCCCCACAATCTCTACTTAAAACATAAAGTTTTACTAAGCAACACAAATGGAGACATAGCTAGAGACCATGTAATCCACATGACTATATGATCATGTGGTCATCCAAGTGTACCACTGGCCACCGTTCTTCACCCCTGTCTGCACGTAAGAAGAAAGTGCAACTTGCTGTCCCCTCACTTTGGACTTGACCACATGACCTGCTTTGCCCAGGATAAAGTGGGCAGGAGTTCTGAGCCCCAGCTTCAGACTTCTGCTTGGCTTTCCGCCTTTTCTTTAGTTAGAGGATTTGGGTTCAGACTTGCTCTCAAAATGGAATGCCAGGAACAGAGCTGAGCCTCAACCTTGGTGAAGAGTCAAACCCAGCCGGATCCACCTACAGTCTGGGGCAGAGGTACTCGGTGATGCTGCAATGAACCTCCTTGCTGGCACCGCTGGATTTACAATCCCCTAGGAGACACACTTCTAGGCAGGCTTGTGAGGACATCGCCAGAGGTTTAACAGAGGAGGGAAAAGCCACCCTGGATGTGGGCAGCACCAACACCTGGGTTGGAGATGAGAGTGAACATAAAGATTGGGAAGGAGAAGGTAAGCCAAGCACCAGGATTGTCTCTCTCTGAATCTGCAGATTCAGGCTGACTGGCTTCTTCAAGCTCCTCCATCCATGATGAGCTGTACTCTCTAGCCACGAGCCAAACTAAACTTTTCCTTCCTTAAGTTGCTCTTGCCAGGTGTTCTGTCACAGCTATAAGAAAACCAACTCATACATATACTCAGTCCCAGCCAGTCTGCAGTATACAAACTTGTGAAATGGGACACACAGGTGCACACTAAACCACTAAGTTCGGGGCTAATTTGTTACTCAGCAAGAACTAACTATAAACATCACAGTTCTAGGCAGAGACACTCTCTGCTGAAAAGATGTGTACTCTCTAAAAACTACACTGTGATGAAGCATAACTCGAATAAAAACAACCATAGATATTTATTCCTCTGACACTTATAAAAATAAATTGTAAAACAAATTTAGCACTAAAATTTTGAAAGAAACTAATGCAGAAAGAAAAGACCTAACTTCAATAAATATTAAGAAGTTTCCAGGGGCTGGACAAATGGCTCAGTAGTTCAGGGTACTGATTGCTCTTGAAGAAGACTCGGTTTTTGATTGTTAGCACCCACATGGTTACAACCATGTGTACCTCCAGTCCCAGGGGAACTGATGTTTTCTTCCGGCCTCTGTGGAGGTAAAATACTCAGACATGTAAAAGTAAATAAATAAGTAAAAGACCTTAAAGTACCAAAACTTCAGGAAAGTCACACACCAGGGGAGAGATATAAAGGGAGACAGAAACTGATGGCCAATGAGATGACTCCATAGATAAAGGCACCTGCTGCCAGCCAATGAGATGACTCCATAGATAAAGGCAACTGCTGCCAAGCCTAATGACTTGAATCTAATCCCAGAACCCCACATGGTGGAAGGAAAGAACTGACAACAGCCTACAAGCTGTCCTTAGATCTCCACATACATGACGCGGCATGGCCACGCCCTCCCCAGGACAGAAGTCAATGCTACTGAAAATGTCAGGAAGGAAGCCAAGGGAGAAGGAAGCCCTGTCTCAAAAACAACAAAATGAAAGAAAGAAAATAAAGGGATGGGGGGGGCAAAATATCATAACCAAAAAGTATAGTGTACCCCAGCTCTGCGACGAAGGTGGCCAGCAGTAACTAGCTCCAGGGTACTCGTGTGGTTTCTGGGAACTGAGCCTGGTTTCTCTGCGACAGCAGTGTCTTAGTTAGGGTGTCTACTGCTGTGAAGAGACACCATGATCACGGCAACTCTTACAAAGGAAACAATTAATTGGGGACTTGCTTCCAGTTCAGAGGTTTAGTCTATTATCCTCATGGTGGGAAGCATGGCAGAACACAGGCAGACACGGTGCTGAAGGAGAGGTTGAGAGCTCAATATGCCCATTGGCAGGCAGCGGCACTGGGCCTCTGAAACCTCAAAGCTCAACCCTAGGGATACACTTTGTCTAATGAGGCCACACCTCCCAATCCTTTCAAATAATGCCACTCCCTGGAAACCAACCAACTACTCAAATCTCTGAGCCTATAGGAGTCATTCTTATTCTTATTCTTATTAGCTCTTGCTGCTAAGCCGTCTCTCCAACACATATGTATATTAAAGATTTGTTTTTATGATTTTTTATTTTTATTTATACACGCATGCGTATGTAAACATGTGTGTTGGTGCCCTCTTAAGGCAGAACAAAGGGTTCAATACTCTGGACCCAGAGTCACAGATGGCTGTGATGGTTCTCCTGCCGGGCATGGTGGCACATTCCTTTAATCCCACACTTAGGCAGCAGAGGCAGGAAGACGGCTGTGAGTTCAAGGCCAGCCTGGTCTACAGAATGAGTTTCAGAACAGTCACTGCTATGCAGAGTCTCAACAGACACAAAAAAAAAAAAAAAAAAAAAGTCAGACATAAACTGCACTGGAGACTGAACCAAGAGGAAAAGCGTGAGTGTTAAACACGTCTGTGTTACACAGCAAGATCTTGTCTGAAACACACACACACACACATATCAGATGTGACTTCCTAACCTGCAAGAGAAAAATGGTCATATGTTTGAAAAATCCAAAAGCATCCACTTGGAGCCAGAAGGTTGATGGACTGAATGCTGCCCAGACAGGTGGCGTCTATGCATTATTTCTGATGGATTGCTCCCTGAAAACACACAAATGTGTGTGCACACATTCAGAGAGAGGGAAAGGCAAGGCCAGGCTCCCTAGGGTGGTCACATCCCATAGAGAAAGGCATTGAGAAAGACAGGAGGACTCTCACTGCCCCACTGAATTCTGTAGGGACTGAAAATTCTACCAGGCATGTGCAAGCAATAGACATCCAAAGCCAGTAAGAAAATCAGTGTGAGGGCTGGAGAGATGGCTCAGAGGTTAAGAGCACTGACTGCTCTTCCAGAGGACCCGGGTTCAATTCCCAGCACCCACATGGCAGCTCACAGCTGTCTGAAGATCCAGTTGCAGGGGATCTGACATCTTCACACCATTGCACATAAAATAAAGTTAAATAAACCATAAAAATATTTAAAAAAAAGAAAAAGAAAATCAGTGTGAAACGGAATGAATGCCTGCATTTTGATATGGGATAGATTTAGAGACCTATGTGGGTATAGAAATGGCTCCTTGGCCCTTCGCTACTTTCTGTTCAGGAAGTCACTCTTTTCCAAACTCATGAGCCCTCCCAAAGTGACCCTCCTGGCTTTGATGTCCAGCATGGGATCGAACTAAACTATGAATGAAGATGTCATTGATGTAAGCCTGATCCAGTGGCATCTTTGTCTTGGTGAACAAATATGTCAAAGGGAAAAAAAGGCCAGAGGACATTGCCCCATTAAAGCCCCTGTTAGTAGACATTGTCCTGTTAAAGCCCTTCTATTGGGTGGATGTCTCTTTTGTCCCCACTCCTGGCTTCTTATATACCCACCCTCACCCCAGCTTCTTTAAACTCTACCTAGATGCCCTTCATAGGTCAGTCCTATGAAATGGCCTCTGAGCTGTGCTCTTTAAAATCTTTATTAACTTGACCTCAGACCTATCCCATTCCTCCAGTAGAATCGGAACCAGAACCACCATGACAGTACTACCAATATCAGCTGGGCATGTGCCACTGAGCCATGCTCTGTAAGCACGTGGTATCCCATGGTATTCTACGGTACCCCAACGTGAAACCTCTTTTCTGCAGACTCGATACACAGAGGTGGAAACCAAGGCAGGTCAAGAACTGACTATGGAGATGCATGTGCCCTTGGTGGTCTCACTGGCCCCACACCAGCTACTGTCTCGGTTCTTGTCAACTGCTGTTGCTGAGGTTGTTGCTTTCCTTTCTGGGGGCCCCTGAGGACAAGAGATGCCATGGGTCCTCTCTGCATCCTTCAGCCCTGGCCAAAGGTGAAGGTGTTAGATAAGGGTAGATGAGGCTGAAGAAGAGGCAAGACAATAAGGAGCAGTTCCGGGGAGAAAATTCAAGGAGAAAATGAGAAGGTGAAGATCTTGGGTAGGGTCTTCGGAATGATCTGGAATAAAGGCAGGAAAGGGCTGCATGAAGGAAAAGAAAGGGTCAAATAAGAAGTGACTACATTTATGCAGGGCCTTCCTCCTAGAGTTGGCAAAAGTAGTGTTGGTCCCAAGGGAATGTTTACACGCTCCCAGGAGCAAATTCTTATGAGGACCTGGGACCAGATATCAGTTCAGGCTCACCCTTTGTTGCCTAAGTACATCCTGTCACCCAGAATTTTCTGTCACCTATGGAGTAGGCCCTGTGCTGGAAGCCCCATTCTGGACCACTTGTTCTGATACCCCAACATAGCCATCACAGCTGGCCAACTTTCAGGGCTGTTCCCATCAGCATGAGCCTTCTGACCCGGGTTCCAGCCCCTTCTCACCCTCACACCCTGAAGGACTGCATCTTAAATATCTTAGATAAGCCCTGTCATGTCCCCTAAGCAACCTTTCCCTTCTCCCAGAGCTCTGGGCGGCCCAGCATCAGTCTATGATGAGCTTGCCCCTGCCTCCCAATGGCAAGTTGCTATCAGAGTCTGATAGGCATGTGCCCTGCCTGCCACCATTCCCTTTGTCATGCCTCCTTGGTAATGTTCCTGCTTTAGCCAATTTATCCATTGTCACCCACACCGAACGGGGAGAGGCCTCCAGCAAAGCCAAGGCATCCAGTGCTGTGGTTTGCTTTTGTTTGTTTTGATTCCTTCAAGGACCAGACTATGTTCATGTAGCTTTGGTCTCTCAGATGTTCTCTTCTGGGTCTAGAAAAAGAATCCTCCCTGCAATATTCCTCCAGCAAAAAAAAATATGGACTGCTACCAACATCATATTCTGCCATATCGCATTCAATTCATTGGAGAACTCCACTTATCCCTCCCTCTCCAGGGGAAATAATGGGGGGAAAGTTGCATTTAGGCTTCCAAGATCTCTGTAATTTGCCCTAGAGAGAACAAAGAGGCTTGAGTTATTAACTCTGTTTCATACTCGGAGCAAACATGTCTCCTAGAGATTAAACGGCTCGCTTGTGTCACCGGGCTGGAGGGGCTTGGGAAACACAGCCAAGCTGCCCATTCTGTCTCTAGACACCCAGCTCTCCCCACCGCTCGGTCCTGCCTGCAAAAGCACTTTTACTGCCGTCTGTCGACAGCCGCATAATGCGGACCAAATGCAGATCAACCCCTCAGGACTGCGAAAATAGAGGCAGCCTCTACGATTTAGCCGAATAGGTTCAAAATGATTGGAAATCGCTGGTGTCCACTGAGGATCTAAACGAAGAAGAAAAAGAAAATGCACAAGCAATCATCCTGGCGATAGAAGCTTCTCGAGAAAACGAGTGTGAAGGGGCCGCTCACTAGATCTCTGGAGCGCTGCTCTGAACCCTGGTCTTCTTTCTAAAAGAGAATCTGTGCTGTCTTCCTGGCACAGGGACGAGAAAGGGTAGGCACTGGGAAGAGTAGCCTCCTTGGAGCCAATCAGCCCTTACTGCAAAAGAAGACATCCATTCCGTTTGGTCAGTTGCCTGGCGGTCACTCCCATCCCTAGAGGATGCTGGTCAGTATCCAAATGACCCCTCTACTTGGAAACCCCCCAGCTCAACGGGGCCTGGAGAATGTTGCTGGTGCGGAAAGGCTTTTCCCTTAAGCCCTGGATGAGACAGACAGCAGGCAGGCAGTGGGAAGTCAGTGTGCCTGAGATAGCCCTCAGAGGAGGCTGTGATTTCTAAAGTGACCAGGTTACCTGGAGAAGCTGGTGACCTTCTGAGTAGCCCGACTGCATGACTGTACTATAAGGGAAAGCAGGCCTTTAAAAAAAATGTAGACGGGGGCGGGGGGGGGTGGCAGGGCCCAAGATATACCAAGGTTTCTTTTCTACCCAGAGTGGGGAGCGATGGCGGCAGACAAAGGCCTGCTCTCCCTCAGAGGAGACAGTTTTGCAATATCTCTGCCCTCGAGCTCCGCATGGATCAAATGGACCAAACGGGGCTGGGATGTAGCTCAGCTGGTAGCGTGTTTGCCTGGTATGCAGGAAGCCCTGGGTTTAATCCCCAGCACAGCATAAACCAAGTGTGGTGGTGCCTGTCTCAGTAAACCCAGAATTCAGGAAGTAGAGGCAGGAGGAGCAGGAGTTCAAGGTCATTCTTGCTACAGAGCAAGTTCAAAGGTAGCCCGAGCAACACGAGCTCCTGTCTCAAACAAATAGTGAAGGCATAGCACTTGACCCAATTATAGGTCAAGGACAAAGATCACACACACACACACACACACACACACACACACACACACACACACACACACGGGCTAGCTCTGTGACAGTGTGACGCAGGCTCTAATAGTGTGGTTTAGAAGGGGCCCATGAAGACTCCGTTGAACGGTCTGTGGTCCGCAGACGCTGTGGCAAGCAGTATTGATTCATAAACCTGGAAAAGGCACGTTGGAAATCCAGCACCTGGTGTGTTACATCTGCAAGGACGTTGGTTCTGTTGACAAGGCAAAGACTATTGAGGACCGAATATGCTCCCCAAGACTCAGGGGCTGAAGCCTAGAATGCTTGTATGAGTTAATTTAGAAGTAGGACCTTTAAGAAAGTGAAGATACTTCTTTTTATTATTCATTGTTATTATGTGGTTGTTATTGTTATTATTGTTATTACTTTGGTTTTTTGAGACAGGGTTTTCCTGTGTAGTCCTGGATGTCCTGGAACTCACTCTGAAACCAGGCTGGTCTACAACACAGAGATCCGCCTGCCTCTGCCTCCCAAGTGCTAGGATTAAAGTCACCACACCCAGCTGATGTTTCATTCTTTTATTTGCAATGTCGGTGATAAAACCCAGGGCTTTACACACGCTATCAGTAAATGTTCTACCACGGAGCTACGTCCGCAGACTTCGGTGTTGTGAAACGGGGTCCCATTAGGTAGCTGAGGCTTGCCTTCCACTCTATGCGGTTGTAAACTCACAATCCCATTGCCTCGCCTTCCTCACTCTAGGATTGCTGCTTTGTGTCACCACACCCTGATGAGACTAGTTTCATTAAAATACAAGGAAGAGACACCAGGGGGCTGGGGAGATGGCTCTGTGAGAGAAACACTTGTTGTGCAAAAGGAACCTGAGTTTGGATCCTCTAAATGCTGGTGAGAAATGGACATGGTGATACAAACCTGTAACCTCATTGCTCAGAAGATAGACAGACAGATCTCAGGAGCTCAATGGCCATCCCGGGGAGCTTCTAGTTCAGCGAGAGAAAAAAGAGAAAAGGTCCAGAAAAGCAATGGCTGTGTTGTCAGCATTTGGTGCAATTTCTGACACACACTAGGTAACCTCTTAGTATTTGTAGACCGTATTGAGGCTGCTTTCATACAGTGTTTCACTATGTGCTTGGTACTATTTTTAATGTGCTGATATATTTACCATGATTAGTGATCTGTGTTTGCAAAACCCCAGGTAATTTTCATGTGTCGCCAGAAATTATAATGTTAGACTTGAACCACCCCATCTGAACCACAAAATGGTTACAGTTCTCCTAAGAAGGAGGCTGATGCTCTTAAGGTCACATCGCTTTCTTGGTCCCAGGCAGACTGGCTGGTCCCAGGAGCCTGCTGGGATGTGGGGTCTGACGGCGGGCCTTCCTTCACTGAAGGCGCCTTCCTTTCTGCACGGCAGTGACAATGAGGCCAACACTGAGCCACAACTCTCACAATCAGTGTGTGCTGATCAAACACAAAGACAATAAAGTACTCGAGATATCGCCAGACACGACGCTATCCAAGCAGCCAGTACACAAAACAACGTGAAGACAGCCAGCCATGCCCACCATGCCCAACAGGCAGAAGGAAATTCAAATGGGCATATTTGGGGAAATTATCCTAAAAACGCAGCTGCCAAACCTCCAGACAAATGTAGCCTACTTTCCTAAAATCCCTGAGCCTGGCAGAAAGCATTTCCTATCATTTTAAATTATTTTATTTTATTTTTCCTATATAGAATCTCACTTTATAGCCCAAGTTGGCCTGAAAAATTCACAATGTAGCCCAGGCTGGCCTCCAATTCCTGTGTGATCTTCCCTGCTCTGCTTCCCTAGTACTGGGATTACAAGTGTGAGCCACACGTGAAGCCTTTCTTATTTTTATTTTGTTTTTGCTTCATTTGTTTGAATCTACAGAAGTAAGCTGGGTATGTTGGCACAGATCTTTAATTCCAGCGCTTGAGAAGCAGAGGCGGAAGAGCCAGTTAAAGGCCAACCTGGGCTGTATAGGGAGATCCTTTCTCCCCGCATCCCCCCCCCCCAAGAAAAAACTACACAAGCAACATCTTCTACAGACAATGCGAAGTCAGGAAGATTTGCTTTCTTTCCTGAACTTTAAATACAATTTCAGAACGACTTTCTCCGCTCACCATTGTGTGTGAGGTCCGTGGAAGGGCTGGGGCAAATGCCAGGCAGTCTTGCAGGAAGAATCAAGAGACAGCGTCTCCGTTTCAGTCTTAAATATCACTCCACACATCCAGCCAGTACCCTGCACCAGGCAGGGGCAAGCTCTTCACAGGCTCCACGTGGGACAGGAACCATGCAGGTTGGGAGAATGTTTAGGACAAGTGTGGGGAAAACCAATACTCGCACGATCCGTGGCCCTGCCCACTGCAGTAGAACGTGATTCGCTTGGTTTCAGATTTAAATATTTATTCCTCAAACACAAAGCAATGTTTAGCATGCATCTTCCCTAATGTCCCAGCCATCTGGCCTTGGAGATGTCTTCAGATGAAAGGACCAGCTGGGATTCCAGCTTCACGGGGTCCTGAGTCTTCCTGGCAGAGGGGGGTGTGGCTGAAAGACACACTGGGCCTCCCTGCTCTTGGAGCAGTGTGGTTTTCTTTTCTGGTCCCATAGTTAGCACTTAGAGGAATTTCAAAGCAGGCTTCTTCATACCCCATCTGGAAGGAAACACCCTCTCTTGGCCTTATGAAGTGATGTCAATGATTTGTGTGGGACAGGATTAGAGCGACACTGTGAGAGCCAGACCCGTGCTGCCCCCTGGGGTATATGAAGCAGGCTTGGTGGCCGAAGCCTCTGGAGTAACATGGCGCCTCAGGCCCAGGGGAGAATGCTCTGTCAAAGTGTCCATTGCCACCAGGGTCTGTTTCCACTGTATTGAATGTAGCCTACAGTGACACTACCTTTAGTCACAACTGCATCCTTGAAATTGGACAACACAGGGCATTTAAAAAAATAAACTTAATATTTCCAGCCCAGCCCACCAGAAGAGAAAAGTTAAACCAAGTTCCCACACGCCAGTTCTGAGTCCGGGAGCAGGTCTCCTGCAGACAAGGCCTTTGCCAGGGTCAGCGACAGGTAGGATGATGGCACCATCCTACATTACGCTGCTGGCAAATCGGTGAGGAGGTGACAGGGATGCTTTTAAACCCTGCGTGGAGGCTAAAATTATCCCACTAATCACAGCTTCTATAAGTCGGCTTCTGGAGTCTCGGGGGCAGGAGAGGAGGTGTTGGGCAGCATGCAGTTGGTGCCATGAAACCTGACTGCTACCCATGGTCAGCAGATGCTGAGGACCTCAAGTGAGGGAGAGAGAAGTTCCGAGTGGAGGAGAGTGGGTGAGGGACTGTCCCTCACTGATGCTTCCCAGGACTGCACACTTGGGAACAGATGGAGGCTTCGGGAATCCAAAACTTATGGGTCCACTTCCGGATGCCATAATAAACTATAATTCACCCCCACCGGTGCTACAGACCACTCGGACTGCAAAGACGAAGCTCTTTTATTTCCCCCAGATTTATAACCAAGCCATCCACGGAGGTCTTCTACTCGGTCACATGACTCTAGGGACAGGCATTGGGGGAATGCCTCCCCTCTGCTCAGCAAAGGAGAGGGCTCTCTCTCTCTCATTGCCAAACAACCCAGATCCATTTCCTCCAGAGCGTTCAAGGGTCTCTGCACGAGCCCGCTCGGGTTTGTTTGGGTTTTACTTTTGAAAAACTTCAAGGTCATTTCACAAAACTTTGAAATTAAATCCAAGCAAAGGCTCCTCCTCTTCACTCTAAATCCGGGGCTTTGGGGGGGAGAAGGGGAGCATTTGCATCTCGGCAGATGCTTTTAAATCCACCCCAGTCCTGGGGTCATGCATAGGCTCCTAAACCAACAACAGTTAGAAACAAGGGGCCTCCTTAAGCTGCTTAAGCAGGGCCTTGATCAGCTGGGTCAGAGGGTGGTATCAAAGCTAGGCTTAATAAACGAGTGTGTCAGACGCTCAGCTGGGTTCCTTCCTTTATCTCCAATCTGGTCCTCAGACCCATTTTGCAGGTGGGGAAGGAGAGTGACAGACAGCTTAACCTGCTGCAGGTTCCCTTCTGATAGAAACTTGGACCAGAGTGGTTTTCTTTTTTTTTTTAATTTATTTATTATGTATATAGTGTTCTGGGCACCAGATCTCATTATAGATGGGTGTGAGCCATCATGTGGTTGCTGGGAGTTGAACTCAGGATCTCCAGAACAGCAGTCAGTTCTCACAACCTCTGAGCCATCTCCCCAGCCCCCAGACTGGTTTTCAAATCCAGTAACCCAACTGTCCACCACTTGGAAAAAGCTCTCCCTGTCACTCCTGCCTCCTGGCCCTCAAGAGCCACCGTGTAATGAAGTGAAACAAGTCTGCCTCTAGCTCATACATTTACATACACATACACATACATATGGCTCAGGTTACAGCATGATCCAAAAGAACAACTTAGCTTCTTCAGGGCATCTTGATTTATCATACGTATATGTATGTATGCATTAAAATGGCAGTCTCTCAGGGCATGGTGGCTGATGCCTCTAATCCCAGCACTCAACAGGCAAAGGCAGGGCCGCCATAGTTTAAGGCCATCCTCTCCCCAGAAAAGCAAAACAAAGCCTCTGGGTTCAAAGTTCAGACGTCAATAAAACACATTGACCAAAGAGCTATAATTAAAATACACGCTCCCTGGCCAGCAGTAGGCTGTAACCCCTACCTCAACTCTGCTCAGCTCGCTATAAAGAATGGCTACACGTTCTCCAGGACAAAGATAATAATCTGAAGACCCCACTCCCACCCCCTCTCCATTTACCTTTAACCCCCCAACTCCTTCCAGCCAGGGCCCCCCACGGCCCAAGTGACCGGGGATACCTGGAAAGCATCACACCATCTCTCATCATGAGTGAGGATGAGGGATGTGGGACGTAGCCGAGGTAGGGACCAGGGTTCGCTCTGCCGCTTGCTGCTCAATGACCCCAAGCCTCCAGATTCCTACCTGCAAGATAGGTCATCTAACATGGTGGCCCACGTTGTTAGCCCCAGCAGTAGAGGCAGGCAGATTATTTGGAATTTATAGGACAACCTGATCTACATAAAGATCCAAGATATCCAGGGCTCCAAAGTGGGACCCTGCTTTGGATAAATAAATAAACAAATAAAAAGGAGACTAACGTGGGCCTGTGACGTGTGCAGAAGGGCTGGCAGTAGAAAATGCCATTGTTATTGGGGAATACTTATTAGTATTTTCTTCGCTGCCCCTGAAGTAGCTACATTCATTCCCATGGTCATTTATTACTGGTGAACATCTGCTCGGGCTGCATCACTATCCAAAAGAGCAGCTTAGGTTCTTCAAGACATCTTGATTTATCAAAACTCAAGGGCCAGGAGCTTTGCAGACCATGGTCCCCATGGCAGCCCTAGATGTTAGCTTTGTGCTTCCACTGGCCCACCGCGCCACCGGCAGGACACAAGGGTGTGAGATGAAAACCATTCAAACAAGACCCTGGGCCCACACCTTGCCCACACGTAGCCAGAACTTTCCAACAGTGTGAGTCAAAGTCCCACTAGAGAAAATTACCAGGCCCCAGTACTTGCTGCCCTGTGACCCCATCTGGCCCTGTCTGACACTGACAGCCAGCTATAACAGAGGTTTGAGCCCCACAGCTGCCTGGGGCATGTAGAAGGGAGGGTAGACTATAATTAGGCCAACCTTGCTGGTATTTCCCTCTTTACTCATACTTATTTCCTGTGAGCTGGGCGAGGGCTACAGGGCTTCACAAGGAACTCCAGGCATGGGGACTGGGGAGGGGGCGGGGTCTCTCACCACCTCAGATCTGCCCTAAGCCTAGCAAGAAATAGCTAGCTAGCTAGCTCCAGGTTCTTCATCCACACAGCTTCCGCTTATGGGTGACCTCTCACCGGGTGTTCTTAACATGAAAACCCTCAATTCCCCTCTTCCTATCACTTGCCACACATCTCTTCCCAGACCAGAAAAATTAAAACTTTCTTTAAAAGAAAAGATTCCCTTTTGTAGCTAGCTGGAGGGCAGGTCAGATGCAAAGAGACATGGTGTCTGTTGTGAATGAGAAACCAGCTCTCAGGACGGAATGAGGCTGACCTCTGTTGCATGGATGCCTCTGAGGCTCATCTCTGTCCAACGACACAGAAGTCCCCATCCGGCAACACAACTGTTACCAAGAGGGGTGTGCATGCCAATGCCCTGTCACTCTGGAAGTCTGGCATCGAAAGTAAAGGTCTACTAAAAGCCATCCCAGGACTCCTCTAGAATTGGCTGGCTTCTTTAAATGTTTCTCACAAAATCTGTGACTATCAGAAACAATTCAGTGGCAAACAAGATTCACTTGGGTAGAAAGCATGTACCCTTGATTTCTTGCATGCTGCATGATATGAAACTATTTAGGCTTTCAGAAACCTCTTCGCTTGAATAATGCCGACATTATGCCCCAGCTCAGAGTTCTAGGAAGATGAAATAACAGACGTGAGTTCTAAAGTATCAGTTCTGACCTATTATAAAAGTCATGCTAGCATTATTATTATTATTATTATTATTATTATTATTATTATTATTACTCAGTCACACAATGTATTTTGTTATGCCAAGTGCCACTTGAAATTATGAAATTAATGCCTGGAAACATTTTGTAACCACAGAAAGCAGATGCTGTACGTCTGTTCCTATTTTACAGCTAGGGAAGCCAGTATCAGAGATAGCTCAAACTGATGGAGTCTAGGTATGGACGACACGAGAGATCTTCCCCTGTAAGCACATCTGTCCTTCAAACTTTCCTTGTCCCTTTCTTTTTGCATAAAGTATTTAAATAAGGGTATTTATTTTAAAAGCACTGCTGGGAGCTAGTAGTGCGCCTATGAACCCCGCAGAGGAGGTGAGGTGATCTGGAGCCCAAGGGCAGCCTGAGATCCCAAATGAAAGAAAAATGACTATATTGGGTATTATTACATATTCTGTGCCATATTCCCCTGGACTTAGTCCCATTGACTTTATAATCCTACAAACCCTGAGGGGGGATAAAAAGCATTTCCTGTAAATCAACGCGTTTTCTTCCTGCCCTTTTTCTAGCCATAGTGTCCAACCCTGAACAGATATTGCTCCACACATCCAAAATGGCCAAAGGGGAGAGCAAGAAAGCAAGAGTCCCCCAGCTCCACAGCTAAGGAGTGGGGCTTTGGCTTCCTCCTAGATAAACAGACTTTAAGTAGAACCGATTAGGAGTTTAACATATTAAAGCCATCTTGTCACAGGCGGCAGGCAGAGTGACCGCCCTGCTCCAGAGGAATGTAAATTTCAGACCGGTGCGGTAGATTGGGAGTACTCCTTTCTTCAACAGTGCCCTTTCCCTCAGGGGTGGGAGGTTTAGAGGCAGATAGTACCCACTGAAAGAGGTGTCAACCTTGTCCAAGGGACTCCTCAGACAGGGAGTTCTACAAAACACGTAGAAAGACTCCCTGGGTCCTCCCCAGCCTTTACCGCGAGTAGCTAGAAAAGTCAGGGAACCTAGCGTACTCGGAAGTGAGTCCACCGCGGGCGCTCCAGCACACAGCTCTAAGAGGCACTCCGGTGAGCTGCAAACACCAAGTCTGTAGTAGAAACAAACGTTCTAGGCTCACAGGGAGGACGGGACAGCTCCCTGGGGAGGTGACAGCCAGAAAGAAAGCACCAACACCCAGGGGAGCTACTCTCAACCCAACTACATTTTTGTACCGGAATTCGATTGTCATTGGCCTTAGGTCGCGGGGGCGGTGTGGGGGGGTTCGAAAGCGAAGGTCCCAGAGTGAGTGGTTGGGAGGGGACGCTGAGAAAATTTCAAGAAAGGAAAGAATGATGGAAGAGGTGAAGCTTTAGAAACCTGGACTTGCCACTCCGCACCCCTTCCCGAAGAACCCTGATACCCAATGCGACCAATTCCGACCCTCCCGCCCCCAATTCGCTGCGTTTTAAATTGTCTTTCACGTTGCAACTAAACAGATTTCTTTTCTTCTAGGCCTCTACGGGAGGCATTAGAGTACGAAATACAACATGGCTTGTCTACATCGCCATCACTTTATTGTATTGTCACCGTTAACTTAACTATAAATACTACGGTGGGGAACACGGCTCACGAAGGCAGCCCGGGACGGCGGGGCTGCAGTTCCCCCACACCCGTCCCCGGCGGTCCCGGGCCTGTACATTATTTACAGCTAGCTCCTCGTTGCTTTCTCGACCCCCTCCCACAAGGCAGGGCATGTGCAAGTAGCATCGTCTGTCTGTGCAAGTCCTTGCGTCAGGCAAGCGCCCCGGCCGGCCCGCGGCCGTCAGCTGTCCGAGTCCAAATCGCTTTTACCTTCCTCTTCCCTCTTCTCGGGCGAAGCTTTCGAGGACGCCTTGTTCCACTTCTCGGCGTTTTCCGACTCCTCCGAAGAGGAACGCTTCTGCCGTCTCCATTTGGCTCGGCGGTTCTTAAACCAGACCTGTTGCGCAAGGGAGCAACAAAACGGTGGTGACCAAAGGTTCGCTTCCCACCAACGCCAGGCCACCTCCGCGTGGCCAGAGGATAGCCTGGCCACATAAAATTGCAAGCAATCGCTGTGCCTAATACCAACAAAAGGAGGGGGAGAACACCCGCGACCCTTCCGCATTTCCACTCCACTTCCTGGGCCTAAAGCGCCTTCCAGCAGCCTCCAGGTCGCCGCCTCCGGGATGCTCTTAGAGTGGCCGCAGCCCCACAGAGAACTGAGCAAACCCCGCATGCAAGGAAGGACCGCTAGACCTTCCCACCCACCACTAGGCCCTTTGCCCACCTCCACCTTCTCCTCCCGAAGGTGCACTTTCCGGGCCAGCTGCTCCCGAGTGCCCACATCTGGGTACTTCGTCTCCTGGAAGAGGTTCTCCAGGGCTTCGAGCTGCTCGTCGGTGAAGATGGTGCGGTGCCGCCGCTTCCGCCGACAGTGCAGTTGGTTGAGCAGCTGCAGCTCAGTGCGCGACAGCGTGCCCACGTTCATGTAGGGAAGCATCTGGTGCGGCACCGGGGACACCAGCACAGAGCCGGGGCCCTCGTAGCCTGCGAGAGAGGAAGGGAGGCCGGGTCAGTCATCCTCTCTCTGCACCGTACGCCAACCCTCTCGCTGCTCTCTCTCACTTAAAAATAGAATAGGTCTACAAGGGGCTCTAGATCTTTGGGGGCGAGGAGACTAGGGATGATCGTATGTAGAAGGAGCGTCCGCCCGCACACATCCAAAGCCAGACCAGGCACTTTAGAATTGTCTCCCCGAGCCCCCAATTGCCGCGCGCGCGTGGAATCTCCATGAGACTTCAAGTGGCTTGGTTTCTTTAACTCTAGCTTAAAATCTGCTTCAGACATATGCAAAATCCCGTACCCACTGACCAAAAAATAATAATAATAAATAAATGGAAGAGAGGGGAAAGCTCGCAAAGGAAGAAAGTTGGTGCCAGGTGAATAAAGCCAGCAGCGCAGCACGTCGCGGCAGCTACCTACTACCGCGGTGGGGAAGGCCAGCACGCGATCGCGACCCTACCTGGGGGTGTCGGGACGCAGGAGCACTGCTGGGCGCCCAGCGGCGGCACAGCCCCGCAGCAGGCCGGGCCCACGGGCGCCGCCTGCACGTGCAGCTGCCCGTAGAAGTAGCTGTTGTAGCCTAGGCGGGAGCCTCCGACCGCGGCCGAAAGGCCCGCGCCTCCAGGGGCCACAGGACGCGGGTAGAAGGCGCCGTAGTCCGAAGAGGTGCCACCGCCCGCGCCATAAAGCGAGTCCCCGTGCAGAGCCGGAAAGACCACCGGAGCCGCGGCGCTAGGCGCCACCGGGAGCACCGAGTCCTTGCAGCGCGGCCGGGTGGCCAGGATGTTGTCGATGCTGAACATGCTGGCGGGCATCCCCGAGCCCCGCGCCGGGACCGGGGGGCGGCGGGGACGCGCCGAGGAAGAAGAAGACTCCAAGTGGTGTTGTTTGGGGTGGGGGGTGGGGGTTGTCCCACTCTCTCCTCCCGCGGGCAAGCAAACCGAAAGAGTGCGCGGGCGAGCGCGCAACTCGCGCCCCTCCCCGCCCCCTGCGTCCGCGCTCCCTCCTCCCGCCCTCTCCTCCCCTCGCCGCCGCCTAGCTGAACTCAACCCGCGGGTAGAACGCAGCTCCGACCAACTCAACCTCTTGTTGGTTTTATACTGAGTCGACGTCATCCTGGATTTAGTTCCTGGTAATATGCAGATGACAAACAGAACCAGATTTGGTCCTTTTCTTTTCCTTTGGGTGGTGTGGAATGGGAGAGCGCGCGCGGGGGTGGTGGGGGCGCTTGCCGGGGAGGGGGAGAGATGCCAAGAGGAGGGGGGCTACAGGGCCTGAAAAAGAGATTGTGGATTGAGAATTAATGAAATTAACCTAATCTTTTCCATTCGGCAGCCCCGGCTCGGCCCCGGCCTAGCTGGGCGGGCGGCCTAATTGCCCAGGTTAATCTTATTAATACTATTGTCCCGCCGCCGTTAACAGCTCCGCCACCGACCTCTCCGCCCCGACCCTTTTCTCTCTATTATGGGGTGCGATTTCCTCTGCTTGTAGCTCAAAATCATTGTGGCTAATTTTACTTTAGGACTACTTTTTACTCTCTTTCGAAGTTTATTTGCTTTTAGAAAATGAGAGTGTCCTCAAGTAAGACTGAAAATTCCACCGCTCCTCTCGCCGCCAAGCCCCCCTTCCCACCCCCGTGAACTCGCTAACTAATTTCACTGTTTTTTTTTCCTGTCTCCTCAAAATCTTTTGTTTTTGCGAAAGCCAAATTTTCTCGGAGCAAAAATGACGAAAGAAGAAACGTGTCGGGCTTCGTAAAAGTTGCATTCCTTTTTTGCGGTCATTTTGGGTCTGAAAATTGTCCTGACGCTCCCTATCTCCCAACACATCTGTTGAAGACCGAATTCAACCACTGTTTAAAATTCGCCACCGAGAGGAGCGCTCTGAAGCGATGCTTCCAGAGGCTTCCCGCGTGGGTGCCGGTAGGTTCTGTACCTTTTTTTATTATTATTCTGGGGGAAAGGGATGTGATCCTCCAAAATCGTTTGGGGTTTTTTTTTAATTCAGATAGGCGCTACGGGCACTGCCTGTCTTCTTCCTCAGCGTATTGAGTGGCACTTCCTCTCGTCAATGAACTAGCTCTCCTAAAGGCCTCTAGTTATCCTTCCAGGCCCGCGCTGGCCTCAGTGGGACCCCAGCGGCCTGGACGAAAGTCGGGCCACCGCGGGCGGCCGCGATGATTTGCGGGATTCTCCGTGAGGCACGGCCAGGCTGCGGGAGGCGCAGCCAGCCAGCTCCGCGCGCAGGAGGCTGGGCGAGCTTCGGGAAGGTAGGCGACCGTCTGCGCAGAACGAAAGCAGAGGCCCGAAGTCGCGTGGGCTGAGTGCCTATCCCGGAATCGCAGAGCGGGCCATAGTCGCGCCTTCGCGCGGGCCATCCTCTGACTAAGGCCAGAGTGGAGGACCGCCAGGAGGTCCTATCCATTTTGTGGAGATTTCTCTCCCTCTCTACACTGATCAGCCCGAGATGGCCTCAAAGCTGTCTAAAGTCGTACAATAAATGCTAAGTCCCCCCCCCCCCCGGCACCGAGGGAGACCCCTGTTGTAAATTGCTCTTTCTGGGTTAGAGGACCGGAGCGGTAAGTTTGGTCCAGCCTGGAGGCAGAACACAAACTGCGGGAGAGCTGCCACCCAGAGCTAGAAGAGTGCGCTGCTCCTCCTAGGCCTCCTCAGTGGACCTCGACTCCCTTCAGCCCACCAGTGCATGGCCTGAGACACTTGACTCTGCTTACTTTCGCAAACTGGATGTGGTGGTGGGGAGAGTTTTATAGGACTGTAGAGAAACAGGCTTCAATTTGGGGGTGGATAAGTTTTGGTTTTGTTTTCAAAAGAAACAATAAAAGTCTCTCAGGAGTGTGACCCTCCTTCAGAAAGGCCAAGCCTACCTAGAAGGTGAACTTTCCATTTACGGGGACTTTAGAGTCGCCAGGTTCCAAGACACCACGGGCCGCTTGCTCGTCAACCACGATCAATTAATTCTAAAGGGTGGTAAACTGATGGACAAGAATGAGAGGCTGCCGCTTCGGCGGCGGTGACTTCTCTGCGTTTGTGTTGGTGGTTGCGAGTGGGTAAGGCGCGTGCGCAGTCAGTTCTCTAAGGACCTTTGCAGGGGTGCCAGGCGGAGACAGGAGGGCCGTAGGACACCTGGGGTAGATTCCTGGACCCCTGCAATTTCTGAAAGGAGACTCAGACACAGACCCGACAGGTATTCATCCACCGATCTGAAAGAGCCCCGCGGAGAGTTTGGAAGATTAAGGCAACCCACACCCATCCCTTCGTGTCTTCTTAGCTTGATACTTAATGATCAGTTTTAGCGAGTCTCGGATTTCGCTGCGTTGCTTGATTCCCTGCAGCCCTCTAGCTATAGCAGGGACCTTAGAGGGAAAAAGCGCTTCACCTGGAGTCCAGGGTGTCAGAGCTCAAGACCTAACATTGCCACCTGGCAAACTATCCCTCCTTTGAAAACCTCGGGATTTTAAATAATGTAACCAAATCCTACATTAATTAAATCCCTTAAAACCATAGGATTTAATGAGGATTGTTTCTGTTCTTTTCATTGGGACAAAGGAGTGTACCGCCCCCACCCCTGCCCAAAGCCAAAACCAAAGTCTGTTCAATTGGGTTCAAGATAAAGAAAAGTCTCTTAGCTCTTTCCTCGAAGACACGACTTTCCCAGAAGGGAACTCACGGACCCGAACCACACAACTGCACCGGCTTAACCGCTGCGCTCCAGGAGAGCTCACCCGTGGCAAAGCCTCCCTGGCACAATTGTCCCCCCCAGCCCAAGGTTGTTCTACTTTGTCCGCGGGGAGGCAGACTGTGAAGGAAGTCAGGGGCCCAGCTCCCTTGCTGTGCTTTCTCTGTGGAAACCATAAAGTGTCCCCAACGCACTGGAAACAATTTTGTCCTGAGTAGCCGGGCGCAATTGAAATAACAAATGCGAGGCACGCAAATTGTCCCCCCCCCCCTCCAGTTGCTAAGCGATTGTTTGTCGCCCCGCACGCCCGGCTCAGCATGGGAGGACCAGCGCGTCCGGAGGCAGCCAGCGAGGCTTCGGTGAGAAATAAGTAAACACGCTGTTGATTTTCTCTATTATCACCCAAACACGATTTCACACAAAGCAATCACCACACAGAAGTCTATGAAAATGTGTTTGTTGAGTAGTCACTCACCCCAGTAATAGCCCTCATTTTTAAGATATTAAAGAAAGGATCAGTGGATTCCACATTCATAAGGTGTATTTGCTGTTAGGCATCTATCAAAGACCGCTCTTGCGCCACCGTTATCTCCGAATTGATGCACTGTGTAGGTTAAATTGCTTTTCTGATTTAAAACATAGCGCCCAAGTTTGGAGTGCGCATCTGGATATCTTCTCAGCGGGCTGTCTCCCCACTATCCTTACACCCCAGTCTCATAGGTCCCCCCTGGAAAAAAACGGGTCCTAGGCCCCAAATCCTCAAGATGTTATTTTTTAAATTTATTTATTTGTTTATTTATTTATTGAGACAGGGTTTCTCTGTGTTGTCCTGACTGTCCTAGAATTCACTCTGTAGACAAGGCTGACCTCAGGGATCCTCCTGCCTCTGCCCCACAGTGCTGGGTTTAAAGGCATGGGTCACTAACCACCCCGACAGGATTTATTTCTTAACACTCACTTTCTTTCCTACTCATGGGGCAATTTATAATTGGGCATTTTAGAGGGGGTTTTTAGGTACATGGTTTAGGCAGGAGTTTCCGAGTTGTGTGAAAAGGGTATGGGGATGCAGGAATAAAAATAGAAGAATCCCACTGAAGCCAGAGGTTAGCAGAGACCTCCTACAGTTTCACCAAGCCAATTGGTTTTGCTGTTTGCTTTTTGTCTTTAAAAAAAAAAAAATCAGTGTCCCAAATCCAGTTCCCTGTTTCTACTACTCCTTGGAAGACGTCTCACAGAGCTCCAAGTGATCTTCCTCCCAAGATTATTGGGACCCTGCAGTTGAGAGAGAAGCTTGGAACCACCCAACTGCAGGGCACCACCAGCAAAATGTGGGGTCTGCGGCTGGCTTGCGAGTCTAAGATATTTACTAGCTGATTTTTGTTAGAAGCGTTGCAAGTTCACAATAAAAGCGGCAACTAATCAAAGTGTTAGGACAGGGCCACTTAATCCTGGGAGAGCAAGGGGCGTCCCCCCCCCCCCGAAATGACGTGTTTCCCAAGGCCTCAGAAAGAGAAAATAGCGTGGACTTCCCGGGTTGCAGAAATCGGCTTTCAGCTGAGTTATTTACCAAAGTTTGTTTCAAAGTGACTGCACCATAGCTTTCGAAAATCACAGAATGCAAATGAGGATAATTTGTTCTCAAAGAAACTTTCTCTTGAAATGATTAGCAAAGTCAGTCATTTGAAAATGAGAGCAGCCGGCACAGACCTTCCCGAAGCCCCTAGCTAACCCATATCAGCTTCTAACGTTTTCATTCATGTAAACCTCATTAATGAAGATCTTTTATTTAAACGTCAAGGGGATTTGAAATTTAGAGTAAATTATGAAGCTTGTATGTCTAGCCAAGTCATGGGTCAGATGCGTTTGTGAAAAACTGCTAAAAGAGCATATGGTTTTGAATTCTTCTACAATGACTAGTGTTTAAATAAATTGCTTGTACTGCTTAACTTCATGTGTAATTTTGACAGAAATTGGCCTATAGCCTTTTGATATGTAAACATTTCAGCCTTTTATGCGGTATAAAAAAGACACTTGCTTTTTCGGATCAGCTCAGGCAGTCACCCTGTAATTCAGAATGCTGGCACCTACCATTACGTTCTTGCTGGATTTCAACTTTCAACTGGCAGCCTTGGGGAGGGGAAAAAAATAAAGCAAAGAAAGGAAGATATTTCAAAAGTATTGTCCATTTGCGATTAAAAGCTGCAGATGAGGTGAGAACACGCCACTTACTATCTGAAAGACGTGGATAAACCATAGTTATTAAAGAACATTTCTGTCACTCTTCTTTAAGTCAGCCCATCGGAGGGGACACTTAAGCGGGGTTCAGGAATGACTGGTGTGTTATTAAATGCTTGTCTTAGGGCAGAGCCAGTCAGTCCAACACAAAAATGAATGTTAAAAAGAATCTAGGTATCATTTCAGGACCTTACCAGCTAAATGGCTCCAATGTCACAGAACCTGTTAAAATGCAGAAATCAAGCTGGGAAGAGAATCTTCCAGGGCACTAATCTCGGGATACAAAATGACACATCTGAGGGTGGAGGCTGTTAGTGGAAGCTGCGAAGTCCCCTTAGGGTACAGCGCAGAGCCCTTCCTGGTTTTTGAACCACGGGGTCTACACAAACTCATTTGTTACTAATGTATCTCTTGGTCGAAACCGAAGCTTGGAATGTGGATTCCGCTCTAACCAGGAAGAGGGAGAGAGAACAGTTCGGCAGAGCCTGCGAGGGAACTAAGGTTGACTTCCTTCATGGGCTCTGCTCTTGGTCTCGCTTGCATTTTTCTATGTAGCAAACTTGTCTTGTGCGTTTTCGGGGTGACACTGCCCTTCGGTAGAATTTCATAAGTACTGGGGAAGCAGAGACGTTCAGAGGAAGGGAAGAGCAGTTTCTTTGTGCATGGTGGGCTGCCTGAGGAAACCGAGCCCCCTCTCTGAAAAGACCTTGCTGGCACGAATCTAATTAAGAAAAACTACTTGGCCAGGGAAGATGGGGGTGGTTCCTTTACCGTTCTTAGGCATTGCATTCCAATCCAACAACCCGGAAAGCAAAGGACACATTTTAGGACATAAAAAGAAGTTCAAGGCTGTTTTTATCCTGACTGATTTTTCTAAGCATGCTACACTCGACTCTGTCTAACCTATCCAACTATTTTCAAATGAATGAAGGTTAAAAAACAACAGCAACAAAAAAAAACACACACACACACACACACATTTTTTTCTTCTATTAGCTGTCATTGAAAAGTTCTCAGAAAAACTATTGACCTACTAATGGAATAGTTCTGTAACTTTGAGCTGCTCGACTTGGAGAGTGTCAGCCCCTAAAATTTGTTTGGGATCAGTTATTTGGGGAAGTATGTATGTTGGGTAAGAGAACAGACACCTAATACTTGAAGAATACTTTGTGAGATTGACTTTCTCTTTCTTTCTTTTTCTTTTCTTTTCTTTCTTTCCTTCTTTCTTTTTTGCTTTCTTCTTTCCTTTTTTCAAGAATATCGTGAAATAAAACTGAAAACAATCATTTTCATGTATTTGGGTGCCTTCCATGTCTAGAGATGCAGTGTTAGCGAAGATATGGGTAGTGTTGCTGCCCTGTTTAGTATTTTCAAAACTAGATTGCTGAAAGGCTCACTCGCTTTGACGTTCATTTTCTTGCTCTCTTCTTTGAGATAAGATCTCACCTAGCCAAGGCAGGCCTCAAACTCACTACGAAGCCAGAAGAACTTAAGTGTCTAATCCTCTTATTTCCATCTCCTAATTTTTTTAAATATGTTTGCCACCACCCTGGGTTTAGGCAGAGCTGGAGATTTATCTATCTCGGACTTCTTTCATGTTTGGCCAGCACAGTGCCCACTAAGCTACAACCCTCGCCCTATCTTTCCATCTTGAGATTTGGTTTACAGAAAATAATGTTACTGATACTTTTTCAACATCAGAATGAGGAAGCCAAAAAACTGAGTGTGTTTCACCAGGAAAGGAGATGCCAGCATCACTTTGGGTCATGATGTGCAAGAGATGCTAGACTTCCCTTGACGGGAATTTCAAAGGGCATTGATGGACCCTTGGATGCCTGTCTACTTCCTAAAGAAGCCAAGCATTCAGGAGCAGGACATTGCAGAGGTCATAGGTCCTTTCACAGCCAGGACCAGTCACAGCTTCTGTTCTACCATCACAGGCTCTTAGGCTGGGCCTCAACCCTAGCCTTGCCTTGACTTTGCCACTACAAAAGAGGCTGGACTATTTTCCAGGCTGCCTGGACATTGGGCCACTTCCCCTCACCTGTGCCTTATGATAAAAGAGGAGAAAAACTCAGAGACAGCCTCACCTCTCATTTGTTTCACTCTTAGCCAAAGAATCAACAATTTTAGAAACACACACACACATGCGCAAGTACGTGTGCAAGCACGCGCGTGCACACACACACACACACACACACACGCACACACACACACGCACATGCACCTTACTGCTTCTTTTGTACAGTTCCATAGTGGACTTTCTTAGGCCAGTCTGTCTGAGCCTGAATTCCCTGGTGACTTCCTTTTAGGAGTTTATGGTTGTTTTCTTGTTTGGGGGCTGGTATTTACCAACTCTGGAGGGTCAGGGATGAAGGTTTCAATGACTGTGAAGTTATATTCACTTTGTGTAAGATTCTTTTGGTAAGCCAGAGGTTCCTGGACTTAAAGCCACGAAGGTCCATCTCCTGTGCCATGGGGTTGTGGGTAACTTATGAATCAGGAGAGAAAGTTCATCAAGTGAAGTCTTAGGGGACTCGGCATACGGTCCCAAACATGTGACAGTTTGACCAAAAAGAACCACCCTATCTAGAAGACACTAGGAATGACTACCTTTTTAAACAAAGTCACCAAAGAACATTTTATTCCTCTCGGAAGCTTCCTAGGTGCAGTTATTTTCGGCTCTGCCTGGTAGGTCCATATAATATTTGCAAGTGAAATAGTGACGTCAAGATACATCCATGTGCAGCCGATGGCAGTGCTTGCTCTGAAACTTTAGAATTCTGGACGAACGGGTATCCGAAAGCCTCTGCAGTCCGCTCCTAGAGGGGAACATACGTTTTTGATCATTCTAGTCCACATTCTGACTAAAGCCATGGCCATTCTTTTTTATTTTATTATTTTTTTTCTTTTTCTTTCTTTCCCAAACCCTCAGAAAGCAGCTTTCCAAGCTAAACTAGGGTGATCGAGTGAACGTTTGGCTTGAAATAATTTGTAAAAATCACTGGTTCGCTGCTCAAGAGCTTCCACTGAGTGGAGGGGCAGCAGAAATGAGCCGCTGTTCAAAGCGCCCTGCTTGGCAGACACACTGGGCACTTCCGATGAAACATGGATATTGAATACGTGTGGCGAATGGGTACCACTTCGTATTTCAGGGAAACTCTTTATTGAAGATTTCTCGCTTGCAAACCTGGAGTCACTGTGAAACCTCACTCCGCCCATCTCTGTCGGGGCTGACCGAGTCTCCCACCCTCATAACAAATTGCCTTTTTAGTGGTTCAGGCTCTGAGTGAGACCCAGCGTCTGCATGCTGAAGGGCCAAGCTGCAACAGCTAGCTAGCATTGCGGTTAAGCTTGAGACCATGTCTAAATCAGTGCACACGACCCATCCAGTTCTACAAAATGGAATGCGTGGACTTGGCTCTGAGTCCTGACACTCTGGCCTGAAAGGGCTTGAAAACGGTACGGGCCATTCTTCAGAGGATTTCCACAGTCTGGGAGGTGGGCCCCATTGCTTTCTGATGCTACAGGGGGAGGCATCACGACAAAGGGATTGTTCCCTGCCAGCAGTTGGCCAGCTGAAATCCAGATTTGAACTCAGTTCTCCTTGGCTCCCAAAACCAATCTCTTGCCACCAACACACAACGTTGTTGTTGCTTTTTGGTTTAATTTTTTTATGTGTGTGAATGCTTGGCCTGCATATGTATGTGCACCATATTCATGCTCGGTGCCCACAGAGACCAAAAGGGGGCATCAGATCCCCTGGACTTAGACCTGTAGATACTTGTGAGCCATCATGCCATGTGGGTGACAGGAACAGAACCTGGGTTCTCTCCAAGAGCAGCAAATGCTCTCAACCACTGAACCCTCTTTCTGGTTCTGCCTCTACCCCACACTCACGCCTATAAAACAACCAAATGCCCATTCCATGATAGAACAAGCAAGACCTTTCATTCCTGGTACCCAGTGACCTTTTATTTCTTTCCTTGTGCCCCCTTTTCCCCACTAGGACTGTGACCACATGAAGGCACTTGCTTTGTGCTACCCAGACTCTCAACCTTCCCAGGCTCTCTTCTCTCCAACTCAGCCTCCTGTGAGGAGAATGGTGTGGTCCTTGTCATCCACACCTCAGCAGATCTAGGGGTAGCCATCCAGACTTTTCTTGATAGAACCACAGGAACTTGATAGAACCACAGGAAGAAGGTCTATGAAGCTGGGCATAGTGCTACACATCTTTAATCCCAGCACTTGGGAGGCCGAGGCAGGCAGAGCTTGAGGTCAGCCTGGTTTACACAGTGAGTTCCCGGCCAACCAGGGGACACATAATGAGACCCTGGTCCAATTCCATTTCATGTCCAGACTAGTTGACCACAGCCCTGAACACGCTAAGTTACTCTTGGCCTAAGAAAAGAATGCTTTTAGCCAGGTGGTGGTAGCCAATACTCTGGAGGCAGAAGCAGATGGATCTCTCAGTTCAAGGCCTGGTCTACATTCACACACACAAACACACACACACACACACACTCCTCCTCTTCCTCTTTGCTGCTAGATCTCCACCCCAGCTCCAGGCCAAAGACCACTTAGCAGGGAAGTGTTAAGAGACAGAGTGAGTGTTCCACTGAAGCAGTTAAAAGGGGAAGAGCCCAGAAGTCCCCTCCTTCCAGGGCTGCTAAAGTCACTAAATCAGAGAACACAGAGGTGGATAGCCCTGCAGGGAGGGCTGAGCTGTGAGTTTTCTTCAGCCACACCTATACAAATTGACCACCTGTCACCTGCGGACCCATAGTCCTGGGGAGAGTCCCGAAGCAGGGACTCTCAGGGACCTCTGAGCCCTGCTGAGCAGTGTCACCCTCGGTGGCTTCCTTTCCCCATCTAGGGCACAGGGGAGCCCAGGAAAACAGACTGTGAATCTTCATGGCTTAGAAGCTGCCAGTGCACCAAAGCCATGGGTGTTGGGAGATGGCAGGCCATCATCATCTGGTGGGATCGTCCATGGACAGAAATGGTCTGTGTTGTCCTGGTGGCCCAGGGGGGACTACTGACCATTAAACAGCGGAAGGCCCAAGTCTAGGAGGCGTCGAGACCTCAGCAGGGACACCTCTTGTGAGTGGCAGTTCCTGTACCTGTATGGGGCCCAGACCATGCTGACCATAATCCATTCCTCCAAACAAACCAAACAAGTCAGGGAGGGATCAGGTGATGTGGCCCAACCAGAACGACCTCAGTAGTGGATCTAGTAGTCTGTCTAGTGAGAGACAGAGCAGTGTGGGGCTGTGCCAGACATTTTCATCTGCACTGTGGGGCAGCCTGGGCTAGCCACCTGAGCTGTGTCCTTAGGGGCTAGCTCCCAGACAGACTTCCCGTTTGGATCCTCCCCAGCTCTACGAGCTAGAGTGCTATTTGAAGCTCATTGAGTCTCACTTTTCCTTCTGGGAGATGTGATGTGAAACCCACTGCTGGGCATAGCCGTTCACCCATGCCAGGCACCTATGCATGGTAAATGCTTTAAATGGCTGCAGATTTTTGTTCATTAGTTTATATAGGGCCTTGCTGTGAACCCCAGACTGGTCTAGGACTCATGATCCTCCTGCCTCGGCACACACCACAGCTTAGCTGACTTCAGTAGCTGTGTGTATGTGTATGGGGGGTTGTATATGTGCGTGTGCGCGCGCACACACACACACACACACACACACACACACACACACGTGAAGGCCAGAGGGCAACCTCCACTATCCCTCTAAGGTGCCATCTACCTTGTTTCTTGAGACAGAGTCTGGAACTTGTCTTGTAGGATAGGCTGAACAGCCAGACAGCCCCTGGGAGCTGCCTATCTCTACCAGTAGTGCTGAGTGTGTACCAAATTACATGGAGTCTTGAGATGGAGCTCATGCCTGTAAGACAAGCGCTCTACCAACAGAACTGTCTCCCTGCCCAACTGCAGGAGTTTTCACAAGCATAAAATGTGTAACAATTATAGATTTTCACCATGAAGGCCCCCAGGTCTCCTGCAGACAGTTTTAATTTTGGTTTGGTTTGGCTTATTGAGACAGGGTCTTGTGTACTCTGATCTGACCTCAAACTGACTATGTATTCAAGGATGCGCTTGAACTCCTGGTCCTCCTGTACCACCTCCCAAGTGCCTGACTGTGCTGGTTTTGTTTATGTATTTTAAAACATGGTCTTTCTATGAAGCCCTGACAGGTTGGCTTAGAACACGGTGCTCTGCCTACCTCTACCTCCCAAGTGCTGGGGATGGGTAGGTAACATTTTTGTTTTGCTTTTTTAGGCTCTCCAGGAACTATATAGCCCAGCTGAATCTTGAACTCACAGTCATCCTCCTGCTTCAGCCTCCCAAATGCCGAGGTATTGACTTGCTCTCATCCAGCTCAAAATTCTTCAAAGAGAAATGGAGGACCTGGGTCCCCAGGCTCCCTGGACTGTCTGCATGACAAAGATTCAGCTCCCATCTCCAATTTCCAAGAAAAAGACCACTTCCCTGGGGAATGGCATTCTCTCCCGCCTTTGTTGACTGAGGGAGGGTCACAGCACCGGGTTGGGGTGGAACTTGGGGAGGGGTGACTGCTTTATGGATGGGACTAAGGAACTCAGAACCCAGAATCCAGTAGTCACTGGGGTCTTAGTGTTGGAAGCCATGACTCTGACACATTCTTTGCTCAACTTTCTGATAGCCCTGGGGATTGTGCCCTTCCAAAAAACGTTCTAACCCGGCTCTGATCTAGACCCAGGTAGCTTGCAGTGTCCTGTCTAACAGTTGAGGAACCAAGGAAGGTGGGTGGAGTCCTCTGGAAAAGCTGGGCCCCTTTCCGAGGCAGAGGTCAATCCTCAGCCTGCCCTTACCTCAGTCCTAATTGCAGACCTCCCCACTCATGCCTCCCATCCCCCACTGACAATTCTGCCTCCAGCCTGTTCTGATGCAACTCCTGTTATTCTTAGACTAGAGAGCTAAGGATTAGGATTCAACCGTACACACATACAGTTTAGCACATTTTAATGGATATTAGGTGTGGTATGCCTACCTATTATCCCCAAACTTGGAAGGTTGAGGCAGAAGGCTATCTAGATGAAGTCCAGTCTGGTTTACATAGGGAAACTATCTCAAAGGAAAAAGAAAAAAGAAACAAGCTAAGTGCATTTATAAATATATAAGGCAATTGTTCACCCATCAGCTGAGTCCCAGGAGAGTGGGTGGACCCCTCGTGTATCTAAGCAAGTGTTCGTCCCGTCTGTTCCTAGCTTCTCTGGCTACATGGGTTATATGTAGTAACCCAGAAAGATCTCCAAGACCTGTGGTTGAGGGACAACCGCACTCTAGCAGTGTGATTCTGAGCACCTACCGGTTTGTGCATGTGCTCTGTAGGGCACAAGCTCACAGTCCTATGACGTACGGGCTAGCGACCACAAACTGGCATTTGGAAGCATCTTGAGCAGGGCTTGACCCATGGTATGTGCTCTGGGTCTTATTTGAGAAATGGTCTGGATAACAAGAGGAAGGAAAGATCTGGAAGGACTTCAGGTGGCCGGAGTCATGGTAGTGGCCACTGCTTGCTAGGACTGGCTGGGACCAGGGCTCTTTCAAAGGGACTCCATCCTCCTTTGTCTTAGTATTTTACCTTTATTCAAAGCCTTTTGTGTTCTACTTGTGACGTGAAATTAAGTATGCATCTGAGCTTGAAACGCACCTTCAAAGATGAAATGCCTTCCTTTCTCCTCACAGGCGGGGCAGAAGGGGAAAATAGCGCCAAGGTCAAACAAATAACTTGGGCGGAGGGGCTCACCTGCCTGGCCCTCATTTCCTCAGCTCACACCTCATCACTGGCAAACAGGTCCTTGGAAATGAGTCCCACTTGCTAATGGCTCACTCCCCTGGGTTCCCAGACAGCAGCTGGACTGTGTGGAGGAGGGGCTTCCCCACTGGACACATTAGGGGTTTAAAGGCTTAAGGCTGGATCAGGTTGCAACCCTGGCCGGAGGAGGCAAGTGGCAATGTCTTATCTTTGCAGTGGGGATCCAGTCTTGGCTCTCTGGCACTCACTGCTCTTGTGAGGTGCAAAGGGTGTCCATGAGTGGAGTTGGACCTGTGCTTGCTTTTATTGTCCGCTAGTACCGGCTAACAATGCCTGCTGCCTTGTAGGTGTCCAGCCACAGCAGATGGTCAGGAAACCCAGCAAGCACGCATTTGTACAGAGTTAAAATAATAACCAAGGGACTTCCTCCGTTCTCTTGTGGTGTTTTTGGTTTGTTTGCAATGAAGTCGGGCTGGCATGGAACTCTTTTTCTTTTTTTAATTAGAATATTTTATTAGTATTAATTTGGGGGAGCACATATGTGCAAGTGAAAGGGCAGTTTTGGGGAGTCAGTTATCCCCTTCTCCCTTTACATGTGTTCTGGGAATCAAACTTGGGTCACCAGACTTGTGCGATAACTGTCTTTCCTGATGGGTCACCTCCCCAGTCCTGGCCGGAGCTCTTGGGCCTCCTGCCTCAGCCTCCACAACGCTGGCGTTTCCTGGCGTCCTAGGGTTTTTGTTTTGCTTTGTCTGCTTTGTTTTCTTTGAGAGAACTGGGGACTGTAGCCCAGCCTCACACTTGGATAAGTGTCCTACTCCTGAGCTCCAGCCTCTGCCCACCTAGCTGGCTTAAAGTTGAGGCTTTGAGTTCACATCCATAGTGCGTTCACACAGTTACTGTTTTGAGTTCACACCCACAGTGTGTTACACAGTTATCGTTTTTTTTCCCTCCTGGGTGTCAGGCACTGTGCTGCATTCTGGGTAAATAGTGGGCAATGGGGAAACAATTCCTGTCCTCCTGGGGCGTACCCTCGAGAAAGTTCTCAATAGTGAAAAGCTTTTGTTAGGGGGGGCGGGTGTGACTCAGACCAGGAGTCCTAGCACTGGGGAGACTGAGGAGAGAGGCTCTCTCAAATCCAAGGTCAGCCACACAGATTAACTCATTCTATTTCATGTGTCCGCGATTTGCCGGCATGTGTGTGTATGTACCACGTGTGTGTTTGATGCCGAAGAAGAACAGGAGAAGGCATCTGATCTCCTGGAACGGGAGGTACAGATGGTTGTGAAATCTCATATGGGTGCAGGAAATCAAACCCAGGACTTCTGGAAGAGCAGCAAGTGCTCTTAACCAACTAACTAAGCCAACTCTCTAGCCCTTAAATTTATTCTATTATGGTGTGTGTGTGTGTGTGTGTGTGTGTGTGTGTGTTTACATGCACAGCACACGTGTGAAAATCTGGGTCTCATGGAGTCCAGGATGGTCTCCAGCTTGCTATGTGGCTAAGGATGAACTCAGACTCCTGTTCCTCCTGTCTCTGCTCCATTTTATTGTGATTGATTTTTAGAGGTGTGTACGGGGAGGTCTCACTATGTAGTCCAGGTTAGCCTTGTAGTCCAGGCTAGCTTCACTCCTCCAGAGTGCTGGGATTACAGGATGCACCACTGTGACCAGTTACGTGGTATGGGAGGTGACCAGTTAAATGGTGTGGGAGATCAAACCTAGAGATGTAACCACACCGGACAAGCATTCTACTAACTGAGCTGCATCCCAGACTCCCGATACGTTTTAAACATAATATATTCCATAAGTTTGTCCTGATGCCCTCAGTTCTAACTGAGGATACATTTGACCTCTCCAAACTAAGATTTCTATGTTGTTCTTACACCAAAAATCTGACTCTTAGTGGCAAATGGGAGATAGCTAGCAATAGATACCATTTATGGCATGATCTCTGTACTGGTCCTATCTAATCCTTAGGACAACCTCAGGCCAGATTATTACTGTAGTTTTCCAGGGTGCCCCATGTCAGCAAGGCTTGGGAAATGGCTCAAGGCTACTCTAGCCTTCTAGATGGGTAATCCTATAGCTAAGACATGGAGTGGAAAGCCTGGAATGGGACAGCAGAGAAGCATCCCTACGCTTCTGCCCTGGTGCAATCTGGCTGTGAGTTATAGAAAAGGCCCCTGATGCCTCCACAGCAGGCACACCCAAGCTGGCAGCACTAGCTAGTGAACTATAGTAAAATGGTGCTCTGGAAGGAATCCTGTAGCCAGCACAGTGCTGGGCTGCACAGTGGGATGCAAGGGCCCCAGTGTGGGAGTCCTGGGAGATCTCAGGAGTCACTCACCTCTATGGATCCATAGGGAAACTAGAGCTGGGGATGGCTGGGATTTCTGGTAGACCTGGTCCTCTACTCCTAGGCTCTGCCTCTCAGCCTGGGCTAGCCCTTGGGTTTCACAGCCCACAGCCTACAGTATCATTACACCAGTAGTGTTATTGTTATGTGACTGAACATGTGCAAATATATACAGATGCTATGAGATGCTTGCCGTTGATGAACATAAAAAGAGAGGGTGGGGCCACGCTGGAGAACTGGCTGCCTGCTGAAGATCACTTGTTGCAATCCGGCACCAAGTGGTGGCTCCCAACCCTCTGTAACTCCAATTCCAGAGGATCCAGTGCCTTCTTCTGACCTCTGTGGGCACTGCATGCTTGTGGAACATATAGGGATGGGAGTAGGGGAATTCTGGATGCAGATGGCGATTGCACTCTTGATTGGGCAGGAGTAATCTAACAGAAGTCTTGTCAAACAGGGATTGGTACTGACATTGCTATAAGGAAACCAGCAACCTACATACAAGTTATGTAAGCTATCCTTAATGTTCTGGAGCATTTAGTATTTGTTTGTCTCAATTCTGATTGGTCCCCTGCAGGGTACAGTCTGTGGTTTTTCCTGGTTGCGGTAAGGGTGAGGTCCACTCCCAGTATTACTAGTCTGCAGCCTGTCATTGGCGGCACTGATGCTGTTAGGCCTTTTCACATGCTAGCCGACACAACACTCATACAAATAAAATAACCTAAAAATGTTTTCTAAAGAAAAAAAAGGAAAATATCTTAATTAAGGAAGCCATTTTAGGGTTTGCAAGAGACTTGATTCTAGAGGGGTTCCCAGGTCCAAGGAGAGGTTCCCAGATTGTTCCTTGAGCAGCAGAGGAGAGGGTGCCTGAACTGGCCTTGTCCCATAGCCATACTGATGAATATCTTGCATATCACCATAGAACCTTCATCTGGCGATGGATGGAGATAGAGACAGAGACCCACATTGGAGCACTGGACTTAGTTCCCTAGGTCCAAATGAGGAGCAGAAGGAGGGAGAACGTGAGCAAAGAAGTCAGGATCATGAGGGGTGTGTCCACCCACTGAGACGGTGGGACTGATCTACTGGGAGTTCACCAAGGCCACCTGGACTGGGACTGATGGAGCATGTGATCAAAATGGACACTCTGAACATGGCTGGCAATGAAGGCTGATTGAGAAGTCAAGGACAATGGCACTGGGTTTTTATTCTACTGCATGAACTGACTTTGTGGGAGCCTGGTTTGTTTGGATGCTCATCTTTATAGACCTGTATGGAGAGGGGAGGATCTTGGACTTCCCATGGGGCAGGGAACCCTACTGCTCTTAAGACTAGAGAGGGAGAGGGAGGTGGGGAGGGGGAGGGAAAAGGGAGGCAGGGAAGAGGTGGAAATTTTTAATAAATAAACTAATTAAATAAGAAAAGAAAAAAGGAAAGGAGAGGAAGGAGGAAGGAATAAAAGAATGAAGAAGAAAGGGCAGAGAAAAAGGAGTTGGGGTGCTGGGAGCCGGGTGGAACATTGGAGTATCTGAAGGAGACGTGATCAACAAGCCTGGGGAAGCCTAAGGTTGGGATGGACACTGCAGCTCAGAAGAAGCTGGCCCTGAGCTCGGTGATGGGATCCTGTTCCTCACCTCCTCAGCACATGAAGACGGGGCAGAGAGGTCACAAACTGGAGGCAACCAAGACTACATAGGAAGTTCCAGGCCAGCCTGGGCTACAGAATAAGACAGACACTGTCTTAGAAACTAAAAAATCAATGAAAGGAAAAGAACTAACCTTAGAGGCATCTTGACTTTGGATTTGTGGTCCCTGGAACAACCAGACAACAGATTCCTGTTGTTTAGCTGACCAGAGTTGAGTGTGGTGACACTGGGAATATGAGGCTGGAGAATCAGGAACTCAAGGCCAACCTGGGCTACATGAGACCCTGAAGTTGTTCTGGCAGCCCTAGGAACATTTCAAGTGTGACACTTTCTCCAAATGAAACACTAACCAAATAGTAATACTAATAAAATGACATGAAAAGTAAAAAAAAAAAATATCAAAATATAATTCATAGTGAAAATCATTAGTATGGTTTCTTTGCTTTTGTTGTCATTGGTTGATTTTATGTGTTTCTGTTTTGCTTTGTTTTATATAAGATCTTGCTACATCGCTCAGGCTGACCTCGAACTCCCGCCTCAGCCTCTTGAGCACTGGAATTTCAAACCTGCACACGCCCTGCTTTCTCCATGCTTTTGAGCAGAGAAATACTCTAACATCTGGGCATGTTTACCTTTGACAGCACATCTGCATTTGAACTAGCTGCATGTCAGGTCCTCAGGAGCCACCTTCGGCTAGTGGCCACCACAAAGGACAGCACAGCCCTGGATAAGGAAACACAACAGTTGTAGGTCTGACTCTCAGGCCCACCGTTCACGGCTTCTCATCACTTGAGGTGAATCGCCGAGCTGCTCACGCATTCATGTTTCCTGAGCCACAAGCTGGGCTCTCAGGGCTGTTTGGAAGAATGATTAAAGGTCGCACGCTGTGTAAAGTGCTTTATGGGATCTCTGTTTATTCACTGGTCATTCATCCACTGCAGGAGGATTGCTGGCTACACTCCAAGCGGAGCCCTTGGCAAGCAGTGAGCCCTCCCCGCAGCTGCCAGGACGACTGCGCTACGATCCGCAAGGACAGAACAAGTTCAGACAGTGCTGAGCTCATGAAAAGTGATGGCCAAAGATGCAGGAGCGGAAATCACTCGGGACTGTGATGGGTCCCAGCTCAAAGATGAACCATTCTTGGAGTACCAAGGGCCACGGTTGGTACTCCGTGAGAAAGGAGTCACCTACTCCTTTCTCACTGCAGGCACTGGCTATATGGATGCCCTATCAGGAACCTTTGGAGGGAATGGGAGAGCCCAGCATGAAGAGCCAGGACGTGAGCTAGGCTGGAAACTGGAGATGTGGGAGACCAGAAAGGGGACTTAGAAGTAAACACAACAGCAGAAGAGGGGCTGCCAGAAAAAACAGGGCGAGGCAGAGAGGGGGTAAAATGCACAACAGACCAAGGGATCAGGCAGGGAGAAGACAAAGTTCCCTTCTGGGTGCATTGGCATGGAGCAGCTTCTGACACATGGAAGGGTAAAGAGGGCACAGAGCCTCGGTGATGGAGCGCTTGCCTACCATAAGCAAGCTCCGGATTCCACTCCAGCTCCGTTACTTCATGAACTGATTGAGTGGAAAGAAGCAGGTGGCCGCTGTGAGAAGGGCTAACGCATGAGCTGGCATGTCAGAAAGGGCCCTGGAGCGTCTGGGCACTAGGTCAGACTTGAACCCAGGCTGGGTTTGAGGAATGTGGAGTGTGGCTAAAAACAGAAGGCGGAGCCCAGAAAGGAGACAACTGGAGTTTAGGCTTATTTATATCAACTCCCCAGAAAAGGGCCAAAGGCCTTCATAAGAGGGCAAAGAGACCTTTGAGTAGGGATAAACTGTCCTTAGTGAAAGATGCTAAGGGGTTGGTTGGAGAGAAAGGGTCTTGGCACCCTGCCCTGAACTTGCTATCGTTCTTAGCTGGGGCAGGAAGAGCCTGAATAAGAAGTTGTATCTTTATTCTTTTCCTGTTCTCCCCTCCCCTCTTCTCCCTTCCTCTTTCTCTCCCCACCTCCCCTGTAGTCTCCCTTTGTAGGCCCAGACTGGCCTGGCTCCCACCCTGCAGCCCAGTATACCTGCAGTTCTTTATTCCCCTGCCTCAGACCCCTGAGTGTAGCAATTACAGCAGCAGTGCTTGGCCCAGCTCTGCCTTCCAGAGACCAGATTCCTGGAAGCCAGCCCTGTAGGGTAAGCCAGTAAAGAACTGGGTGTGGCTCTCAGGATGAACTTCCCAGATAAAGACCCAAGTGCTGGACAATGGAGTTAGCAAAGGAGGACCCCGGCTGTGAAAGATCTGAAGAGAAAGATTTACCCAGTTCCTCGGACAACTCTAGACCATTCCATTCCTGTCTCCGGCCCTTTGTGTCTGTTGTCCCCACCCCCAACTAAAACATGAACCCCTGCTTTTCTACAATGACATCTTCTCTGCAAGCAACTCTCACTTGGGTGGTAGAGGCCAGAGAGAGATTCACAAGTTCAAGGTCAGTGCTGTGGAAATAATGACTCTGAGGCCAACTGGAGCTACAGGAGACCCCGTCCAGAAACAACAAGATCGAGGGGCTGGAAAAATGGCTCCGCAGTTAACATCACTTCCTGTAGCTCTAGCTCTGGGGGTCTGGCCTCCTCGGGCACCTTCATTCATATCCACATACATACCCATAGGCAGACACAGACACACACACACACACTTTAAAAAATAAAATAAATGTTTAATATATATATATATATATATATATACATACATATATGAAAGAAATCAAGAGTCTACAAATTATTACAATTAATGAGCATTCACTAAAGTATATTTTAGATAAAACATCAATAATAAAAAAAATCATAATTTTTATTCATCAGTAACGAATGGATGGAAATGTAATTTCCAAGGTGACACTATTTATAACAGCAAAAGAAGATAAAAGGCACCTGGGGATAATTATGTTTTTAAACATTGAAGACTTTTGTGAAGAAAATTATATGTTAGAGAAAAACTATTCAACGCCGGCAACCTCACACATCTGTCTCGAAATTGAGCTGTAGACATAAAGGAATTTCAATCAAAATTCCAACTGAAATTTTCAAGAAGGCTGGACAAGCTGACCTTAAAAGTTATGTAAAAGGAACAAAGGCCCAAGAACATCCAGGACATCCCTGAAGAGGCATGAAGTGGGGCAATGTGCCCAGATGGTGTGGGAGTTTGCTCTAGAACTGACTGAATTGTGGTGTAATGCTCTTGGCACAGGGAGCTGACCAGGGATGGGGAATCCAAAGCCCAGTTAGGAACCCAGGGACAACAGGGATCCCCAAACCTTCCAAGCTGCTGGAGGAGGGCTGGGCTGGGTCTGTAGGTGGTGTTCTCTGGCTTCTGCTTATCTACAGAGGAAATGAACTTGGGTCCTTGTCCTTTTTTTTTTTTTTATCACATCTAAACCTTAGATAAGAAAATATGTAAATGAAAGGCTCAGCTTTAGTGTTTTAAAAGGAGGATTTGTGTAGCCTTCGATAAGTTAAGTATTGTCTAAATAAAGCCAGCCTGTGGAAGATAAGATTGTTAAATACAATTATGGTGAGATTAAGAACTGGCCAGATGTAGTGATGGGGTCGGTCGGGCCTGTCATCCTAGCACACAGAAGGCTGAAGCAGGAGGATCACAAGTTCAGGCCAGTCTGGGCTAGAATCTCAAAATATCAAACAACTAACAAAATGAAAACCAACAAAATTAAGAACTCTTGTTCTCTGGGTGTGCAGCTCTGTGGTAGACTGCTTAATCCGAACGTACAAGAGCAAGGCTCAGTCCCCAGCGGGAAGAGAGGTTTGGGGGAGGAAGAGAAGGAAGGAGGGTGAGAAGAACGGAGGGTAAGGAAGAGAGAGGAAGGGGAGGAAGGAAGGGAGGAAGGAAGGACGAAAGAAAGAAAGAAAGAAAGAAAGAAAGAAAGAAAGAAAGAAAGAAAGAAAGAAAGAAAGAAAAGTAGCATGGAGAATTTGCCTAGCCTGGCATGTACAAGGCCCTGGGTTATTCTGAAAGGCAAGGAAAGGAGAAGGGAAAAGAGAAAGGCATAGGTCAGTCCCACGTGCTTTGAGATTTGAGGCTTGGGGCAGTGCGGAACCATTAGCACTCCAGGTTGAAGAGAGCAGACCTGAGGAAGCTATGGGTAGACACTTGGCATAAGCCAAACTGTTTTGTAAGTGAGAATGAAATTCTAATTTGGGGCCAGGGAGATGACTCAGTGGATGACCATCCTGAGTTCCAGTCTCAGACCCATGTGGTGGAAGGAGAAGACAAATTCCCCAAAGCTGTCCTCTGGCCCCCATATCCGTGCCATAACACGGATGCATGAACACACACAAGTAAGTAAATAAAATGTAATATAAAATTTTCCTTCCAGTCTTGTTACTATCATCTAGATAATTACTGGGGTTAACAGATAAGTGAAAAGTTTTCCACACAAAGGCAGATTTTATCAGTGGTGGGCTAGGCCCCGAGACAGCATTACTTATTCTGCATCCATAATTTGGTTCCTGTTTGAGATAAGAACCTGAACTGACTCCCAGCTGTCAGTCTAAGCCAATGGCAGCCACAGGAGCAAGTCTGGGCCTCTGGTTCCAGTCACCTTTGGGGGTCACAACTCTCGCCTGGGTGTTACAAGTCCACTGTGTTCCTGAGAGGAGGTGGTTGCGGCTGGTCACATTCTGCTCCCTCCTTCCTTGGGATACCTGCTGTGACTTTCATTCCTTCCTCTCACTAACTAGCCTCCTCTGTTGGGTCTCTTCTCCCCAATTTTCTCTTTTACGCTGATTACATTTAGCTGACAATTGGCAGGTGGCATTGAGTTCCAAACCTCAAATGGATGCCAATGAATGCTTCACAGCTACCATAGCTGCTACAGTGGGAGGGACCTCTTGGGAATTCTAGTCAACGCTCAGGAGGGACAGCAGCATGAATGAAATGAACCCTCACGAGAAAGCAAGACGCTATGATTTAACTACCACTTAGTCTGTGGCAGAAGCTGCACTGAGAAACATGTCAAAAGATGTACCCCTTTCCTGTCTGTGGGACCCAGACGTGGTCACTCAGGACATCTCGCACTGAAACTCTTGAGGCCCTGAATTCAAGTTTCAAGAACAAACCCAAACAAATCAAATGCAGTGCAGGTTTACAATCTTAGATCCCCCCCAGAGATCCAGTTAGGAGGGTTGTGACCTTGATTGAGGCCTTCCTGGGTTAGCAAGGGAATTTGAGTTTGTGATCCTGTCTCAAAATTAGGAAAAAGTAGTTGGGCTCTTGCTCAGTTGGCAGCGGGCTAGTCAAGCATGCAGGAAGCCCTGGAGAGAGGTTGCGGGGTCAGAAGTATGAAGTCATCCTTGGCTCCGAAGCAGGTAAGAGTAGCAAGGCGCTGGGGTTGACATGCGTGTCTTCATCTCAGTGTGCTGGGCAGTGCCAGGCCAGGCCTGACTTACCACAGCAACAATTTGACACTAGAGACAATAGCAATAGTGATTTAACCCTGGACACTATGAGAAGAGACCCTAGCTCAGAGGTGTGCCTTGGGTCGCAGAGACAGCCAGTGCGGACAGAGACACTAAGACACTAACTCCTTGCTGTTGCTTCCCAGCCCTGTGGGAACTTCTTTTAACAGTGTCGTGGGTGTGGGGGGGGGGGATGAGGGGGAGGGGAGTGTCAGGGTGGTGGGCCATGACTTGGGTGCAAAGAGGGAACCAACTCCCTCCGACTGTCCTCTGACTTCCATATGTATGCTGTGGCGTGCCCACACAGACACAGGCAGACACAGAGGCATGCACTCACAAAGGCACACACCATCAACCAACCAATCAATCAAACAATGTTGGCTGAAGTGAGTGAGGTTCTTTTTGCTACTTTTGCTTTTCTGAGCCAGGATCTCATATAGCCCAGGCTGGCTTCTGGCCAAGAATGACCTTGATCTTCTGCTTCTTTTGCCTTTGCCTCCTGAGTGCTGGAATTTACAGGGTGCATCACAGTACCCAGTCGATGTGGTCCTGGGGCTGGAACTCATGGCTTCACGCACACTAAGCAAGCACTACACCATAGACCGAGCCCCGGCCCCAGCCCAAGGGCGATTCCTTAAAGGAGTAGTTTTAGAAACTTGGACTAAGTCTCCTCTCTTAAAACAGAAGCTCTTGGCGGGGGAGGGGGAGGGCTTCTGACAATAAAGCAGGTAGAAAACCTTGAGGAACAGGGCCCTGGGGCAGGAGGTGTGTCAGCTTCCCTTGGGGGCTTCTGATGAAGCACCATGACCTAGGTGGGTTAAAGCATCAGAGAAGGTTCTATTCTGGTTGCAGAGCTGAAGATTCTGAAACCTGGCAGCACAGAACTCTCACTGTCCCTGAGGCTCTTGGGAAAAATCCTCTCTCACCTCTTCTGTGCTTCTGGTAGCGAGCAGCAGGCTTGACTGTCCATCACCACAGAACTCTCCCCCTGTGGGTCCCTTCGCTTCTTCTCTTCTTATAAGGCCACTCCAATCCAGTCTGCCCCTGTCTTGATAACAATACCTTGCAAGACTCATTTCGAATGAAGTCACAATCTGAGCTTCCAAAGGGACATGTATTTCTGGGGTACTCTACATCCCTCTCCAGATGCTGAGGCTGGAGTTCCAGGGGCTCCAGGGAGAAGAAAGCAGGAGACAAGATAGGTGGAAAGCAGGTAGAAGCTAAAACCTCCAGGCCTCCCTCACTAGCCCTGGAGGATCATTAGCACGCTGGTAATGCCACGGTGAGCTGACCCACTTTTTGCTGGGCCCAACATCCCAGTGGTCTAGACTCACGCCAACATCCCTAGTCTCTGTCTACCCTCTCAGCCCTGAGCTCTAACAGCTTACAGTGTATTAAAATCTTCAGAAAGTATCTCTGTCTGGGTTGGCCAGGAGCAGCTCAGTCATTTCTGCAGCCCTTGAGCCCAGCAAGAGTTTGACATGGAGCAGATGGGGACAGAGATGCCAGAAGCGCAGAAGATCGGACTCAGGGTCAGTGTCAATGCAGGAGGCTCTCTCTCATAGCCGCTAAGGGGATGCTTCCCAGGCTGCCTTTCTGAGGACGGTTTTCTTTTCCAGAGAGTAAACTGTTGACTATCCTTCTCTGACATTCTGAGTTTTGTTCTGGGTTTTGCTTGTTGGATTGTTGACAAAGGGTCTCCTGCATCCAAGGCTGACATTACAGTCCCTATGTAGCCTAGGGGTGCACACCTTTAACCCAGCAGTTAGAGGCCAGCCGGGTCTGCAGAGGGAGTTCCAGGACTGGCTCCAAAGCTACTGAGAAAGCCAGTCTTGAAAAGCCAAAATAAATAAAATAAAATAAAATAAACTTCTGATACTCCTCCCTTCCCTCCCTGAGTGCTGGTATCACAGGCATGCGGTACCATGCAGGGTTTATGCGATGCTGGGAATCGAACTTACCGCTTCAAGCCTGCTATGCGAGCACTCTGCCAAGTGGGCCACATCCCCAGGTACCTCACTGGCGTTCTGATGCTAACACCAAATAAAGTTGCTGTCTGTCTGAAGTAAAAAGAAGCACGGTCTATCTCAAGACTCAGCATGCCTCCAGGCTCCTAACCCCCATCTTCCTGCAGCCCCATGTGGCCTGCTGCACACCTAAGTCACTCTCTTTGCAGCCCGCTTCTCTGATGACAGGTCCCCCATTTCCAAGACAAGGCTCGGTCATAAAATCAACTGTCCGCAGCCATTTAGGTCTAGGCATGGTTAATGCCAAAGCTGGCTTCCAAATTGATAGTTAATGAGGGTAAAGGATGAGGAGTGTGTTCACAGATGCAGGTAATAAACAGGCCATTAAAGTCGGGTAGTAAACAGCTTGCCAAGCACCATTTATGAATTTAGTTTTTAAAGAGGCAAAAAAAAAAAAGCCAACAGGATTTGTCTACTGGTCCAAAGGGCAGTACCAAGAAGTAAGAGATTACTGCTAAGGCAGAGAATATTCTGGAGGGGACACCCAGGCTTATGTGTGAAGGGATTTGGATAAGGCTGGGGGCTAGAAATGGGGCTAGTGGTGGACTTGGAGGCACAGGACTTGGGCTTCAGCTGGTCCTGTGTCATTGTGCCCTTGTAGGCCAGAAGAGGTGACGGTCAATAGTCCAGAATCGCTCGTGGGTCTGTCACTGGCTCCTGTTATGATCTGAAATAAGTGATGTGATTTTCATGTTTTCTTACCCTAAATATTGAGGTCAAGGGACTGGGGTGGTTGGCTCAGTCTGTAAGTGTTTGCTTTGCAAGCACGAGTTCAACTCCCAGAACCCACATAAATGCTCTGCCCAGAGTTGGAGAGACAACTCCTCAGTTAAGAGTGTTTGCTGCCTTTTCAGAGGACCAGAGTTCAGTTCCCAGCACCCAGACAAGTGGTTCACTGTCTAAATCCAGCTCTGGAGATCTGATATCCTCTCTAGCTTTCTTGGGCACCTACGTATATGTGCACACAAACACATAAATCAAATCAAATCAATATATCTTTTAGAATGCCAGGCATCTATAAGCCCAGTACTGAAAAGGCAAATATAGGAGGCTCCTCAGACCTTCCTGACTAGCCAGCCTAGACTAATTGGTGGGTTTCAGGCCAGTGAGAGACTCTCAAAGGAAGTGGGTTGCATTCCTGAGGATAACACCTGACTTCGTTCAGCCTCCATACACGTATGCGTTCCTGTACATGCACACCCACACATGTACCTGAGTGTGCATACACACACACATTTTATATTTAAAAGATAGAGATTCTACATGTCTGCCTGGCCTTGTACTGAGTTGAATCTGAATCCTTTCTAGAGCCACTGGATGCTGCTTTGAGTATCAGGCCATTGCAGATGTAGTGAATTAAGACTCATTAGTCTTCTGGGAGGAGAGCCTCCTTCACCCGGCCTACAGCCATCTTCACTGGAAGAGGACAAGGGACACACAGAGAGAATGGCTATAACAAAGGAGGCATGGATCAGAGTGCTGGACAGGTAGAGCAGGGAGATCTTGGCTTGCTAGTTCACCTCATCTAAACTTGGATAGCTCCAGGCTAAGTGAGAGATGCTGTCTCAAAAAACAAAATGAAACCCCAAACCACAAACCCCGACAACATCAACAATCCTACTAGAAAAAAAAAAATAAGAAACTCACCTGAGAAATGACATCTAAAACTTACACACGCTAACTTACACAGGCCTGCACACATGCACACAGAGAAAGTCAGAAGAGGAGAGGTCATTAGATGAAGATGGAGGCAGAGGCAGCAGCCACGAAGGTGGGATGGGGGAGAGGGACTTGTCTAGGAACCAGAAGAACACTCATGTATAATTAGAGAGCCACCAGGAGGACTAGCAGGGAAGGAGGCTTACAGGCTCCTAAAGCAGTGCCATTGGCCAGGGACCAAGAGTTCAATCATGTGCATATCACATTCAAACCACCACAGAGGGTCATCCTCTAGTTCCAGACATACACTTCCTACAGAAGGCAGGAGGTGAGCCTGGTCAGAACTGACTCTCAGTCCCATCCTTCTCCGCTGATCCTCCTGAGGGCTCTCTGTTAATTGTTCTTCTAACTTACTGCAAATCCAGCTCTGTCATCTTCTGGGAAGAAGACTCTTTGTCTCATCTTCAGCTCCTATAGTGCTCCCTGTGCCACCTCTGTTCTCCTAGGGCCCTGCATCATGCATCTCCTCCTCCAGCGGTGAGTGCTCCCAGGAGGCTGTGCATCATGCCTCTCCTGCTCCAGCGGTGGGTGCTCCCAGGAGGCTAAGAGGCCTCCACAGGCATCATGCACCCTGGCCTCAAACCTTCAGGCAAAACTTGAACTCAACAGCCCAGGAGGACCGTGTCTTCCTTGCAAACTCTGTGAACTCATTTCAAGCTGCCACAGAGCCCACTCACCCCCCACTCCCCCACCCCCTCTCACCTTCCCGCCCCTGCTGTGGGGGCACTAGCAATCCCATTACTCAGTCCAGTGAGGCAAACAGAGAGCTGCAAGACTGAGCCCAGATTGTCTGACTCCAGAGCTCCTCACACCCTCAAGCCCTTGACCATTCAGTGAGAGTGGTTATTTCCTGCTTAGGAGCACATTAGTTCTTTCTTTCTTTCTTTCTTTCTTTCTTTCTTTCTTTCTTTCTTTCTTTCTTTCTTTCTTTCTTTCTTTTTGTTTAAACACACACACACACACACACACACACACACATACACATATTAATACTTTCCATCATGAAAACCACAGGCTTCCCCTGCAATCTCACTGTGGTGTCCCATTGATGTTCCCGGAGGCCACTACAAAGGGAGGCCTCATGTTGGAAGCACAGCACTGAGTTGCTCAACACTTGCGCCCTGGTATTCATCCAAGAAAGACCAAGTTTTATGTTTCCAGAGCATCAGGCACCTTCTTGACTGACACTTCTCACCACGGTCACACTGTGAGAGCCTCTGGCCCTTTGAGTTGGAACCCTTCTTGCACTGCATTGTTATGTCCCCAAATATGTATCAGTGCTGAACTCTACTGCAGGGTTTAAGAGTACAGCAGGGAACATGGGAGGTGAGGCCCTGGTCCTCCCAGAAGAAAACAAGGAAGGATCTTTTCTAAGTATGGGTCTTGTTGAAGATGAGCATTCTTTTAGCTGGCTTGTTTTCTCTTCAGAGTGAGGTTTTCAATGAGCCACCCCAATGCATGTAGTTCCCTCTCTTTCTATAAGAGGAACCAGCTTCCCCCTTATTCATTTTAAAAGGGTGGTCCCTAAATTCAGGGTTCCTCTCCTACAACAAGAGCCTACCGTGTGCACCCATCAGTGGTATGCTAAGGGAAGTGAGGGGACGTGGCAACACTGCCCACTCTGTTTGCTGGAGGAATAATCATTGTTGCTAACCCTGGGGTCTCCGGTCTTGTCAGCATCCATGAAACAGACATGAGCACTTACGGGTCTCGATGGAATGACTTCGGGAAGTCGTGCAGAGGACGGTATGTCTGATTTGTGCATGTTCCTCTGTTCTCCGTGTGTCATGGAGCAAGTCACAACAGCTCTGTTCCAACCTTGCCGGGCAGACGGGATGGTCTCACACCAAGTGATTATCGCCGTGCTTACAAGCCATACGCACCCGATGACACTGGCTGCTGTCCCTGTTAGGGACCAAACTGTACTCTCTAAACACAAACACGTGTGCTGCAGCCTTCCTCCAGAGTTCCTTAGAAGGTGCCAGCATGTGGAAGTGCAGCCTTTTTGTTGTTTATTTGTGATGGGGTCTTAATCTATAGTCTAGGCTGGTCTAGAACTCAAGTTGATCCTCCTGCCTTAGTGTCTAGAATGCTGGAATTACGGTCATGTACTACACTTGACTCATGGGGCCTTTAAGAAGATAACTTGAATTGAAATGAAGCCACGAAGGTGGACATTAATCCAGCATGATTGGTGTTCTCTCTCTCTCTCTCTCTCTCTCTCTCTCTCTCTCTGTGTGTGTGTGTGTGTGTGTGTGTGTGTGTTTGTTTCAATATGCTGGCTTTGTCTCCCTGTCCACTAGCAACACTGGTGGCCAGTTGACAAATGCATTGGTGTCCAATGATTGGCTTATGAACAGAACAACTTAGAAAAATTAGGAACAGTCATCCACACTCTAGAGCTCCACAGGGGAAAATGAGGGGTCCTACTGTGCAGTAGAATTAGAAAGTATTGGGTGGATGGATGGATGGATGGATGGACGGACGGACAGACAGTACCTTGAGCTTGCTGTATATTACCTATTCACTGAAGTCTGCTTTCCTTGGGCCTTCCTGTGAACGTTGGGCAAACTGCTCAGCCTTCCCCATGAATGACTACTGACAGGCCTGTTTTGCTCCTGGGTGGCCTGTCCCTGTTTGTTAATTGCACAGACGTGTGGCAGTTCTTGCAGCAGACCTGGGTTTGTGTCCTTGTACTCAGATGAAAGCTCACCACCATCACTAAATCCATCCGAGGAGAGCCGGTCCCCTCTTCTGGCCTCTGCAGGCGTTAGCACACACATGCTGCATGTGCACGCATACAGACAAAGCACTCATACACAGAAAATAAAAAAATAAATCTTTTGAAAAGGGAAAAGAACATCTGCCACCCTTCCCAGAAGAACAGAAATAGAACAGAACGAACCAAAGACGTTAATCCCATACCCTTCAGCAGGACTTGAAAGAATTCAGGAGCCAGGAGCGGGGTAGTATGCATCTGTAACCCCAGCTTTTTTTGAGACACGGTTTCTCTGTAGCTTTAGAGCCTGTCCTGGGACTACCTCTTTAGACCAGGCTGGCCTTGAACTCACAGAGATCTGCCTGCCTCTGCCTCCCCAAGTGCTGGGATTAAAGGTATGTGCCATCATGGCCTGGTGATAAACAGGGACTTAAGACCAACCTCTGCTACAGAGGAAGTTCCACGAGGCCATGGGTTGCCTGAGACCCTCACTCAAAATCTAAAAATCTTGAAAAAGAAAAGGAAGACATCAGGAAGGGACTGAGGGAGGGAAGAAGGAAGGAAGGAAGGAAGGATTGATTGATTTTGGCACATGCTCGTCTATTCCTAAGTAGAATTTCTATATAAAACCCAGGCTGAGGCAGGGGTGGAAGGAATTGGGTGCTGGGGAGAGGAGAATACTGCTATAGCACATAGCTGTGGGCTGAAACTCACATCTCTGATGAAACGCTGGTGGAGAAATGAAACTCATATACGCACTGGTTGGAAAAATGCTCCCACCTAATTGCCTGTGGACGAAGCTCTTTATTTATAGACATGAGAAAGGAATTTGGCTTCCTCGTTCTGCAATAGGGCAGGGGTAGGGAATGGAGCCAGGTAGCTGCCGGCTTAAGGACTCTCAGTGTTCCACAGGGCAGGAATGTGGGGCCACTTTACATGGAAACACAGACAGTTCTTCCCCCTTTCCATTCTTAAACACTTCAAAAATGTACACGGCTTTGCAGGCTGGCTTCCCCATGAATGTCAGGAGGCAGCAGCCCCCAGCTTGGTTAGGTGATAAGCCAGAGGTCCAAACAGTTCTCTGTGTTCTTCTGCAAGCTTTAATAATATCTGGGGAGATAAGGAGGACTCCACCCCTTGGAAGTTCTGGAAGCACCGCAGAAGGCAATATGATGTTCTCCAGGCATTCTCTGAGTTAGAGGGGAGCAGGAATTTGGGTCATGGTGGAGAATCTAATTACTACACAGCCTAGGAGGCCTTCACAGTGGGGCCATCCCCTCAGAAGGTGACCTGATACTACTGTGCTAAGGGAAGCCAGGGACAATTATTTAATGTGGACTACACATAGTCTGTTCAAAGGTGGAAACAGGACTTGGACCATAGCTTCAGTTCAAGAAGTGACTGGCAGAAAGGTCTGGTGTGCCAGCTGACTACATATGGGCAGCTTGCCACACTTTATAAGATGCTCAAAGTGTTGATTATGCACGCACTGTGTCTAAGGCCTGACTCACAGTGACCCATCTCCGGGATGATAGAAGCCAAGAGCAGGCAGTGGTGGTCCTTCCTTCCAATGAGGGTCACTTCCAATGAGTCTGCAGCTTCCGTTCTACCCTGGCCCACCCTGTCCCCTGCAGCCTCACATGGTGTCTGCAGTGTGGCTTGATGACATCCCTGGGGACAAGCAGATGAAGCCCATTCTCCATCACAAGCCAGCCAGATCACACCACTACAAGTAAGTCAGAACCAAAGCCAGTAAGATGAAGGCAAGTGGATCGGGAAGAGAAGAGGGACTTGCTGGGACTCCCTCCTTTACCCCTTTTATTCAGTCTTGCTGGGGGTTGGGAGAGCCTATGTGCATGGTGTGGCCTTTAACCCAGGACAGGTAAAAGTCTTCAGTTAATTCTCTCTGAGAAAGCACTCACAGACACACCCAGGGGATGTGCCTCAACAACGTCCTACATGCTTCTTAGTCTGATCAAGTTGACGGTACAAAACTGATCTTCATCGGTGTCCATCCTGGACCAGTGTTGGGATGCAAAACCAGTGGATGTTGGAAAAACTGCAAACTGGATGCAGCTGGTTCTACAAAGAAGCAGAGATGTGGGTGACCCTCCTGGGTGGGGGGAATTTCTAGTGAGGAGGCCGCTGTAGGGGCAGTAGTTGTATCATCCAACATGTTGGCAAAGAAAGGCAGGGAAGAAGGGGCCAGGAGCTAGGAATCGAAAAAGCAGAATTTTGAAAACAAGGAGGGCAAAATCGACTCAGGCAGATTCTCAATGCCACAGAGACATCCCTGGGACTATACCAGTCACAAGACCAGCAGTGATCAGAGCTGGGTGATAGCTTGGCCCTAACTGGAAACAACAGAGTGTCCATCTACCAGAGTGTGGGAAAACACATCATGGTGCATGCATGTGATTACATATTACACAGAGATAGAAAAGGACCAGCTATTGATCTATACAACGTAGATGAATTGCCTATATATGGTAATTACCTATTACATTCTGATCATGATTGAACATCCTCTGCACGGAATTCTGGGTATTCTCTTTCATGTCTACTTATGTATAGCCCCCTGTATAGGATGGAGAAACCAATCAGGACATGGTTGACAAATGGACTGGAGATATTGACTGGGTGGGGGCTTGAAGATGGGGTCACTGAAAATGTCCTGTATTCTCCTTACAATGGAGGTTTGGGGGAGCAGTATGCCTGTATCTGTTACTTTGTATGCAGGCCACTGGGTGTATAGGCCACTGGAAATTTCCCTTGAAACTTGTTTTGAAGAATAAGCCAAGAGTCGGAACATCAAGTCCAAGTGTGAACTGGGCACAGAGGCACTCGCCTTCCCTTCCAGGTAATACTCTCAGCAGCCTGGCACGTGGAAGACCTCAGAGAGTTACTGCTGGAAGAGGGATGGACAGGACAGGACCATCTTCCGAGACTCTTCATGGAAAGAGACAGAAAATGAAGACAGACAACACATTCAGGTTAATAAACCACAAATATCCATTTATCTATCCAATTTGGGGACAGGACCAGAGTGCTAGGAAGCCCTGATTACAATGCCAGCTCTTGTTTTGGTTGACAAATTAATCTGCCCAGGGTTTGGGATGTGAGGAGGCCCGCTGGGTTCCTCCTCCCAGCCTCCAGCCTCCTCGGACCACTGCAAACTAGTGGAATGGACGGTGGCTGCCTGATTTTCATGTAGATTACTGAGAGCAGAATGTAAATTGATGTAAATCAGGGAAAGCGATCAGGAGCCACGGTACCTCATTCTCCATCCTAGGGCCTCTCCTGCGCACACAGTGGCCAGTGCCACACTGGGTGCCTTTCCCATCTGAGCCAGGCGGCTGTTGGGGGCTGGGGCAGAGAGAACCATGGGGGCGGTGGTGTGGGCTCTGTGGAGCCATGGATGAAATAGTATTTCCCAGGAAAGATATCTGTGACAGCCTCCAGCCGGTAGCTCCCTATGAGCCAGCGGTTCCACACATCCGGGCTCTAATCAGCACATCAAGCCAGCAAGGAGAAGATGGTTATGGCTTTTATAAAGGCAATATATGCTTATTCCCGGAAGACTAGGAAACTCAGACAAGCAAGCGGGGTGGGAGGGGGAACCCATATCAAACCCAACTCAACTCTATCAGTCATATGCAATTAGTTAAAATTTGCATACATCCATTTCAGACATTTTGTAATATGTGGGCGGGTGTTATATCTATGTATAAAAATGTATGCTTTAATGGTTTATGTGGATGTGCACAAACACGTGTGTTTGCAGGTACATGTATGTTTGTGTGAAGGAAGCCCAGAGATTGGCTCTCTCTCTCTCTCTCTCTCTCTCTCTCTCTCTCTCTCTCTCTCTCTCTCCCTTTTTTTTGAGACTGGGTTTCTCACTGTCCTGGAGTTATCGGGCTGGGCTATCTGGCCAGCAAGCTCCAGGAATCTGCCTGTGTTAGTACTGGGGTCATAGATGCACATTGCTGCACCCAGGTTTTACATGGGTGCTGGGGAACCCAAACTTAGGTCCCCATCCTATGCAACAAGCACTTTCCTGACTGAATCACCTCTCCAGTCCTGGTTTGTCATTCAAAAGCATTTTTTTTTTTCAGATTTATTTATGTGTCTGAATGTTTTGCCTGAATGGATGTGTGTGCCCCATGTGCGTTCCTGGTGCCCATGGAGGTCAGAAGGCCTTCGATCTCCCAAGCAGGAATTATACATGACCACCATGGAGATGCTGGAAATCAAACCCAGGTCCTCTGGAAAAGGACCCAGGGCTCCTTATGCAACGAGTCACCTCTATAGCCCCTCTGGTTTGTCATTTGAAATTGTTATAGTCTTTCAGCTCCAGGTAATAAGGGAGTGAACTCAGGGCTCCATCATTCTAGATGTTAGACAAGCACTTGTCCACTGAGCTGTGTCCTAGTTCCTAATGAATTTCAAAGCTAAGTGGGGGCCAATGAGATTTGTCCAAAGGCAGAATTTCTGTGAGGGCTCTCACTTGCTCAGGGGGCAGCGCTTGAATTTGTAGCCATGATTGCGTGGTCTGCCCTGGCTAGCTAACTGCTCTACTTCACAAAACCAGATTCTGTGATTACGCTAAACCAGTGCTACATGTCCTAAAAGCATGTGCTTGAGTGCTACATGCCCTGCTCCGATGAAGGAAAATAGGGGCTTTGTAGACAGAGCCAAGGAAGATGAGCTCCCGCTGGACTAGGGTGGGCTGTAATCTACTGGGAAGCAACCCAACAAAACAGGAGCTTATATAGCACAGGCCGGGTGACGGCCAAAGTCGGAGACAAGGACAGTGTCTCTGTCAGTCAAGGGTTAACTGCGGTCACCAGAAACCACACCAAGGCGAGGAAGACACCTCCCCAAATCTTCAGAGAGCTGTGATGCCTTGATTTTAGGCTTCTGGTTATCAGACTAGGAAGAAAATAAGTTTTGTTTGGGGAGGTCCAAGCCATTTGTAGTATTTTGTTAATGCAGCGCCATGGGACAAATCCAGCCAGTAGGCCCCAAGGCATGCTGAACACACGAATTCCTGGGGAAGCTGAGGTGGCTCTACCAAGCCTGCAGATCAGTTAGGGAGAGCATGTTGGTGGCAGGTTCTTGGTCCACATGGAGGTCCCTTTCCCAGTAGCAAACAGGCCCACAAGCAGGGCTAGACTAAAAGGAAATGGCTGTTTTTATTACTTGGACTTCTCTTTTTTCTCCTGTGACCCTAAGGGAGGGAGTTCGGTTCACAAGCAGCCACTGCACGCTGGGATCTATGTCGGTCCTCGAGGCCCTCTTCCATCTGTCTCCCAGACAGACACTCAGAACGCATAGATATGTAGGAACATTCCCATTTTACAAAGAGGACGGTCAGATAGCTCACGGAAGTGGGGCTGGTGACACATATTAGTGGCCAAGAGATGGATCCGCGTAAAGCTCTTGCTACCCAAACTGACTCGGTTCAATATCCCAAACCCACATAGTGAAAGGAGAGACCTGACCCCCAAAGGATCTGGGCCAAGCTGTCTGAATCCCACTATCTCTACCGGTGACCTGGTGAACACAGACTAGGTATTCTTTAGGAAACCCTCTGGTTAAAAAGAAATATCTTCAAATTTAAAAAAATGTGAAACTCCAAGGATGAGCAGGCACAAGGAGAAAGCGCCTGCATTGCTAGCGGGAAGGTGGGGACACAGCTGCCCTGAATAGTTTTCCAGAAACGCCCTCCTTCCCTTCCTTTACTCCCTCTCTCCCTTGTTTCCCTCCCTCCCTTTCTTTAGTCCCTCTCTCCCTTGTTTCCCTCCCTCCCTTTCTCCTTCCCTCCACCCAGTCTCTTTCTTAACAGGATCTGTTTATATAACTTAGGTTGTCCTCAAACCTTCAATCCTCCTGCCTCAACTTTTAAGTGCTGGGGTCACGGGTGTGCCCTACAACCCCTGGCTGTACGGCCTCTTCTCTATCTGTGTCCAGGTCTGGCAGATCAGATCCAGAGAGACAGAACAATTGGCCGTTGCCGGGACTGGAGGGGTAAGCGCAAGGGAATGACTTATAAAGGGCACAGGGCCTTCTTCGGGAATGAGGTAATGTTTTAGAGTAGTCAGTGGTGTCTGCAGGTCACACAACACTGTGAACGCATTTAATGCAGATGGGCATGAAGACGTTAAATGATAGACACTTACGTGTACCTCACCACAATGCACCCTGTCTAATCCCGCGATGGCTTTCTTCCATGTTATCTTCTCCCTCCTCACTGCCGCAGACAAATGCTCCATGCAAGCTACCTGCAGATGCCGTTCCCTCCACACTGTCTGACCTCTGCCCTTCGATGAGCTTCCTGCACCAAAGCTTCTTAAATTTGTTTTCAAAGCTCATGCTCTTCTCCCAGGAATCATCACAATGTGCATGCTTCATGCCAAAAGTGCATGCACAGGTGCATGTGCATGCGTGCGCGCGCGCGCACACACACACACACACACACACACACACACACACACACACACACACATTCCTGAGTGATACTGGAAACTTTTAGAAGGGCACAGCACTAACCTTAAGCAAGCTTTCATCTCCCTGGAGTGGGAGAGCAGGGCGGAGTTAGGTAATTATTCATCTGGACTGGGTGCAGTCACACTGGCTCATCCGGGAGACAGGGCTCCTTGCCCAGCAGGACATTCAATGCAAAAACATTCAAGAGAGCCAAGAGGTAATTGGTACATGTCTTCAGTGGTAGCCCACCTTTCTCCCATCAATGTTCCTCTCTTGAGAAAGGTAATATTAAGGCTTCAAAACAGTATACCTTTTAGTAGTTACCAGAAGGCTGGGAATCAAGGTGTCAAAACTGCTGATGGCTTGGCAGGCTGAACTTGAGCTTGGGACTGTTATTTATCACAGCTTCCGTCAGGCTGCTGTGTAGCCACAGCTCAGAGACAATGGCAGTTAACACAGGGAAGCCTGTGAGGACGAGGGTGCCTGGGAATCTTTGATACCAGGAGATTCCGACCCCATCGGGCTCAGCTGGGCACAGACAGCCGGGCCCACGCTTGGGTCTGCCACTCCCCACACCCTGGGCCAGTTGATTGTCTCCGAGGCTTGGTTTTCTTCTGTAGTGTGAAAGAGCCAGCCACTCCTGTTAGATTATGTAGGGCAGCTGTAGAGAGAAGGAAGGCAGAAAGAGAGGCTTGCTCCAACCTTAGGCGGGATCACGTTTATTCTCAGAGAGGGAATTTCCCCACGCACAGGTGTGGATGGTCAAAATGCCCACAGAAGGTGATGTGCGGCCCCTTCATATGTGTGGAAATGACTTCTATAGTCTATAATGGAAGCTGGGACGTGTAGTCTTTGGGCAGGAAACAATTATTCCTAACTCGGAGAGACTATTTAAAAATGCAGGGTGTGGTATTATAGCCTTTTCTGCTGAGGAGGATCTTTGACTGAGGGGCTAGTTCTGGGTCCATTGAAGAAGCAGTCCTCTGGTCATGTAGCGGAGGGGGGGGGTGATTCTCAACTTGATTGACTGCCGTGGATCAGGCGAGTGTTGGCCTCCGCTCCTGAAGGGACTGGGAAAATAATTATTAAAGGGCTGAAAGCAGAAGATTTTTCTGGGAAGGCTGAGGGTTAGGGAGGGACAGAAGTGGGAGAAACAGAGTGTGTTGGTGAGGGGAAGTGAGCATGGAGTTGATTCACGGAGACAGTGGTATTCCCATTGCCAGGGCTATTGCAGAAGTGAGCTAGCAGAAGCAGCGGGGAGCTACAGAGACCCAAAGGGAGGGATCAGGGGAAAATAGAGCACTAAAATAAAGAATTGTATCTGGCTTGGGGTGGAAGGGACCAAGGTCCTTTTAAACCTGTTTTCCCACAGCATCTAAAAGGTCTTTTTTGTAAATATATCAGAAACCAATGGGGCTGTTGGACAGCGAGAACCATTAGGAGAGCTAACATGGAACACTTTATTTGGGTCTAAGAGGAAGTTTGGCAAGTAAAGCATTTAAGAGATGGGGTAAAATGTAAGTATAAAGATAATGAGGAGGAAAGAGTGATCTGGGGAGAAGCCAGAGTAGGAGGGAACTAAAGGCCAGACATAGGCGGAATCTTTCTGGTCTCTGTCTCTAAGCCCCATTTCAAACCATTCAGGGTTTGTTGGCATTGTTCACGGAGGAGAGCACAAATCCCATCCTTAGCAGTAGTCAGAGCTTTTGAACTGTGGAGTACTGAGATAGGCAGGGGGTTGAGCTGGTCCTGATGAGATAGAGATTTAAGGCAAAGGAGGCTTCAGGTCAGCTGTTTTAGTTCTGACTCTCCACAGCAATGCCCAGAGCGACAAGAAAAGGATTGAGTTGGATGGCTTATGACTCATTAGTTCCCTTTAGGCGGTCACTCAGACTTGGAGCACCAATCTCTCCACTTCAAGGCTGAGAGGTCAGCGAGGAAGTAGTAGCTGGAGAGTGCCTCACGAAAGGGTCCGTCCAAGGGGCTGTGACGGAACTTAACAGCTGACAGAGATCCAGAATGTAAGGCAGGAGGTAACAGCTGTGCAACTTTGTGGGGAACATTAAGGACGAAGTTACACGAGGCAAACTTTTACAAGAAGATCAACATGAGTCAATATAACACAAGGTTAAATACAAAGCTGCTATAAGGTTAAATGCAATAGTACAACTGGCTAGACCATGATCAGAGTTCTGCAGAAGGATAGGGTGACTGTAATTACCTGTTCGATTATATCAGTCTTCTGAATAAGGAACAAGCAACTGGAAGTCAGGTAAAGTCAGCACCTAAGGAGTGAGTCTGAACAGAGAGTGTCTAAGTGACATTCCTTGCTTCCAAGTATGATGAATTTTGTGTATTTGTTTTAAATAGTAACAATATCAGACATTATTTAATGAACAAAACAGAGGATCATTTTCCTCAAGGAAAATGCAGTTTGGGTAGAAAATAATTGGTAAGGTAAAAATTTTAAAATTGGAGCAATTACTTTAAATGAACATATCTAGTATTTGAAAACATGACAACACATATTTTTTTTAAACATTTATTTATTTATTATGTATACAATATTCTGTCTGTGTGTATGCCTGCAGGCCAGAAAAGGGTACCAGATCCCATTACAGATGGTTGTGAGCCACCATGTGGTTGCTGGGAATTGAACTCAGGACCTTTGAAAGAGCCAGCAATGCTCTTAACCTCTGAGTCATCTCTCCAGCCCCAACACATATTTTTTGTTAACATTAAATTGTTATTTCTATATTTCAAAATGATACAATAAATGCGTTTTTTATTGTCAGCTATATAAGAAGGCAATTTACTTTAAAGTTGTAGTCCAAAAAGAAATGATTTTTAATTTTCTATGTTAAAAGTGTATTCTGAGAGACAGTGAGTACCTTGTCAAGAGTAAATGATTCATTTTGTAAAGTTTTATAAAATTAATAATATTAGCAGAAACCTACGTTTTTTGGTAACATCTTCATTCCATACAACCAACCAACAGATGAAAGTAGTCATGTCAAAACTGTAATAAATAATTTACATATAACATTGTCTGAATCAGCAAAGAGTGCTAAAGGCCACTAACGGCCTTACTCAGCGTTCCATTGCTGTGAGGAGACACCATGACCAAATTGACTCTTATTAAAGAAAATATTTAATTGGGGCTTGCTCATAAATCCAGAGGTTTAGTCCATTATTATCACGGAAGGAAGCATGGTGAGTTGCAGGGAGACAAGGTGCTGGAGGAGGAGTTGAGAGTTCTACATCCGGATCCACAGGCAGCAGGAGAGAGATAGAGCCACAGAGCCTGGCTTGGGCTTTTGAAACCTCAGAGTCCACACCTTCTTTCAACAAGGCTACACCTGCTAATTCTCCGCAAGTAGTGCTACTCCCTGATGGCTAAGCAGTTCACTGTTGGGCGGAACAGTTACAGATGTGACTGAGAAACTCAGAGGAACGTGCACACCTTTAATTCCAGTGCTAGGGAGGCAGAGGCAGGGGGATGTCTGTGAGTTCCCGGTCAGCCTGGTCTACAGAGTGAGACCTTGTCTCAGACAAAACAAAGCTATTGGAAATAAGAAGTCTACCTCATTCGGGAGCTTGGGTAGGAGGAAACTTACTCATTCACACACACACACACACACATACACACACTCATATATACTTTTTCAATTGTTTGTTTGAGACAGGGCCTCACTCTATAGTCTTGCCTAGTCTGGACCTTGCAGTACAGATCAGGCAGGTTAGGAACTCAAACATCTATCTGCCTTAGTCTTTGGAGTGCTGGAATTAAAGGCGTGGGCCATGACCCCTGTCCATATCTTTGAATTTGGGTCCTAAGCTCTGGAGTAAAATAAGGTGGGAAATCAAAGTGCCCTGCACTGGAGCTCCCAGTTCGCCATAAGAGAAGGGGCTTGGGTCTGGAGAGATGGCTTAGCACTTACGAGCACTGGCAGACTTTTCAGAGGTCCTGAGTTCAGTTCTCAGCAACCACATGGTGGCTCACAACTATCAGTAATGAGATCTGATGTCCTCTTCTGGTCTGCAGGCAGAACACCATGTACAAAATAAATAAATAAATCTTTTAAAAAAAATAGGAGAGACTTGTAAAGTGGGCGAAGACAGAGAGTGTAAGCATTGCGGCTCAGATGAAAAGATGTCTTGGTAGCCGGGAGCCAAGGAATACCACAAAGTCCCTGTAAGCATAGGTGCTTATAGCCCTGGTTCCTGGAAAGGTTTCCCCAATGCAAGTGTAACAACTCGGCTCGGACAGGGAAGGGGTTTCCCTAGCAAAGTTGTTACAGCTCTGCTCTGGAGAAGTGTTACATTCTACTTAGGTTCCTGGGAGTGTAATGGTTCTGCTCCGCTGGGGGAAGGTTTCCCTAGCAAAAGTGTTCCAGCTTCCCTGAAGCTCCACTCTGGCTTAGGTGAAAGTTATTACAAGTTTTCCGCTCTGCCAGAAATGTCACACAGCACAACAAACCTCACTCAAGAGATTTATTGAGAAGGAAGACTCTAGGAGGGTGGCTACCTCTGGTAAGAAACAGCGGGCAAATGAGCAGGGTACAGATCTTATACAGCATTTCTTGAGAGTGGACAGAGTTTTCCAAGGTGGCTTGGGATTGGTGGGTTTTTTTGTTTTGTTTTGTTTTGTTTTGTTTTGTTTTTTTGTGCTCAGGAATCTCAGGGATTGATGGGGTTCTGCAACCAGACTCTGGGACAAGCTCAGGGATTGGTGGGATTTCAATACCTGATCCTGGGGTCTAGTCTGGGTTAGGGTGTTTTTCATGACCCAGATCTTGACCCTAGTCAGGAGGAGGGTGTTTTTCCCTTGGCCCTTTTCACCCTACACTTTACCACATCTCAGATTTGGGCTAAATTACACGTCTTTTTGGGTCTCCACTGACAGCATACTGCGGGCCTTCTCAGCCTGAATTACCCCTGGGACCATTCTCTCATTACTTCTCTATCTGTGCCCCTATCTCCATGTGTGTCTGTGTGTCTTACTGGCTCTGTCCCTCTGACTCTGCTGTTCCTCTGTTCCTGCGCTGGAGGCTGCAGGGCTGAGTGGAAAGAAAACATAAAACCCAGGAAACCTGGCTCCGTCCTCAGGCAGCTACAGCTGCTCCCTCAGCCTGTTTTGCACTCAGAGCAGCAGAACCAAGTTTTGTTTGTTTGTTTGTTTGTTGTTAATGACAAAGAGTGTGCATCGCCTGTGTTTCTTTCACAGTTCCTCTAGAACCAGGGTCTTCCATGTGGAATCAAAGGATCTTAACAGGGCTTCCAAGAGCAGGGGGAGTCTCTGGGATCATAAACTAAATTTTGTGTATATTTGCATATTCGTACTTTTTCTGGGAAGGGGACCTCAAGTCTTCCAGCTATTCCAAAGGGTGCTTGGACTCCCCAAGAAGCACGGTACCTGAGACATAGATAGGAGCATCCTGAGTCTGTTGCTGAAGGCGGTCACTGCTGCTGGCGCTCTTAGATTCAGTGTTCCTCCCCTGCTCCCACTGCAGCAGGGCCTTTGATGACAAGACTCCCAGCACCAAGGTGCCCAGGTTGTGACCACATGCAGCAGCGGAGCAGTTCACCCTGAGATGCACCGGAAGTGTGAAACACACCAACTTTCAAAGACTTGGAACCTGAAAAACATGACTTATTGCTTTAACAATTGTAATGTCTATTCTTGGCTGCAACAACAGTACTTTGTGTATGTATGTATTGGGCTAAACAAAATATTTTACTATTAATTCATTTCATCTGTTCGTTTCTTTTAATTTTTGTATTTCAACAAATATCTATTACTTTTTTTTTTCTGGGCATGGCAGCACACACCTTTAATCCCAGCACTCCAGAGGCAGAGGCAAGTGGGGTTCTGTGAGTTCAAACTGATCTATATCGTGAGTTTCAGGTCAGCCAGGGTGACAAAGAGAGACCTTGCTCAAGCACAGAATAAAACAAAGCAAAAATTTATTAGGATATATTAACTATTCATTAATTTATATATGAACATTTATGTGGGTGTGAACATGGATAGAATCTAGGAAAGCAGAGAGAGGCTCATGAGAGGGTAGAATACAAGTCTTTTTTGTTTGTGGTTTTTTTTTCTGTTTGAGATGTGATCTCCTGCAGACAGGATGGCCTTGAACTCACAGGCTGACCCTGTACTCCTGATCTTTCTGCCTCCACCTTCCTAGTGCTGAGATTACAGGTTTGAGATGAACTTGGCTGTTTCTTTAGCTGATTTGGGTTCCTTTTTTATAAAATAAAGACATCATCACAGCACGAATCAGACCACACTCATAAGCCTAAGCTGCACATGGCATACAGCCGGCATTGAATAAATAACACTCTCGCCCCTTCATCTTCTCTTGTTACTTAGAGTCTATTCCCAGAGACGCTATGTTTCACACCAAGGGTGGTGGTGCAAGCCTTTGATTCCACTGCTTGAGAGGCAGAGGCAGATCGCTTGTTAGTTCAAGGCCAGCCTGGTCTACATAGTGAGTTCTAGGCAAACCTAGGCTACATAGTGAGACACTATCTAAAACAAGCCAAAGAGTGAGGAGGGCTATGTTTCCCCAATGAACATTCTCTTTTTAACTACCTTGTGTCAGAGTGAGCCAGGGTGGAGGTTGGCTACCCTCTCTCCCTCATCACTGTGGCATCTGGCAGCAGTCCTGGGTATTCGACATAAACCTTTCAGGGATCGATTTTATGCCCCATCCAGATTCTGATCAAAAGTTGAAAAGCAGAAATGAATGATGGGAAGCAGCTCCCACAGCACGGAGCTTCAAGGAGGGCTGTGGCAGGTAGTAACACTGCGTGATTCATTTGCTGGGCTGGAAACCTCACAACTGCGCTTTGAGTGAGTGACCTCCCCTCTGCTCCTTTCTGGGTCCTGTGTTAGGGTCTGAGCTGTAATCTATTTTAGGTTCACAGCTCCATATGACATTTCTGGTTTCACTTTGCCATCATGATGGTGTCCAGAAGGCTAAACACTCCCCCTGTGTGTGACATTGCCTCTCTCCAGTCAGGTTGCCCAGTAGAAAGGACTGGGAAATGATTTATGGGTACTGTGAAGCTGTCATACATTAAACAAAGGGTGGGTTAATAGGCCAATCCCCACTCGAGAAAGAGGGCTTCTGTTCCTGGAAGCTGTGGCCCACACAGACTTTGGATGTTTGGGTTTGGTGGTTCAGTGCTGAGGGAGCCTCATGGAAGGTTTGAGGGCTCATCGGCTTTTCCAGATGTTGAGAGAAGAGGCGTCTGTGTGGAGGTAGGGTCCCTGCCAGCACTGTGACTGGAAAACCTGGTTTCAGGTCCCAGCACTGCCTCTTGCCACCTGACTTCTCTTTCCTCATGGGTAAATTGGGGAATCTGTCCTAGTTAGAGCTACTATTGCTGCAATGAAACACCGTGACCAGAGCAGTTAGGGAGAGAAGGGTTTGTTTATTCAGCTTATACTTCTGTATCCTAGTTCCTCATTGGAGAAAGTCAGGACAGGAATGCAAACAGGGTAGAACACTGGAGGCAGGAGCTGATGCAGAAGCCATGGAGGAGTTGCTTGATTAGGCCTCATGACTTGCTCAGCCTGCTTTCTTATAGAACCCAGGACCACCAGACCAGGGATGGCTCTCCCCACAATGGGCTGGGCCCCCCTCCATTGATCACAAATTGGAAAATGCCCTACAACCATATCATATAAAGGCATTTTTAAAAAAAATGTAGTTCCCTCTTTTCAGATGACTCTAGCCTGTGTCATCTTGACATAAACTAGTCACACAGGACCATAACACATTGTACCCAGTTTATGGTGAGGTTCAAAGGAACAGTAAGGAAGAAGGTGTGCCCAGAATAGAATGAAGCAAAAAAAAAAAAAAAAAAAAAAAAAAAAAACACAGTGAGATGAATTCTCTTCTTTTCTCTCTTTGGAGACAGAGTCTCATGTAGCCAAGGCTGTAAACTAAGAATGCAGCTGAGGATAATTTTGAACTTCCGGTGAGCTGCCTTCTCCTCACCCAGCTCTGGGATTACTAGCATGTACTACCACAGCTGACTATGTAGTCCTGCAGCCTGCACCCAGGGCATGGCGCATGCTAAAGGAGCACTTCACTAAATGAGCTATGGTCCCAAACACAGGGAGAATTTTTTAAATTCCTTGACTGAGAAAATTGAAAACACAAAACACAAAACACAAAAAACAGAACCCTAAACCAGCAACTCTGAATTTACAATGGCGGCCAGTCGGGGACTATTTGGTTAGATATGAAGTGTCTCTCCCAACAGTGTCTCCCTCATGTTGTTCCCAGCGCAGGCAGTGCTGGGAGGTGGGACTCTAGAGAAATAACCAGATCCTGAGGGCTTGGTCTTTATCAGTGGATTGACCCACCAAGGATTTATAACTTCATGGCAATGTTGAAAGGTTCTCGAAACTTTAAGTAGTGGGATCTAGGGAGAGGTAGTGGGCCACTGAAGGTCTGTCAGGAAAGTTTCTCCTGTTTCAGAGCCCACGCTCTATGCCTTTCTACTTCCTGGTTGCTATGAGGTAGACAGCCACCGTGGGCAGAGGGCAGACGCCTCCGAAACTGTGAGCCGAAGCAAATTATTTCTGTTTAAAAATTATTTTCTAGATATTTGCAGATTAAGTCCTCTGACTGATACACAGATGCAGGTCAGGCTCCCTCCAGGTATTATATGAGGAGCCTAGAAGTAGGCGTGAGGAAAGAAGAGGTATAGCCATGGAGAGGGATGCTGTACATTTCATGCTGATTCAGAACAGGCAGCTGAATGTTCTGTGCCTGTTCCTAATTGCTGATTTTGCTTCATTCAAATTGAAAGTTTTGTCCTGTACACATTGTTCTCCTTTCTCTTGTCTTTATGGATACTGTGATTCCATCCACTGCCCACCAGTACATGCACAGACCTTCTCATCAGCAGGGATTCCACTGTGATCCCATCCACTGCCCACTAGTGCATGCACAGACCTCGTCAGCAAGGATCCAGTACTTGGCTGGACCCTTGCTGTGACCATGGTCTGTTCCACCAAGGTTTCGGGTGATGGTTAGGGACAGGAGGTTAGTAGAACCTCTAAGAGATGGGTCTTAGAGGAAAGTAGTTATGTCACTGGGGGTGTGGCCATCAGAAGGGATTAAAAGAGTTCTCAGGGGACTTTGGTTAGCTTTCAAGAGATAGTAAGTTGTTCTGCAGGTGACAATTTGACCCTTGAATAATTCTCTGTCTTCTTATCATACATGTATACCAACCACAGGCCACCATCATCCATGAAGTGACAAAGTCAGGAGGGCTCTCACCAGAGGCCAAACCAATGGAACTTTGGCCTCTAAACTATGAACTAAATAAAGCTCTCTTTATATGTCACCAAACCTTGGGTATTTTGAAATAGCAATGGAAAAAACAGACGGACACAACTTGTTAATGATAGCTTCCCTTGCAGCTAGTTGGAATTAAGTTTTAGTCAATGAATTCTGAACAGGAGTTTGCAATTTCCAGGCATTTTCTTGGAAAGAAAGTAGCTTTTCCTTCACCATTTCTTTTCCTCACTCTGTTTCTGTGGCAACAACTAACTGTAACAGCTCCCATAGCTACTGGCATATACATCTGGGAACCAAATGTGAAGGAGGGCAGGAAAAAATGTGAAGGAGGGCAGGAACCAAATGTCCCACTAGTTGGGTGACTGATGACCCTGTGGAATAAAATCATCTAGTGGTCCTGAGCTTTCTGGTTTACCTCTGCCTTGATACAAGAAAGACAGACCAAAGCCCCTTTCCTTTAGACTACTGAATTTTGATGGCTCTGTTAGAGTAGCCCAAGAATCTACAGAGCAACAACGTATCATTACAGCCCAGTCAAAGGAAACGTTTTTTGGAACACACATTCTCTAATGGGCCTGGCTTCCCTCCTGAAATCCTGAAGGAACAGATTTTTTCCCCCTAAGACTGAAAATTATTTATTGTTTTATTTTAACTATAAATTCAATACATGGTAACCCAGAAACTCTGGAGCACATGGCTCTGCACTTGCTTCTCTTCCAGGGGACTTGTATTTGATTTCTAGCATCCACATGGTGGTTCACAACCACCTGCAACTCAAGACCCAAAGGAGCCAATGCCTCTTCTGGTGTCCAAGAGTACTGTACACACACATACACACACACACACACACACACACACACACACACACAATGCATAGGCATATATAGAGTCTATTGGCTGGAAGAGGAGCTACCTCATAAGCCACAGACAAACAAAATGATATAATGACCCAAGGCAGGCTAGGCTGAGTCCTGTGACTTTGATTAGTGTAACTAATCTTTTAAGACAACTAATCCTTTAAGACAAGGGCAGGGCTACTTTGAGATAAGACCTAATGCAGGGGAAAGGAACCTGGGTGGTTAGAAGAAAAGCAAGCCTTTCTGACAAAGGGGAGAGCTTGTCCTTGAGACAGGAGACTGTGTGGAAGTTAGCTGTAGGGCTAAGTGTGAGGTGATGAGCAAGAGGTGGGCTTGGAATGGGAGAAATGGGGCTTCCAAACACAGGAAGCAGAAAAGTTGGAAACTGAGGCAAAACCAGGAATCTTGTTCCATATTAGAGAACAGCAGAGGGGCAGCAATGAACCACTGAAGTAGTCCAAAGGAAGGTGACAAGGACTGAGGAAAGGGTGTGAGGGGGCAGCAAAGCTGCATGATTTTTTATTTTTTCATTTTAGTACTATTATTATTATTATTATTATTATTATTTTGCTTCTTTACGTAAGCTATTCAGCCAGGCATTGGGCAACTCTGGTCTCAGGCTGGTAGAGGGAATGACAGACTCTTTGACATAGCAGAATAGCCGATACTCTCTGGACCCTCCTTAGCCTCTGAAAGCCCAGCAGTACCCACATAAAGGGCATTGCCTTTCTGAAATCATAGGTGACATCAGAGGACAGATCCCAGGTCAGATCATTTTCCAGCTCATTCCCAGCTTCCGCCACCTGCACGGGAAAAGTTGTCAAGGACCAGCCTTGACTGGATTCACACATTCCAGGGTAGGAAGGTGAGTAGTAGAATTAAGTAAAAAGGAACAGAGATAAGAGAGTGATCAGAGCGACGGGAGGGCCATTCAGTGAATACTGAACCACCCCTTTATTGTCCACACAGCTTTGTACACCCCACTCCAAAAGGGGAGGAGGAAGGCAACACACTTCATCAGCATGATAAAAGGGATAAACAGAGCACCTCTGACCTTTGGCCAAGATGGATTTGATATACCCCTGTACGTGAAATACTAATTAACCTCTGTAGGTCAAGATCTCTTGTTTTGTAGCCACTTATCCACAACTCTGAAGGAGCAAAAGGAGGTCGAACTCTCTGACCTCTAGTCAAGGTGGACTGGATTCACCTCTGTGGGCCCTGACAAAACTCTTGAGGGCAAATCTTAGCCAGGTCACCGTCCTACCTTGGTCTGTGTGTCTTGTCTGCAAGAAGTCTTGTCTCCTACTTCCTCCATTTTTTTTAAAAAAAATATACTTTATTTTATTTTCATGTGTATGAGTGTTTGCCTTCATGTATGTACATATGTGCACCATGTGCATGCATGCCCTCAGAGTCCAGAAGAAGGTGTCAGATCCCCTGAAATTAAAGGCAGTTGTGAACCACCATGTAGGTGACAGAAATCGAACCATGGTCCTCAGAAAGAGCACCAAGTGCTCCCAACTTCTGAGCCATCTCTCTAGATCCCACCTTCATCCTTTCATGGAAGGTCCTACCAGAGCCTGGGAAGATGAGTAAACTAGACCTCTGTACCCAAGAATTAAAAAGCCAGTGAGCCGCTTGATAGCCTGTAAAAATAGACTCCACTGGTTCCTTGTGTTGAGGAGCGTGCCCCAAGTTCAGAGCTCCTCAGGCGTGGGACACTCACCCTACTCTCTGACCTCAATAATGGTCCTTCATGCTAAACCGGAGAGCTCAGAGACTGTGACCAGTTTCTCCTTCTCCTGAGGCTTGGGCCTTTGGAACTTGGGAATGTTCCAGAACAAGGTGATATTCCTGCACCAGGAGACACTCTCCAAACATCCCACTGCCCTCTACCTCAGAACGTCACCATCTGTTTTCTGGACTGGCCATAGGTGGTTGACAGTGGACGCCAGTGTGATTTCTACAGCTTTAAAGATTTCCACGTGCAATTGTGAAGGCCTGTGACAGGCTTGTCATGGTGGCTCCGGCATGAGCTCTTCGGGGAAGGATCTCACTCAGTAAACCAAAAATCTATTTTAAAAAAGGGGGGTGGGTGGGACAAGAGCTGAAGTGATAAGGAGGACCCCAGAAATTGGGGAGACTGTCACTACTGTGTGCCAGGCTTCGCCTATAGCATTTCTTTTCTGAAGCCTACTACAGCGGGGGAATCTGAACCCCACTGAAGGGGACAAAACTGCCCCCCAATACAGGGTCATTGAGTACCAAGGCTGGAGCTGCTCATCTCCTGACTGCTGGGCCATCAAGTTCCGAGACTGGAGCCAGTGTAAGGTTGCCCATCTCAGAAAAGCCATCTGTAAATCCTGGTGAGGTGTTGAGGGTGTGGCCCCCAAAGCTCTTGGCCTTGGATCATAGGTTCCCATTCAGCCAACACCCCTGGTTCTGTGTGTCTGAACCAGGTGCCAGAAGGATTCCCAGATGTACCCTAATCCCAGAGATTTTGTCCTTGTCAGACATGTTAATGGCAGGAACAGAAGATGTGGCCCAAGGTGATAGATGGAGATTTTCAGGGAATGTGGAAGGCTCCTTACAGAGACAGGGTCACTCCTGATCTCTGTCCTTGGCAGCTTTTCTCTCTCTCTACCTCTCTTTTCCAACCCTCTCCTGTCCTTTCCCCTTCCTTATCCCCCATCCCTTTCATCTCCTCTCTTTCTTTTCCTTTAAAAAAAAATCGGTATTTTTATTACTGCTGTCACTACACGTGTTCATGCGCACACGCTCGCGGTTGCCTGCAGAAACCAGAAGAAGGTGCCAGATCGGCTGGAGTTAGGGTTTCTGGCAGTTGTGAGCCACCCAGTGTAGGTGCTGGGAACCAAACTCAGGTGTCCGGCAAGAGCAGTGCACCTTTTCCGTTGCTGAGCTGCCTCCTCAGCTCCACTTTTTCTTTTCGATTCTCATAGGCTCCTGCCATGTAGCCCAGGCTGGACTCTGACTCTCCTGTCCTCCTGTCTCAGGTTCCCGTGCTGGGATTGCAAGCCTGCTGCACCATGCTTAGCGGTACACATTGTTTCGCGGTCTGTTACCTGCTCTCCACACTGAGGAGATGACTGAATGTCTGGTTTTCCTTCTGTTGCCCAGTTCTCCCTTAGGCAGAAGTATTGGGATTGTCTTGACCATTTTTTTCCTTAAAACTGATGCTGAAATAGACATCTGAGAAGAAAGTATTTATCATTTTTAATATTTTTGAGATTGTGATTACATCATTTCCCCTTCCCTCTCTTCTCTCCAAACTCTCCCACGTGTACTCTCCCCACTCTCTTTCAAATTTGTGGCATTTTTCTTTAGTTATTGTTACATATATGTGTGTGTGTATATGCATATATGGATGGTGTCTTGTCGTACATACATAAATATAATTTTCTCAGTATGTATGATGTTACTTATAAGCCTTTGTTTTCATAGCACCATTTGGCATTGGCTCTGCGATCGGTGTGCTCTTCCCTGGGGAAGACTATGATCCTTCTCTTGACATCCCTTAGTTGCCTGTGGTTCTTTGTCTATGGCTGAGGTCTCACAAGCTTTTACCATCCACTCCTACATGCCTGTTGGTGGTGTCCTCACTCAGGTCACATTTAGGCAGTCATTTTGTGAGGCCTCTGACACTCTTAGGAGGCACAGTCTCACAGCAGACTCCCTGCTTTTCTGGCTCTGGCAATTTCTCTGTCTCCTCTTTCACAGTCATCCTGAGCCTTAGGTACAGGAGTCCTGTTGTAGACGTATCAGTTGGGACCGGGATCCACAACTCTGCATTTTGGTTGATTGTGTTTTTTCCATAAATGGTCTCTGTCTGTTGTAACAAGAAGTTTCCTTGATGGGGGTATTTATCTTTTCTCTCTCTCTCTTTCTCTCTCTCTCTCTCTCTCTCTCTCTCTCTCTCTCTCTCTCTCTCTTTCGAGACAGGGGGTTTCTCTGTGTAACAGCCCTAGCTGTCCTGTAACTTGCTCTGTAGACCAGGCAGTCCTTGAACTCACAGAGATCCACCAGCCTCTGCCTCCCAACTGCTGGGATTAAAGGTGTGTACCACCACTACCCTGCAATTATCATTTTTTTTTAATTTAAAGCAATGCAGCACTCATACATTTGGGTGGTTTCCTCATACAGGACCATCCTCTTTCGTCTGGATCCTGTTGGTCCAGCTGTGTGTGCTGCAGGTGTGAGGACTAGTCCAATCATGTGTGCTACAGGTGTGAGCACTGACCCAGCAGTGTTGCAGGGGTGAAGACTGGCCACCAGGATTAATTGTTTCCTTAGTGTAAATCCCCTAGCAAGAGATTGTGAGTTTGAGACCGTCCTGGGTAACTTAGTGAGACTGTTTCAAAATTTAAAAATTTATAAAATCTTAAGTTTTACTAGCAGTATTACAAAAATTAATTAATTAAACAAATTTAATAAAGGAGGGTCTGGATAGGGGACATAGCTCAGTAGTAGAACATTTCCCTAGCATGAATGACTCTGTAGATTTGATCCCCAACACTACAATAGATAAATGGGAGACAGACAGATATAGATGAAGACAAATTATTTTGTATGTCTCAGAACTGAAGGGAGAAAGGCTTACTTGGCTCACTGTTTCAAACACTCTCATCCGTCGTGGTGGGGTAAGCACAGCAGAGAAACTCAGTTCCTAGCGACTGGAACACGTGACAGAGGCTGTTTGCATCACAGTGAACCAGGAACTAGGAAAGGGGGGCCAGGCTAAGAGATTCAAGGCCAATCTCTACTATCCCACTTTCTTCAGCCAGATCCCAATTCCTAAAACTCCCCAGCCCTCCCTCCTCCCAAATAGTGCTTCCAGCTGGGGAATAAGCATATAAAACAGAAGCACGGGTTTGAGTGACAGGTGTGTCCATGCATGCGTGTGAATGACCTAAACCACAACCGAAAGTCTAGCCTATAAATGCTGTCTATCCATAGGCACCCAGCTGATGGACCAATAAGGCAGATGCTGCTTGGTGGAGAGCTGAAAGGTCTCAAGCAACAGTCGCATGGATCAGTGCAGCCATTGGACTTTGAGAGTTAGAGCAGCCAGCTGGTCCTCCTTTAGCCGGTACACTCTCCCCTGCACCTACAGACTGTCCCTGTGCTGGGTCCAGTGGTGCGGGACAATTGTCTATATTCTGTCAATTATATTTTAAATAAATGCTGACTGTCCAGTAGCCAGGCAGGAAGTATAGGCGGGACAACAAGACAGGAAGTATAGGCGGGTTAAAGAGAATAGGAGAATTCTGGAAAGAAGGAAGCCCATTCCTCCCCAGTCCTGTCCAGACACTGAAGAAGCAAGATGTGACCTACTTTGCTGAAAAAGGTATTGAGCCATGTAGCTAGATAAGAATAATGGGCTAATATAAGTTATAAGAGTTAATAAGAAGCCTGAGCTACTGGGCCAATCAGTTTATAACTTATGTAGATCTCTGTGATTTCTTTGGGACTGAATAGCTGTGGGACCTGGTGGGAAGACAGAAGCCAGGCAGGACAGAAACCCTAACAAGCAGGCCCTGATGTTACAGGTCTTGATGGTTGACTCTCCCCTACCTTGTTTCTTTGTTCCTGTTTCTTTAGAGTCACTAAAAGGTGTGGCACGAGGGAGGGTGATCCCAGAAGGGCTCAGACATTTCTCAGTCTGAGTAGTTGAGGTCCTGCTTCCTAGCACAGGTGACCAACCCTTAGCCTTTGTCTTTCCAGTTATCCCTGTCTTCCTCAGTGCCTGACTTCAACGCTTTCCTCTCATGACTCCTATTGGGAGGCACTGGCAGAATTTCACCCACTTTCATTCATTCATACATACAAATATGTGTGTGTGTGTGTGTGTGTGTGTGTGTGTGTGTGTGTATGAATGAAATTCCTATGTAATTCTGTATGGCTAAAAACTTTCCATTCTCTTGCCTTGTCTCTCAAGTGCTGGCACTACAGGCTTGTGCTCCCATACCCAGCTTTCAGTGGCCTGTCTCCCAGCACCTCTCTTGTTCTTCTTTGTCTAAACAAGGCTTTCTGGATTACATCAATCCTTCTACCAAAGCCGAGGGAGCTGAGACTTGAGGGGGGGGGGGATATGCTTCCCAAGTAAACAGCAGGTCTAGATTGAGAGACTCACCATGTCTTAGCCTCAGCCTCACCAGCCCATGATGCGATGTGCTTAAAGCAGTGACCACCTGCATGCCCATGGTGTGCTTAAACCGCCTCTGCCGACAAGCTGCCCGATCTCGCGGACCTTCAGACAAACCTTCAGACAAGACATAAGACCCTCTGTGCTTCTACTTTCTCACTCAGAGCATGGGGAGAGTGTCACATACCTCCCCTTCTGAGAGCTGACAAACCATTTACATAGAGTCCCCACTGCTGTATCCTGGACTTTTGTCGGCTTTGTTGGGCAGGGTAGCTCCCAATGATGTTCGTATCTAACTTTGGGGCTGTGTAGTACTGGATCTGCTTCTAGCCCACCCTTGTGACATTGGGGTCAGTAATCAACTCCTCGCCCTGTGACTCAGTTTCCCATATATTAGATAAGCGTGACCTAGTGGGTGACTTTGCACACCCGCTGGGAGTCTCTGGGGATCTGTGGAAAGCTATAAAAACTATCTGGAAGGATTCCTGGAGGGGTCTGAGCATGTCTCATATCCCTGAAGCTCACCAGGGACCATGAGACTTGAGTTCAAGGACCTAAAACACACAGGCTTCCCCAGCCTCCCTCCAGCTTTGCCCGGAAGAGGAGGGATATAGGCAGACAGCTCCAAATATCTCTCCTGTCCCCAGAGCTTGTCTTGTCTTTTCTCATCCTTCCTTTCCTGATTCTGAAACCTGTTACGACTCCAGGGTTAGAAAAAGACCAAATACCAGAGTGGAGGGGACCAAGAATGACACCTCCCTGCCCGCAATTTCTGCTCGAGGCTTTCCTGGCATCCTCTGTTGCTCAGAGAAAGCCTTCTATCGTGGTGGGGGCAGCGGGGAGGGCAGGCTTACGAGAAATGCGGTGGACATAATCCAAGCCAAGGAGGAGCCGGCAGGAGAAACCCAAGATGCTGCGGAAGACCTCCCCACCTTATCTTCCCGGCTGGCGGCTGCTGCCTTTGCAACAGACCATCTCATCCAAGCTGGGTGGCAATCAGGAGGATTTAGCATAGGCTGCTCTTCAGGAGAGTAACCCCCACCACACGCCCACAAATGCATCCCCCAAGCCAGGCAGCCTCCTTGAAGCACCACCCCAGCATGCAGGCCTCTGCTCAGCACTCAGGGGCACAAGGTGAAGCTCCCAATCCCTCTGGGTGTGCCCTGTGCCCTCCCTAGCCCAGCCTGTGCATGGTCCTGACACTAGTCAAGTCTGCTCTCGCTGCTTTTATTTGGGGTCATTCCCAAAGGCCACATGTCGAGAAAACAGGGCCCAGGACACAATGGTGGCACAGTGACCAGCCACCCAGGCCCTGGCTAATCGCAGAAACACCTGGAGGAAGAAACCAGAAACTAAATCCCTGAGATTAAGACTTCAGGCTTCTGGTGGTCCTTGCTAATCTCTTTCAGGTGGATGGCCCAGCAGGGGTCCACTGCCTCACCAGTCCCAGAGACCCTGCCTGGGGCCTGGGGCTGAAGCCTGTCGAGCCATGAGCTTTGCTAGGCTGGCTTGGGTGTCTGCCTCAGCAGGTGTCTTGTGAGTGCTGGTACCACTGGGACAAGTGGACCTGTGTGGGAAACTCTATGAAAGAGATCAGCTATTTAGCAGCTTGGTCCCCTTCTACAGAGAGTTGCTTCCATCCCTGTCCACTCCTTAAAAAAGACAAAATGTTCAGATATGTAAAAAGAATGCATAGATGAGTAAAAATAAATAAATAAATAAGCTGGTAAGGAGATGGCTCAGTTGGTAAAGGTCACCAAGCCCGAAGACCTGAGCTAAATCTCATAACTCACATAGTAGAAGGAGAGAATATTCCACACATGTATTGTGGTATGACCCCACTCCCTGAAATAAACCAAAATAAATGTAAGCCAGTTTAGGGAGAAAAGATCAAAAGCACACGGAGGCACATACTTGTCTCAGTGAGAGGGAGGCTGAAGCTGGAGGCTTGCCCTGAGTTTGAGTCCAGTCTGGGCCATGTTGCAAGTTCTAGGTCAGCCAGAAACTACATAGTAAATCCCTGTCTCAAAACAAACAGACAGCTAATAAAATAAAAAAGACACATTACTCCCCCAATAAATAGGTCGGGTTTTTTTTTTCTTGTGGCTTATCTTTTATTGCTATGCAGAGTGGAAAGTTCTGGATGATATATAAATGTCTTTTTCCTCATATGGGATTATGCCACATATATGGCTTTACACCTATGATTTACTCATCCACATGGCGTCAACATCTGAGTGTGCCCTGCATGGCTCTGGACCATGTGCAGAGGTTCTGTGCAGCCTTGCTCTGTGTGAAATCTGATTCACTTCACATATCCTGGCCAAGACAGCGTCTCCCAGCTCCCCATTCCTTAGATCTGTTTTTAATCTTGCAGTGTCATGAGCTCCCACCTTTTGCACATCGTAGTGTATTGATTGACACCTCACTCTAGCCCAGTGGTTTTCAACCTGTGGGTCCGAAACCCCGTTGGGACTCTAACAGCCCTTTCACAGGGGTCACATATCAGATATTCTGCATATCAGATATTTACATTATGATTTCCAACAGGAGCAAAAATACAGTTATGAAGTAGTAAGAAAAATAATTTTATGGTTGGAGTCATCAGAACATGAGGAGTTGCGCTGAGGTTGTGCTTCTGCAAGTTACACACAGGCAGATTCAACAGAGAGCCCAAAATATTAAAAGCTAAAGAGTCGCTTCCGTACTGAGCACGAACAGACCCATTCCCTGCCAAATAATGTGGCATAAAACTACCCAGCATTCACCTAGAAGTGATTTAAAACATGAGGATGATTTGCATAGATTATGTGATAAGTGATTTTGATGATGAACTTGATTGGATTAAATTTTTTTAAAAGATCTTACTGTAATGAGACCCCCCCTCTGCATGTGCCTGTGAGGGATTTTTCAGAGAGGCTGGGGGTGTGGCTCAGTTGATGAAGTGCTCGATTGGCATGTATGAATCTCAGGCTCAATGCCCAATGCCATATAAACCTGGTGTTCTGGCATAGACCTGTAAACCCAGTGCTTGAGAGGTAGAAGCAGGAGGACCAGAAGTTCAAGGTCATCCTAAACTACAGAGCAAGTTCAAGATCAGCCTGGGTAACATGAGATCCAGCCTCAGGAAAAAAAGTCAGAGAAGCTGAATGGGAAAGACCCACATGGGAAATAGTAACACTCCCCTCTCTAGGCCTCTGAGACGTGGACTCACACGTGCCCCCCATACCTTCCCAACCGTGATGCTGCACCCTCAAACCATGAGCCAAAATAAATTCTTCCCTAAATTGCTTCTTGAGAGACATTTGATCACAGCAGTGGCAAAAGTAGCTAATGCCCGTCTCTGCAAGGTCCTCTGTCTCAGTTTCCTGAGTGATGGGATGACAGGTGTGTGCTACTGTGCACAGCACAACACACACACACACACACACACACACACACACACACACACACCGACCCCAATAGGATATCCAGAAAAGAAAGTTTTGCTTTGCAGAGTGAAAACAGTCTTCTGTCTTTTGACCAGAAGAGATAAACAGCCAGACAGAATGCTCCCTGGTGAAAATTGCTTCCTGTCGCTGGGAGAGCACAGCTAGGAGCTGAGGACAGTGTCCTTGGCAGACGCTGAGGGCTTTCAACTTGGGCAATGCATGCCCATACTCTGCGTAACACTTGGCCATCTTGGAATTCATCCTTTGCTGAACGAGGGGGTCATGTGTTGTTTGAGTGAACTGCACAGCTTCTGGGTTCCCAGGATATCATTTCCCTGACAGCTCCCTCTCAGGTGTCTCCTGGGAAAGTTCATTTTCCCTCTTTTCAGGGCACAAGGAAGCCAGTCCAAGTTCCCAATAGGCACACTGACAGCTGCTTGTGCAGGTGTATATTCACAGCTGTTTGTGGAGGTGCACACTGACTCACCCGCCTATGCAGGTGCACACTCACATCTGCTTGTGCAAGTGCATACTCACAGCTGTTTGTGCAGGTGCACACTCACAGCTGCTTGTGCAGGTGCAAAGTCACAACTGTTTGTGCAAGTGCACATTGATTCACCGCCTGTGCAGGTGCACACTGACTCACCCGCCTATGCAAGTGCACACTCACATCTGCTTGTACAAGTGCATACTCACAGCTGCTTGTGCAGGTGCAAAGTCACAACTGTTTGTGCAAGTGCACATTGATTCACCGCCTGTGCAGGTGCACACTGACTCACCCGCCTATGCAGGTGCACACTCACATCTGCTTGTACAAGTGCACACTCACAGCTGCTTGTGCAGGTGCATAGTCACAACTGTTTGTGCAAGTGCACATTGATTCACCGCCTGTGCAGGTGCACACTCACAGCTGCTGGTGCAGGTGCATAGTCACAGCTGTTTGTGGAGGTGCACACTGACTCACCCACCTGCGCAGGTGAACACTGACTCACCTGTGCAGGTACACACTCACAGATGCTTGTGCAGGTGCACACTGACTCACACATCTGTGCAGGTGCACACTGACAGCTGCTTGTGCAGGCGCACAGTCACCATCCTGATTTGGTTTCATTTTTATTTTTGAGATGAGTTTCTCACTGTGCAGCCCTGGCTGACCTGGAATTTCCAGTGTCGACCAGGGTGGCCTCGAACACACAAGAGGAAGTGGAGTCAGGTAAAGGGAGGGTCTGCAGGAGCTAAGGGTTCTGTGAATCAGGGAAGATACGATAAGGAAAGCCTGATATACTGGGGTGAATGAACTAAGAGCTCAGCAAGGAGCCACTTGTCTCTCCCCACCAAGTGCTGGGATTAAAGATGTGCACCACCACATCCGGCTGCATTCCAATCTTGAACACACACACACCTCTGCCTGTCCACCCTCACATACCCGATCACACAGTTGAACATATACACCTGCCTGTGTATGTGTGCAAATACCACACTATGCACATGCATACACTCATCCGGGTGTACATGGTCCAATGCACATGCCCCTATACTGTGTATGCTGAATCACCCAGCTACCCCACATGTGCATTCGTGCACACACTCTAGGGACATTAACTTCCACATACACACCTACCCGTACCCCTTCTCTCTCCATCCCCCACCCTCCCACACTCACAGTGCAAGTCCACCTGGGAAGGACACAGCACAGCACACTTAGACTTCCTAGTGAGAACTGAAATGTAACAGATGCTTAGGTTCTGGGCTCAAGGCCTGATTCGGCTACTAGCTGGGTTATCTTGGGTAGGAAATTACCCCAATTATCTCTGCTTCCACCTCTTTACCAATGAAAGGAAACCATAGTGCCTCCCACCCAAGAATCACCAGTACAGTGCCAGGTACCTAGTAAGTGCTCAATAAATGTCAGCTTTCAGTGGGGCTGCTCAGCAGCCAAACCTTTGTGGTCCACAGATCTGTGGCTTTTCTTTTCAAATTTACAATTACTGCATTTCCTCAAAAGTCTGTGTGGTAGGTGTTTCTCATTTATGGAGCTAAATGATGGCATTTCCAGGGAATCTGCCCTTCCCCTAGGAGCAGGAAGCCCAGGTGGCCCATGGGACAGAGTGCATCTGACTTCTAAGTGGTGAAGGAGCCGAGGAGCTCACCATGCTTCTCCGGGCCCTCCTGACGATGCTTCGCTGCTCCTCAGCGATTTCACCCTTTGTCGACCCAGGAACAGTCCCCGCATTGTTCCACCCCGGCCCAATCGACTGCCTCTACATTTTTACCACTAAATTGAATCTACTGCCAGTAATCTAATTTACATTTGAAGGCACACACAATGCCAACACGACCAAACGCCAATAAAATTTCTAGTAAAACCCATAAATGGCTCAGTCCTTGTGTTTATGGAAATCTTAGCCTACTCCTGCCCCAAGAACCCTGCAGCCCAGAGTTCCAAATCATTCCCAGATGATGATGAGACACACTCATGCCCCTGGCAATGGAGCGAGGCCTTTCTTGGGGTCTGTGAGGAGACCCCATAGGCAATGCACCAGTCCGTGGCAAGCTGTGGGTGGGGCTGGCTTCATGTCAGGTGTATACACCTGTGCCTTACCTCCTTCTGCTCCATTTTCTGGCCTCTGGCCTCTCTAGGAAACATGACTATCTCTGTTTCTGAAATGCTGGAAGAGAGAGAATAACTCAGTACTCCTGGTCCCAGTGAATCACACTGTGCTGAGATGGCTCACAGAAGTGCAGAGAGATGCCTTAGTCAAGGCAGTTGTCACGCAAGCACAAGAACCTGAGCTGAGTCCCTACCACTCACACGGAAAACAGAGTATGGTGGCATGCATGAGAAATGCCAGTGTTGGGAGGCGGAGTCAGCAGGTCCCTGGAATTCACTGGCTAGCTAGCCTAGCCCAATCAGTGAGAGCCAGGTCAGGGAGAGACCCTGCCTCCAAAACAGTGTCACCTGAGAGATGGCACCCAAGTTGACCTCCACATACACTGTAACCACCCTCCCATTCCCGCACCTAATGTACAGGGTTCTGTCACCATTGAACAGCAGAGACAGGACATGAGCTCTGGCTGTTAGGCTCCAAAATTCACAAGCTGGGCCACGATGACGCAGTACTTGTCACTCTGATTGAAGAAACCTACTGTGACCCACAGAAGAAGGACTAGGTCCTTTCCATAATGGCCATTGAGGTCTACAACAGCCTGGCATCACCCTACGATATTGATGGGTTTCTCATAGATGTTCAGATTTGTTCTATATTCTAGGGTGTCTGTTACTTTTAAACTGTAGGCAGGTTATATATTTTATCTGTGTCGTTTGTCAGGCAAGATCACCATATTCATGGTAGTTGGCCCAGGTTACTTTGTGTCCTTTATCTGCCTTTGTCTGTCCGGCCTCTTAGTGCACAGAAACCTTCATCTGAGCAAACTCAATGTACCTGTCGTGTGCCATCAGGTCTGTACTTCAGAGACCCAGCTCAAGAATCCTTCTTGCCCAAGTCACATAGCTGATCTCCCGTGATTCTCTTTGCTGTCCTCCGTCCTTCTCACTTAACATCTTACACCACCTAAATTCTCCTTTGTTTATGTCAGTAGGTAGAGATCTGATTTTATGTTTCTCTATGCGGTTACCCAGTTTTCTCAATACTGTCTCCTAAGCAGCCCCCCTTCCAGCAGAAAGTGTTTCTGTGCCTCTTCTTTCCTCATTCCAACTCCCCCCACATTACCCCAACATCTCCTCCTCCACTTCCATCTCCTCCTCTTCTTTCAAAATAATTGATGAAGTCCAGTTTGCCCTGCCCGTATGTACACAGGTGCGGGACCATCCGTGGATAAAAGCCCTAGCGAAGAACGGTTCTTCTTCCAGCAAGCAGCTTTCAGTGCCAATAGCTCATCAGTTAGGGGCGGGGCCTTGAGAGTTTTCCCGGTTCAGTGCTGGAGTTTGGGCTGGCTTGATTTTGTGCAGGTAAGCACAGCCGCTGTGAGTTTGTGAGTGGGACAGCCTGGTCATGTCCAGGAGGCAGCCTTTCACAGCCGTCCTCCCCTTCCTCCAGCCCTCAACTTCTTCTGCCTCCTCTTCCACAGTGTTCCCTCACCCCGGGTGGGCGGGGCTCCTATAGCTATTCTGTGGATGGCTGAGCAGTTGAATCTTATTCTCAGCACTCTGAGCGGCTGCGTCTCTGCATGAACCGTACCACTGCGCAGAGAAGGGTCTCCTCTGCACGTGTCGCCCCCAGGGTCCCACGCACACTAGGCAAGTACTTGGCACTCAGCTGGACCCCCAGCCTTCTTTGTACTTTTTTTACAAGACTTGCTCTCAATCTTCAAGACTGAAAATTGGGTTCACGCCCTTAACCCACAGGCCTTGATCTTCTGAACCTCCTGCCTCAGCCCCCTAGGTAGCTGGGTTAAGGAGTCCAAGCCCCAAGCCTAGTGCATTTAAAAAAAATTTTTTGTTATACAAATTATTTGAAGAGCTTCCTACTTGGTTACTGTTTCTCTTCTGTCATTCACTGTGTCTAGCTGATTTTGTCTCATTGTCTTGCAGATCCAGCTTCTGAACTGAGGAACTAAGTCAATGCTCAGCTCAACCCTGCTCCTTCCTATAACAAAGGATATGTGACTTTGACTTCCTATAACTCAGATCAGGTCAGATGGCAGCTTCTCTAACTCTCAAATGAAGCAGCTGGTAGAAAGTCCTTCCTCAGTCCTAACTGAGGTAGCCTGAGCGCTTCTGCCCCTCCCCTTCCCTTTCCTTCCCATCCTTTCCTTTAAGACAGAGTTTTGCTGTTGATCCCAGACTGGCTTTGAACTTGAAACAATCCTCCAGCCTCCTGCACTGTAGCCCAGACTCTCCTCATCTTCATAGCAAACCCAGCTTCCCGAGGGAAGTGTGCTGGGACGAAAGGCCTGTGTCACACACACCCAGAGATATCTACCTCCCCAACTCAGACAGGACACCGCTTAATTCTTCCCAGAACTGCTTGCTTTGCCCTGGTTTCTGCTGCCACGATAGAGCACCCTAGAAAGCTCAGGGACACTGGGACCCTCAGGAGGGCTGCCAGCACTTTGCCACTGAGATGAAGAACACCGTGTACATTCAATGTTTTCAAACTTTATTTTATTCTGGGTGTTGTGGTGCACACCTTTAATCCCAGCGCTAAGGAGGCAGGAGAGACGTTCCAAGACCGCCAGAACTATGTAACAGAGACCCTGTCATAGAAAAAACAAGCCAGATTATTTTAGGTGTGCCTGTTTTCCCTGCTTGTATGTCTGTGTATCGCTTGTGTGATTGATGCTTGCTGAGACCAGAAAAGGGAGTTGCACCCGATTCACCAGGTGGGTGCTAGGAATCAAACCCAGGCCCTCTTGACCACCAGCTATGCTGTGCGCTAAACCACTGAGCGATCCTCCAGGTCCTGCTGGGTATATTCAAATGAAGGGTTTCTGCATAGGCAATTCAGCGAAAGCTTCGACTTTTTTTTTTTCCTCTCTTTCTCTTACTGTGCACTATAGACACTTTGCACTAAGGCCTTGCCACCTCGTTTGCCGTCTTCAGATGAGTGGCTGTGAGCTGGATTTAGGCCCTGGCCCACCCTCTGAGAAGGTCTCACAAGCAACAGGTTCCTCAGGAGAAGAAAGACAGCAGTCTGGCCAATCAGAGCATCACCGTCCTCGGCTCATTCCATTGGTTGATGGAGATGGGCGTGAGACTCAGCTGGGTCAATCAGGTGCAACCAGATCCTCCTGGGTCTTTGCTTGTGACCTCCAGGAGAATATTTTTCTGTTTCTTGCTGAGCTTCACCTAGAAGAGTATCAGGCCAGGTTTAGGGACTTACCTACCTCCATGAGGAAGAGTCCTTAGGAGTCTCCCAGAACAAACAGAAGAAAGAGCCTAGAGATGGGGAGAGAGAAACGTGGCTCTCCTTTGTCTCGTCTCTGTCTCTCTCTTTCCATTGCCTGGGTTGGTCTTGCCCCTTGAAGGGATCCCGGAGACCGCCTTTGTTCTCAGAGAGCAGAAGGGGGGCCTCGTGTTGTAATAAGGAAGCCAAATATACCGAATTAACACGTCTCTAGCACCACACTGACCCAGCACAGCTGCAAGCAGTGTATTGCTCCTTGCATCCCCAGCACATTCAGGAGGCAATATCTCCCAAGGCAAGGTACCCTCTCCCCCAGAGTCCCAGGCAGGTTTCCCGAAGTAATAACTGGTTGGGTGACAGTCTTTCTTAGGCTACCTTCTCTACCTCTCCACAGGGTTCACTGGGGTCACTGTCCACATCAGCCACGTGACCCACCAACTCCTTATTTCAGGATCTGCTTCCCAGGGAACCCAAACCTCTTCAGAGGTCACCATGAGGGGTGGGTCTGTATAGGGCTGGCATCAGGAGGTCCTTGCTGTCCCTCATCAGCTTGACTGGGAATTTCATGCTTACTTGGTGGGGCTCCTAAGGATCATAGAGGAAACCAAACTCCTAATTCAACAAGTTTTGGTGTCCAACCAACTAATGACAGATGCTTCCTAGCCCGATTCTCACAGAATATGCCCATTGGCTTGCTTTCTTTCTTTCTTTCTTTCTTTCTTTCTTTCTTTCTTTCTTTCTTTCTTTCTTTCTTTTTAATTGCTGTTTGAGATAGGAGTCTCCCTAGGTACCCCAGATTGGTTTCAAATTTATGATTCTCCTGTCTCAGCTTTCTAAGTGCTGAGTGCTGGGTTTACATGCCCTAGCTACATAAGTATTTAAATGCTAGACTAGTCACAACATACCAACTATAGATGGATACAATATAATCATTTAATAACAATTTCTACAGTCTAGACAATCAATGTGGTATCAATGAAGTCCTGATTTGCAGTGTTTGCCAATTTCTTCTTCTTTCTCCTCCTCTTCTTTTTTATCGAGGTAGGATCGCTCTGTATAGCTCAGACAGACCTAGAATCCTGAGTGGTGAGGCCACAGGCAGGAGCCGTAGCATCCAGATGCTGTTGACCAGTTTCTATGGTGTTAAAGTCCCCGCCATGGCTAATTTCAGGCTACCGGAGCTCCCTTGGATTCAGAGTTGAAGAGAGACCAACAGCAGGACACTTTCTATGCACCTGTTTGCACAAGGCTATTAGTGCTTTTAGATGGGACCCCGGAGAAGTCCACGTACAAACTGAGACACTTTCTAGACACAGGTGGTGGCAAAAACCTCAAGAATTTAGGAAACTTTTAAACACATAGGAGCTGAGAGTTTGAGTATTTAGTGTTTGGTTTGGTTTGTTAAGTTTTAGAATGCTTTAAGTTCAGAGCCAAGTTGAATGGAGAGTACTGAAACCCTCCCCAAAGACCTGTTCCCACCGGTGCACAACCTCTCTCCCTTCGGGCACTCTGTCCCAGAGGAGCCCAGTTGTTACAGGTGACAAGCTCAATTGTCATATCATTATCACCCACAGTTTGAAGATTACTAATGTCCACACTGCATGACGTGGGACAAGCAGATGGCGAATGTGTCCATCACTGCCGCTTTCCGAAGAAGGCTTTCACTGCAAATGACTTCATTGTAAATTTAAACCCGGGTGGCAATGAATACCTCACATCCTAACACTCGGGAATCTAAGGCCAGCCTGGTCTACATAGTAAGTTCACAGTCGGTCAGTACTTCATAATGAAACCTTGTTTCAGAAACAAACAAAATACATGCACAAATATTTGTAAGCTGGTCTCATTTGCAGCCTTGGTTGTGATTCGCAAACCGACTTATAACAGCTTTAAAATGTGAGTTCCTGGTTGTCCGGAGTCAGGGTCTGAGGGTTCTAGACCAGTCTTGACCTTGGGTCTCACCCCTTGGGCAAGTGTTATAGTTTCCTTTCTGTTGATGTGACAAAAAGCCATGACCAAAAGCAACTTACTGGAGGAGAGAGTTTAATTGGCTTACACTTCCAGGTCACAATCGTCATTGAAATTCAGGGCAGGAACTGCAGCAGAAACGTAAAGCAATGGATGCTGTTCGCTGCCTCACCCAGCTCAGGTTTAGACTTAGCCAGCTTTCTCATATAGCCCAAGGTCGCTTGCCTGAGGATGGTGCTGCCCACAATAGGTGGAGCCCTCCTATGCCAATTAATAGGGGCCCTCCTATGTCAATTAACAATCAATACAATTCCCTACAGATGTGCTCACATACAAACCCTCAACTGAAGCTCTCCTTTCCAGTTACTCAAATCTGTGTCACGTTGACTATAAAGCCAACCGGAACAGCAGGTCAGCCTGTATCTGGATGTGCTCTGTGCGGCCCTTGTTACTGAACTGAACTAGGTCGTACCTCTCCAGACTATGTCTTTTCCCAGGGAAGTGGGACCCTTTTCTCTCCCCTTACCATCAGAGATGCAAACCATCAGATGCCCATTGGGATGGGCTGCCTGGGGACAGAGGTAAGATCTAGGAGCTCCCCATGGGCAGCTGCACGCAATGGCAGGTCACCAGGAAGACCTTTGGTTCCTTGGTGTACCTGTTCGTTGAAGATGCTTACAGCATGAATCAAAAGTAATTGTACATGGAGCAGAAATCATTTGGAGAACCACTACCGACTGTTGCTATGGCCAAGGCTTTGAGAGCACAGCCATTATTTTTACTGCCCTCCAGAGAGATTTTCCCAGGGCATGTTGCCTTTAAGAGCTAGTCACACTATCTCAACCTGGTACACGCATAAGATTGCCTCCTGTGTGCTCTGATGTCCCAGCCCCACTGTGCTGAGAGCTCAAAGACCACTTCTGGGATAGGCAGTTCCTGAACAGGGAGATTCGTTCCACTGTGTTAGGAAGCATTAGAGGTAGCACCAATGCTTCCAGTGCAGAAGTAAGAAACCTTCCTGGGGAGAAGAGCCCCTTATTTATTCCACAGGCACCCCTGAGCTCTGAAAATGTGTCATGAGCCAGCTCAAGTGCATTCCAATTCCACAGGTGTCATTAAACCCTGGACACAGCGGAATAGACTGAGACCCCCAGAAAGAAGTATGTGAGCTTACACCCAGGTTATCTAGTTCCAGAGTTAAGACAATGCCTCCTCAGGGACAGCAGACAGCAGGGTAGAGGCATCAGAGGGTCTCAGGCTGCCTGGTACTGTGGGGGTGGTGTGGAGGATGCAAGGGAAGAAGACCTCAGGCTAGAGTGGGGAGAGGACCCAGCTTGTACACATATGCACACTCGTGCACCCAGAGCCTGCATCCAAGCATGTAAACACATACATGAACATATATGTACAGAGATACACAATCATGCACTCAAGTACCTGCCATATATTGTGCATAGATTCACAAATGTGCAGTTATGCATGCATGAACACAAACTGGTGAAGTGTGCACACAAAGGTGAATACACATGGGCCACAATGCATGATTTGTATGTGAAGACACACGTGAGTCAATCCAAAGATGTACACATACTAGCATAATTCCACATGTGCTTTCACATAGTAGTCACACATGTACACACACTGCCTCTTTACCCTGAGGGTTGTGGCAGAGTCCTTGAAACAGGTGTGATGTCATCAAATTTGAGTTCCAGGATGCTCGCTCTAGTTGCTTCTTTGTTGCCTCAGCTGAAAAACAAAGACCCGATTTTCTTAATGGTTGACAAACTTTCCTTAAGCTATAAAGCCAGAGTGTGTGTGAGCCATGCTTGCAAAAGCTCATATCCTGGTCAGGAGTATAAGGTGACACTTGCCGATGTAGACCCAGACACTCTGTTGGCACAGAGTAGTGGAAATGTGGGGTGTGTGTGTGTGTGTGTGTGTGTGTAGAAATGGGGGCCAAAAAGTGATAAGAAAAATATACCGGCCACCCTACCTCTATATATACACAGTGGTTAAGCTGGGATTTCAATCTGTCTCCCTGAAGTCATTGTAGGCACCTGCCTATTGTCCAAAGGATCCTGAAATGAGTGCCCCCAGAACCCTGCTACCCTCTGTCCTGACCAATAGAAGTACAGGCTGGTGGCCCTTCCAATTAGCCTTACAGGCTACTCACCATGGGAACCTTTGTTGATGGAGGGGAGCTGGTGTGGCCTCCCAGTTCTTGGCTGGTTCTGGGATGCCTTGTCTGTCCCCTCGTCACTCTCTCAGTACTCTCTGTTTCTACTGGAGAATCATGGGGACATAGGGTATGGTGAGTACTTGCTCAGGTGACCAATTCATTCCTTGCCTCTCCCTGGCAAGCTCTAGACTGGCAGACTGACTACAGTGATAGTCCTTGGCAACATATATAGCACCCCAGTCCCAGTGCCAGAGAAGGTGGACCCCACAAAGGCAAAGGGATGCAGCTCCAACGGGAGGGGAAGGTGGCATCTCAAGGGAGCTATGACTGAGTGCCCTTTGATGGCCAAGGAACAATGCCAGCTGCTTTCCAGACTCACTGTGGGGCACAGCCAATGAGATGACCTTCCAGTCCCCGGGTCCCCGGTGTTTGAATTGAAGAAGAGATGGACAGAGCCTGGTTCATGTTTGGAAAAACTGTAAAGCAGGGAGGACCCAAGGCTGAGTCAGCGTTGCCTCTCTGCTGGCTGGGCACGCTTAGCAAAATCACACAACCTCTCTAACTCTCAGTTTCTCCCTCCACCACACGGAGGTGACGCCATCTCCCTCTGAGCTGCTTCAGGGCTTGTCGACTATGGCTAAGGTCAGATTCAAAGTAGACGCTCAATAGTACAGCTGGGCCTGCGCTGGACGTTGGGACATCTTTCACAGAGACTGGGAATCTTCCCAGCCAGGCCCCAGGAAAACTCCAGACTGCCTGCAGGGGGAAAAAAAGCGTCTAGCACCTCCTCTATAGCCTGCACTGGGGGCTTTGCTTACCTTTCTGAAAATTAAATTAAAACTCAACAGTAGTGCTATTGTGACTTTAATATCCACTGCTGACAGGATGGAATTAGCTACATTTTTTTTTCTTGGTTTGGGTTTTTATTTCTTGCTCCAACTTTCTTTCTTCCCCAAGGGGGTGTAAACTGGTGTCTAATCTGTCCTGAGAGCATTCAGCCACTCTTAAATAGGAGAGGAGGGTGGTGCTGGCCCCAGTGAGGACCAAGGTGAGTGCAGTGACATTGGGTGGAAGGGGCCCCGTGTTTATCTTCATTGCTGTCCAAGTTGGCCAACAGGGCTCCGAAGCACAGGGAATCAGCGCGGAATTATCGCTAAGCCCCGGATCGCTGTACTCATTACAGGTAACCGGAGCCTTGCTGGCCAGAGCGCAGCTCTAAGCCCTACTAAGACGGGACGCGCTCGGGAAGAATACGCCATGTGTAATTGAATAAACCTGGAAAGCAGCCTGCATTCTTTTTTGTCTTTGGCCCAAAAGAGAGGTAATTCCTGACAGCAGCCACAGCGGTGGGACGTGCCCGCTGGAGAGGAAGGCCAAGGCTGGGTGGACAAGAGGGGCTTGTGGGATGTGCAGATCGGCAGGACGCTGGAATTAGCTTGCATCTCTTCGTGTCCCCAACCCTTCGGAAACTCCGCTTGCCCTGAAGGAAAAGGTCCCTTGCTTCGGGTCAGCCAAGTCTTGCATTCCACGAGGCATGGTAAATAGTTAAGAGACGGTTTTAGCCCCACACTGCCCCCTTCAGGTCACCCCTATAAAGCAGCCCATCACCCACCTTTGATGACCACCTTGCTAGCCATGAATCATCTCTTCCCATCAGAACCACTCTCTGCAGGATGTTCCCCACCTCTGCATTTTGCTCTGCCTGGCTTCCTCCCACAGCCTCAAGCTCCATCATCCTGCACTGCCAACGTCCTGGTCCCTGCCCAGCCTAGCTGGCCTGTGAGCCTGGCCTTCCCCAGGTTCACTTGTGGGTGTCCTCTGCTCCAGCCAGGTTGGGACCCTGCTTGTATCCACTCACCAGGATTTCCCAGTCCGGGGATAATCTTATATAACACCGAGAGACTTAGATTTCACATAACCCTTTCCCAATCTTCTTCTGTTTGGAGTCTCCCACAACCCCAGGAGAGAGGTTGGGCAGATGATTCTGCCCTGGTGGGGGTAGGTGGTAATAGTGTGAGGGCTCCGAGGGTGGGGTTAGGAGCTCAGGATCTGAGCCTGATTCACCCAGGTGGCAGGGCTATTCTGAATAAGAAACCAGGGTTCTGACTCTGAGTCCAGGAGGTACCCTTAAGGCCACGATGGCTGAGTTGTACCCTCCTCCCAGCATGTATGGGAATGCTAACCCCCAGAGTTCACAGTGTGACCTTCTTTGGGAACAGGACCTAAAAGGTACAATTAAGGTAAAAGGGGGAGGGAACGGGGTCCTAACTCAAGGGGACTGGTGGTCCTAGAAAAGGTTTGGACACAGCTATGCAAAGGGGAAGGCGTCATCTACAGGCCTTGAACTGAGACTCGAAGAACCAGCCCTATCATCCCTTTGATCTTGACCATCCAGACTCCAGTTCTGTGGGCAAGTAATCCCTGAAAGTGGCCCTGCAGACCTGCAGAGATGCCTCCCCGAAGAGGTCAGAGGTCAAGTCACTGGCATCTGTAACGTTTTCAGTATTCTTCAAAATGTTTTGAGTGCATGTGTTTGGCCCCTGAGTTAGACAGAGATCCTGCAAAGCAACACTCTGAACTCCCAATGCCTGCCCTTCTCTCATTGATGCTTATCCCTAGAGCGGAGGTGCCACATAAACCTGAGCGCAGAGTACCAAGTAAACAGCAGGCGCTACCTAAAGGTTGATGATGGCCTCCTCACTTCAGTCTGGTCCAATGGATGCTGGTATGTGTGGGTGTTCCTGAGGATAGAAGACACTGCTCTGGAGTTTCCTGGCAGAGGACCAGCATTGGAGGAAGAGACCTTGACTCACCCACCACATTCTTCCCGCAACATCTCCTGAGAGTGAGCACATTCTAGCCAGCAATGCTATTGGGGCTTGTGGGATGGGAGGTTCCAGCCTGCAGCTCTAGGGTTGCCCAAGATCTCTCCTGATGTGATCCACAGGGGGGCAGGCTGGACATCCTAGGCTATTCCCTGGGGAGCCGTGTGTGCATGTGTGTGTGTGTGCATGTGCGTGCGTGCATGTGCGTGAGAGAGAGAGAGAAGATAAAGAGAGAGAGACAGAGATCCATTTCTCAGGATGCCTTAAGGAGGGTGTGTGTGTGTGTGTGCCTCTCTGTGTGTGTGTGTGTGTGTGTGTAAGGCCTAAGCTGAGTCTCATCCAAGAGAAGTGGACAGAGCTGCTGAGGTTTCTGTGATCTGCAGAGAGAGGAGAGGAGGGAAATCACAAAGGGGAAGAGGGCAGCCTGCCTAGAAGATCAGGAGATACCTCAAAGAATGGCTTTGCTTTCTAACTAGCCTGGAGGGGGAGTGAGAGCCTGCTGCATGAGACCTGACCATGAACTTGGCACCATTTCAGCAGCCTTCCGTCCACCCGGTGGGCTCCTTGTCTTGTGGGAGGCTGAGACTGGAGCTTGTGCTTGCCCAGCGTTGTGACACCTTCAAGAAAGACAGGAAGGCAGATGATGGCATGCTGGCATGAACTGGGCCTGTGGGTTGGTGACCGTTGCAGGAGTCATCCAGGGAAGTTCAAGGCACAGGGGACAGACGACCTGCTCAGCAGTGAGAAGAAAGCAAGTGGCTGTGGACAGGCTGTGTGGAAAGGAGACCCACACCTTCCTAAGTGGCCAGCCTACTCAGAACCTGCCAGCCCCGTAGCCTGAGCCTAGCCATGCTGCGCGCCACATGGATATGGCCCTGTAAACGCAGAATGAACCAAGACACCTTCCCGCTGGTACCCACCCTGGTACCTGAGAAGGATAACGACATTCCAGCCTCAGACTATTGAATTAGGCCACTTCTGATGCTCCTGACTTGGTGCTGTGATCATCAGCTATAATCAAATCTGAGCAGGCCTGGAATGCTAATACCTTCCACAGCAGCGTGTCCTGGCCGTGCACCCCCTGGCCCAAGCCACAAAAGGCTGCCAACCACATTCGCTTTGCTGACTTCAGTAAGGTGACTCACCAGCAGGACTGTGCCCAAGGATTTTGGTCTGTTTCCCAAGAGGTACCCTCCCCCATCGCACCTTGAAGGATGAAAGGGAGACAGTGAGTGACTGTCCCCCACACTAGGATGTCCAGCTGAGCCAGGCACCGGTGAGCCGGAAATGTGAGCTGTTTCTACTCCGACGACATTTGTTCAAGTATTTGCTCACCAAACAAAGGGGGGTTGTGCACTTGCCACAGGGCACAGCCCCCAGGGGTTCCCAGTCTGGAGAGATGACTATATAGGCACATGTGTCACAACATACATACCACTGGTATGAATGCCTTTGGAACCCTTGGGAGCAGGTGGCAGGCATTCTGGAAGTAGCTACCTGTCTGGTGAGTCGGGAGGAGGGAGGCCAGCTGGAGTTTCTGTGGCCATAGGTCAACAGAAGGCGTTCGAGGAATCCCAAAGGAGGGCTCAGACTAGCCTGAGAATCAGAAGCTGGATGCCAGGACACAGAGAAGAGAAAGGACAGAAGACTCAGTCCCTTGAAGTGGTTAGAAGCTATGCAAGTGGGAGAAGAGGGGAAGGGCTAGAGGGAATGGTTCCGATTGTCATAGTTGTACCATGGTGGACTCCTGGCCCCACAGGAGGATGTGAAGAAAGTGCCTTGGGGATTCTCCTCATTGCGGGGACAAAAGTCCTGTAAAAAGAAAGGTAAGGAAGGGAGGGTTTCCCTTGGCTCACAGACTGAAGGGAGGAAGCTGCAGCCGCAGGAGCCAGTGGCATTGCCTGGTAGTCAGGGAACAGGGGGAGGCTGCTGGTGTTCACCTTGATCTTTCCTTCGTATTCAGTTCACAACCCCAGTCCCCGGATGCTGCCCCACACTCAAGGCAGGCCTTCCTACTTTAACCCAGGGCAGCAACTCCTTCTTCACAGACCTACCCAGAGTTTGTCTTCTAGGCTATTCTAGAGCCCATCAAATTGATAATCCTACTAACCAAGGAAGAAGGGATAGGCAAAGGCTTGGGTACTAGTAACTGAATCCAAGGATGGCTGATGCATTTCCCCGCACTTGTCCACTCTGGTTGAGGCCTCCTAGTGAAGTGGTTAGGAGACCAGGTTCCGCCTGGGCCTGTCCCCTAGAGGCCTGACGCTCATGACCCTGGTCACGCAAGGCAAGTTGCCTAACACCTGTTTTCCCTTGTGTGAGGTTTCACAGGGTTAGCACACGTGTGTTTGTCCTCTCGGTCATGTGCAAAGGTGCTGCAGTGTTGTCTGTTGTTGGTGCCCTGGCTCAGGAGGACAGGGACCAGGAGGAGCTGGGATGTGTTCATCATTTTGGTCCAAGCCGCCTCCACTGTCACTCAGCTTCTGATGCAGGAAGCTATCCGTTTCCTTGTCGTGGCTGTGACCACTGTCTGTCTCCTGGGCTTTCTTTTGCTGCCTTCACCTCTGCATTGATCTTGCTCTGGACAGAGGCGACAACGGTAGCTTTGTGGGGAGGCGATAGGATGGAGTCCCTTGGGAACCTCCTTGTCACTCCATGGGTTCTGTGGAGAAAGTTCTCCAGAGGAGGCTGACAAGGAGTTATGGTTTAAACCTGACATTTCCCTCATGTATTTGAACACATAGATCCCCACTGGGGCATCTGGATCGGGTGGCGGGTAGGGGGGCTATGTAACTTCGGGATTTGAGTCATAGCTAGAGGCTATAGGTCATGAGGGGTGGGCCTTGTGGGTTAGAGTTCTTGTTCCTTGTCTCCTTCGAGTCCCAGTCGCTGTATGGGGGAGCTGCCACCTGCTTCTCTACACTTAGCTTCCATTGTAAATCTCACAGGGGTCGTGTGTGTGTATGTGTGTGTGTGAGTGTTTCCCAGTCCCACCACCTCCCCACCAAGGTGGGCTGTAGCCTTTAACACTGTGAGCACAAACATATTTTTTCTCCTTTAAGATGTACACATGTGCATGCATGCATGTGGGGGGGAGTGGGTGTCTTATATAGCACATCCTGACTTCGAACTCCCTAGGTAGCTGAGGATGTCCTTGAACTTCTGGTCTTTCTGCCTTCCAAGTACTGGGATCACAGGCCTATGTCCTCGTGACAAGTTTACGCATTGCTGGGAACCAAGTCCAGGGTTTTATGTGAGCTAGGCAAGTACTCTGTCAACTTAGCTACAGCCGCAGCACTTTCTGTGAGTTACCTGTCTAGTGTTCTGTCACCGTGATGAGGAAGATATGGAGTACATTTAGTAATAAAGGATTGCCCAGCCAGGCTGTGCCAGGCTGCGGGTCCATGGGAATCTCTCTACCTACTGGAGTTCACTACCCTAGTGGACAATGAAGACAATGTCTTCTCCTCCGTCTCTTCCTGCTCCTTCCCTTCACTTCCTGCCCCTCTCCTTCCTTTTCCTCTTGATTTTATTCTCATTCTTAATCTTTTCAGAAACAGCGTCTCCTAGTCAGCTCAGGCTGGCCTTGAACTCCAGTCCTCCTGCCCCAGGCTCCCAAATGCTGGAATCACAGCGGGTACTGCCACACCTGGCAGAAGGCAGACAAGTCTTCACAGACAATGATAGGGCAGAGACCAACCATCTCCTCATGGCATGTGGAGTCTGGACAAGGGGACCTAGCAGTCTGTCTTCTCCAGACAGTCTGGGCTGGGTGATGAGTTTCCTGGAGGAGACTGCTCTTTTCTCAGTCTCTGAGGGCAGAACCCTGGTGCCCATTGGCTCCCATCCAGCAGCTGACGGGTGCCTTGGTACTGGGGAGAGAGTAGTGAAGCAGGGCTGAATCCTGATGTCTACTGCTCACTCCAGACTTTGAACTCTCAGTCTTGGCCTCCTTGCTCTACAAAAGGCCAGTCAGTAGTCATGGTGGCCAGAGACAAGAGTATACTGAGATACCTAGAAGTAGGACTGGACTCACACCTGCTGTTGGTAGGGCATTTCAGATTGACCTGTGATAGTCACTGACTGCCTTTGCCCCCGCTTCCTCTGACTCCCTTCTGCAGCGGTCAGTGCCCACTGTCGTAAAGGGAACGGCAGGCCGCGTTCCCGCCATCCAGCTCCCTGTCACCCGGCTAGCTTAGCCCCCAAAATAATTACACAGAAACTGTATTCATTTAAACACTGCCTGGCCCATTAGTCCTAACCTCTTATTGGCTAACTCTTATATATTCATTTAACCCATCTCCCTTAATGTGTATCACCACTTCACTGTGGCTTACTGGCATGAGTCAACTAGCATCCCTTTCAGAGAGGAGAGCCATGGTGTCTGCCACACTGCCTTCCTCCTCCCAGAATTCAGCTCTGTCTACCATGCCTACCTAAGGGCTGCCCTATCAAAAGGCCAAGGACGTTTTCTTTATTCAACCAATGAAAGCAACACATAGAAAGAAGATCCTCCTACACCACCCACCGTTGCCCCTGCTTCCTCTCGCTCCCTTCTGCAGTAGTCTCTGCCACCTTTGTCCCGCTTCCTTCCAAAGCCCTTGACTGGGCTTCCTCATGCACACTCTTGTCCACTCTTTCGTGAGCACTGAAGCTCAGCCCTGGCTTTGCTGCTGGAACGCTGACCTCTAACCCTCAGCTTCTCTGACTGTAGGCTGGGGCTGGTGACCCAGTTCCTTTCTTGTGAAGCTCCATTGCCACCCAAGAGTCAGTCTGGTGCCTGACCTGCAATATTGGGTTACTAATGACAGTGACACTCACCCCGAGATTTCTTATGCCTCCCCCCTGAGCTGGGAAATGCACCCCTGTTCCCCATGAGAACTTTTGCTAAGAGTCTGAGGAGTGAGGTTTTTGTGTTGTTGGGGGTGGAGCCCATAGCCTTGCTCTACCCCCACCCCCACTCCAGCAAGCTACATCCCAGCCCAGAGAAGCTCTTCACCTGCCCCAGGCAGGGGGACCTTGAGGCACTTTCTCCTGTAACAGACTACATCCTAACAGGGCATTTTGTACCTCCACGTTTTCTCTGAGGCGGTGAGATGAGGAGTTATTGTTTCCTAATTTACAAAAGAGAAAAAGCTTCAGAGAGGTTGAGCTCTGTATGCAGTGTCACAAGATTGAAATCCACTGAACCCTGACTTGACCCTGAGTTCCTGGCACCCCAAACCTAAAATCCTTTTCCCCTTACACTCCCTCTGCAATCATGTATAGACGTTTGCATGTGTGTGATGTGGTATAATTTGCGTGATGTATATGTGTGCTGTTGTGTTGTATACATATATCTGTGGTATCTATATGTGTGATACATATGTGTGATATATACAGTGTATATGATGTGTATGTGTGGTATTATATATGTGTGTTATATTGCATGTATTGAGTGCATTGTATATATACACATATGGCATGTATATGTATGGTGTTTAGTATGGTATATTTATGATATGTATACGTGTGCAGCATGCATGTGATGCATTTGTATGATATGTGCATGAATGTATGTAAGTGTGATATATATGTGTGATGTTATATGTGTGTAATCTATGATGTATGTATGTGGACTTATATATGTGATACATATGTGTAGCATGTATATGCATGCATGTGTGTGATGTGCTGCTATATGTGCATGTGATATGTATGTATGTGATGAGCAAGGGTGCTATGTGTGATGTGGGCTGGGTGTGCTATGCGTGAACACTCTTGCATGTGCACCTTCACGCCTGCTGCTCAGTGCTTTCCTGCGAGCGGTGACAGGGTCAAGGGAGAATTGTGTGTGACTAATTAGGTTTTAACTTGCAGGGAGAAAGTGGACATTGCAGCCGGCTGCATGAGAGAAGCAGAGGCCGAACTGGAGTGAACCTAATCTCCTTTGCACTGGGAGGAAAGAAAGATTAATGAAATATCCCCAAATCCATCCTGTTAGTTTTTATTAAATCAGCAAATGAAATTTAACCTCCAATTCGGCTTGAATGTCCTTTCCTGCAGATTGGGTTTCAGCGGCCTGAGTGGAATGGACACACTCCCTCTGGAACAACACCGCCATAGGAAAATTGCATTATTGCCATCAACATCGGGTTACCAGAGCCCAAGCCACTTGGAGGACAGCTAACCCCACTGACGGCAGAGTGGCACACACGTTGCCTCAAATTTGTTGCAGCCAGTGTTGTGAGGATGCTCCATCTGTGGGTAGTCTTCATACAAAAGCACAATAAAAAGTGAAACAGAAGCCCCGTGTTGATTTTTCTACATTTTCTTCAAGAGAAACAAATGCACAGCAGTGAGGACCTGCACCAGCTACATTTGTTATTGTCGTTCGGTTTTAAGGAAGGGTCTCATGCATCTCAGGATGGCCTTGAACTTCTGATCCTCCTGCCTTCACCTCCCTAGAGGGGGGATTACAGGTCATTTTTCTACCACATGAGTTTATACAATGCTGGTAGCCAAACCCAGAGCTTCATTCTTTCTAGGCAAGCCCTCTGTAACTGAGCAGCATCTCTAGCTCCTCACTTACTTTTCCGATGCCTCCCACGTCCTAGGTGCTGGCTCCCTCCTTTCGGTCGCTTCACACCCATCAAGGTAGCGATGCATAACTGTTATAAGGAAGAGGAAGCTGAATCCTGGGAAGCGAATTTTGTGGTCAAGTTCGCCTGCAGTTCTGTCCTGGAAATGTTTCTGTCATTCACTGGTAACATCCCAGACTGAGCAGCACTGAAGGCTGGCTCGCCTCATGGTCTTGGAAGCCCTAAGCTTCTGCACACATGGACTAAGAACCATCAGGTCATATGGGTTCTACACTGCACCCGACTGTTTGCCCCTCAGCTCACTGACCTTATGGATTTGAATGTCACAGCTATCCCAGTATCAGAGAGCAAGTCGTACAACTTGAGCTCAGCCCAGGCCCAGACACTGAGTCCAGAGTCCATCTGCCCCTTGCAGGACCTTCAAAGCCAGGCTGCCAAGCACTCGAGTAAGTTTTGTCCTGTAGCACCGAGATAAATAGGGGAGCAGAACATTTCCACATCCTTCTGGAAGAAGGTTTTCCACGAGTTACAGGGAGAAGCCTGTTTTCTGTTACTGAATTGAAGGAAAAAGTACAAGCGTTTGACAGAAACAGTGGTTTGGAAACTGTCTTTGATTGCCGTGGGACTGACATAGACATGTCTTCGCATGAGTGGAGGTGGGGGTCTCCCTCCTCCGAGGCTGAAAGAACCTACCAAACTTGGAGATCAGTGCCCAGTAAGGTTCTGTGGGGCAGCATAGCCCTGCGGGGAGGCTGTGGCAAGAGGGAGCTATACAATGCTTGCTTCTACAGAACAGTGACCGTGGGATCTGGGGTGGAGAAACTGGGAAGGGAGCGAAACCTGTGTGGTTTTAATTCAAGGACTCTACATCCTAGAACACAGCGCCCCTGTTTCTCAGAGAGGTGGAAGATAGCATGGTGCAGCTCTTGACTTCTGAGGGGCTTATCAGTGACATCCCAGCTCTCCTTCCATTAGGGGCAAAGCAGAGCAAGGTGTTTGAGTGTGACTCCTACACTGTGCCCACTGCCTGGGAGCTCGGGGCAATGATTGTTTTCCTCACTGGGCTATTGTCGCTGTTGAAAAAGAAGGTGGGCACCAGCCCTTCACACAAGCTAGGCGTACAATAATTGCTCAATAAAAGTGAACTCAGTTCAGCCACTTCTCCAGACCTTCATAAAAAGTCCTGCAGAACTCTCGGCTTGGAACTTGAGCATTGGCAATGCCTTGTTCCGGGACCTCCTCAAAAATGGCTCTCCAAAAGGCAGGGGGACACTTGTAATAAATACCAACACACAGAGGACCACATAGATATCCTCGTGTCCACAGTTTGGGTCCCATCAAAATGCAATAACAGTTGCATAAAATATTTGAAGTGATGGCCAAGAGAGAGAGGCTCCTTTGCCAAGGTCCTCTTCTCCCAGCCTCTGGAATTGATTACCCTGAGCGGTTCAGAAACACAGGAATAAAATGATGCCAGGGTGGATGGACAAGCTGGGATTGGCTCATGTTTCCAAGCCAGCAGTGCCCCTCCCCCACACACACCCCGGAACAAAGTCTTCTCTAGTTTTTAGTAAACCTAAGTTGACAATCGTCAAAGGGAATCAAACAGCTCAGAAACGAAGCCCCTAGAAGATGTCAGAGGAAGTCAGAATCCGTAGAAGTCTATGAAGCGTCCACCGCGCCGCCCCCCAATCCCCCCCCCCCCGGCCCAGAATGAGTCTTTAAATCTTCCGGGAGTGGGCTTTGGGAGTCCACACGATTTAGCTTGTGGCAAGAATGCATTTGGGGAGGGGCACTCTTGTTTATTCTGGGTTTTACCTCCTAACCGTCTTAATGTAATCCTCACAGCGTTAATGTGGGGGGAGGCCTTGGGAAGACACCAATTAGCAGCACAGGCCCTCTGCTCCAAATCCCCACGCTGGCGGGAGAGAATCCTTCCCTGGAAGGAGATAATTATCTGAATGGCTGCTGGGGTCTCTGTAGGCAAGAGCTGGGAGTCAGCTCAGACCACCAACAGACCAATGGACTTTAAGGCTGCCCCCAGCGTGTGGCCCTAATGCACCCTGGCCTCCCCCAGCTAAGAGGGTGTTCCCACCCCTTCTGTTCATTAATAACTCCGGCTGGGGTCCTGCTTCCACACAATGCCCCTTTATAGCACAGGACTTAGCCCTAAATAGACCCAGAAAGCTTCCCAAACATCTGGGCACAGCTGGTTTCCTGCAACAACAACACAGCTTAAGGTCCTAGCTTCCCAGGTCCCTCACAGTGTGACCAGATTCCTGAGTGCAAGTCTGACTAAAAATGGGGGAGTGGAGCAGAGTTTGTCTTCGTTGATGAACTGGTGTGCACGTGCCACGCCTAAGGCCTGATGGTTCTTAAGTGTTTCTTAATTTAATTCCACACGAGTCTTCCAACATTGCTGCAGCTTCAATTGACCACTCCACGTCTGCGGGGAGGGGGGGTGAGAAAGAAAGGGCTCAGTGTAGCCACCTATAGGTGGAGGACCCTGCTGGATAGAGAAGCTGCAACACGTGATAGGACATTGCATGGAGAGATGCACTGGGCATGCTCTTGGCATACAGGAGTGACTACATGAGTGAATTTTCCTTACTTTGCTTGAGTTGATGTCAACAAGTATTCTAAAAGGCTCTGAATCAGGAAGCTCTAGGGATGCACTATTTTACTGCGATGGAGTTGTAGCCCATCGTCTAAGAAGTCTTCTGACCATGTGACAAATGAGCAGACCCACAATGGCACGTCACTGTCAACCTTTCTGAGAAACTGCACCTGAGTCTGTTGCCTGCCATGAGGCTGGTGGCACCTGAGTCTGTTGCCTACCATGAGGCTGGAGCCCTAGGGCTTGGGTAAAGGACTGAGCTTCTCGGCCCAATGAAGAACAGAGATGAGAGGGTGAGTAACGTGTGAGCCACAAGGCCGTGTCAGCTGCAGCAGGGATATATGAGGTCTTGGTGAAGACCGAGCTTCAGGGTGTGCGGTCAGTTTTGTTATGTACTTGTGGCAAGACCAGGGTCGTAGTCCTGAACAGCAAACTCTAGCAACTATTCCATACTGAGATTCATTGCCCTCAGCCATGCCACCATCTCTGGGCCCTCATTGTCTTATCCTCCATGGGGGTACCGGTGGGATGGTCCACTTTCGGGAACCTGTCTTGGAGTGACTACATAGTGACATGGAGATCCTTGGAGTTGTTTCGTTAGGTCAAAACAACTGTGAGGTTGGTAGACTAGTTCTATGGGTCTCTAGTGGCCCCCATTCAGTCTTAGGCTTTCTCTTCAGAATGGATGTCAAGAATGTGCTTTGTAAGGGGGGATCTCTCTTTCTCTGTGTTTGTATTTGCTCATGTGTACATGCACACAAGCAAGAATGTGGGTGCGTTTATACATGAGTGCATGTGTGTGGAGGCAGAGGCTGACTTTGGTTGTCTTCCTACATTGCTTCCTCCTCCTCTTCTTTATTATTGTTATTATCGTCATTGTTATCTTTGAGCCAGGGTCTCTTTACTTAGCCTTAATAACTCTGTAGACCAGGCTGGCTTTGAACTCACAGAGATCCTTCTGCCTCTGCCTCCTGAATGCTGGGATTAAAGGCATGAGCCACCATGTCAGGCTTTCACCTTAATTTTGGAAGACAGTCTCTTACTAAACATGGAACTCACTAAGTTATCTGACCAATGAGATCCAGGGATCCACCTGTCTCTATTTTTCTAGTATTGAGGTTATGGAGGTCAACACTGACCCTTGTTTTTACATTAATGCTGGGATCCTGAACTTGGAACTTCATGACAACTCATCAGGAACTTTATTGGCTGAGCCATCTCCTCAGCCCATATTTTTCTAGATAGTAGATTCTTGCCATGGCTTCCAGGCCAATGACTCGGAGCTGCTCAGAGTAGCTCATCTGACCAATGACCAAGGAAGGAGCCAACCCTTTTCCCCCTCTGCCTGATGGGACTGGTTCTGTGGGACGCACTTGGGCCACACTCTGTAGGCAGATAGAGAGGTGCAGTAGAGAAGAACACACTGTCACCTGGAAGCCCAGCCTCGATCTCACCTTGGAAGACGCTGGTCAAAACCTCCGGCATCCCCAAGCCTCAGTTTTCTCCCATGTGTATTGGGTACCGTGGCACCTGACTTTCAGGTTGTTTGGAGGACTGCACAACAGAAAGTGTGCTGTGAGGACAGGAGGACGACCCATCGACCTCTACAGTCATCCTGTGCGCCTCATCTTCCAGCCTTCCTCATTGGTTTCCCCCTACACATGCACACCCACTCACACATATTCACACACACACACACACCCATGTGCATGGACAGATATGCACACATTCACGCCCATGAACTCATACCCATGCACATCTACTACATGCACAACCATTTGCATGCACATGGGCACACTCATGCACTCACACACATGCAAATCACCCACACATCTACATACACACATCCACATCTATATGCATGGACAGATGTACACACATTAACACCCATGAACTCATACACATGAACACCCACTTACATATCTACACACACATCCATATACATACACTCATGCACTCACACACACGACCACACACACACATCTGCACATACATCCATATGCATACACACATGCACACCCACTCACACATCTACACACACATCCATATACATACACACATGCACACTCATGCACTTACACACATGCACACCCACTCACACATCTACACACATCCATATACACATTCACACCCATGCACTCACATGCACACCCACTGGCACATCTATGCATGCAGAGAGGTACACACATTCACACTCATGCATGAGAGCACACTCAAGTACACACCCACTCACAATCTACACACACACACACATCCATATGCATGCACAGATGCACGCACATTCACATCCACGCACTAGAGCACACACAAGGGCACACCCCTACTTTCAGCAGCCTGCTTCTCTCATGACAGAATGAAATTTCGAAGCAAAGAGGAATTCTGGGAAATGTGGTGGAGCCTGGCTCTTGGTGAGTCGCTTGGCTTCAGAGTCTGCCCCGAGCTGCCTGCCAGGAGTGGAAAGCCATCCTGAGGCTCATCTGATCCTTTCCCTCTTTGCTCCGCTGTGAAATATCAGGGAAAGGGCAGAGGGGTGAGCCCGTGCGTGGATGCCATCCTTTATGAAACACAAGACGGAAAATGCTCTAAACCCATAATCATAAACACGGCGTGTGGGAAATGGAAAGAGCCAGTTCAGTGGGGAGCATCTTTCATCTGCCCCCTCCCCTTTCTGCTCAATATTAGATACATAATCAGAGAAATTCTTATATTTCACTGAAGGCCCACTTGAGCCGAAAGGTTGATTTTTTAAAAAAAAAAAAAAAGAAGAAGAAATTCTCTCCATCCATTCTGCTGCAGAAGGATTTTCTTTCTCAAATACTTTCACCTGTCAAAAGCCCTCTGTCCAGAAACTAAGCAGAACCCTCCAGTTTCATTCTGCAGAGCGAGGGGAAGGAGGCCACGGCGAATGGGTGTCTACTAGAACATCTGGCATCTCCTGTCGGCCTCTCTGAGTGGCGGCCAGGGCCACGGGCCAGCTCACAGACTCAGAGAGGCAGCGAGCCTGGCCAAGGAGCACCAGCCAGGGAATGCAGAGCCAGCCCTTGGCCTAAGAAGCCTGAGCCCAGGATGCAGTCCAGTGCATGGGATTTCTCCTCCCTTTCAGCCACCGCCTGTGAAATGCAGCGATGGGTGGGGGAGGGGTGGTCCTGCACCCACCCAGGTTGACGCTCTCAGCAAAGCTGCAGTTTGACATGTTCCCACCCCCCTTTCCCTCTCCTCCCCTCTGTCCTTCCCTTTCCCTTTCTCCTCTTTAATTCCCTTCTTGTCACTCTTCCAATCCTATCCTCTCTGTTTCTCTTCCCTTCTCTTTCTTCCTATCCCTCACTCTCCTTTTCCCTCCTTCTCTCCCTCCCGTCCTCCCCACCCACTCTGTGCTGGGAGTAGAGCCCAGAATCTAGAGTCTTGTGCTTGAGAGACAGCAGCATCCCAGACCCTACTAATTATATACTTAGTAGACAGGTATTTCAAACTGTTAGTCAATATTAATGTCACCATGAGTATTTTTGTGTCCATCTTGAAAACTATGTTTTAGATTTATTTTATGTTACATGTATGGATGTTTTGCCTGCATGTATGTATGTGCACCATGTGTGTGCCTAGTGCTTGCAGAAACCAGAAGGCGGCTTTAGATCCCATGAAACTGGGATTACGGATGGTTGTGAGCCACCGTGAGTGCTGAGAATCAAACCTAGGTCCTCTGCAAGAGAAAGCAGTAAATGCCCTAACTGCTGAGCCTTCTCTGCTGCATCTGCTGATAGACATACACATCCAGTTCACTTTTATATGTAGCTGAGTGTGGAGTTACTGTATCATGATGTAGGGAAAATGTTCCTTCACTGTTAGTAACTATATTTCATAGGAAGTGGATATTATTATGCATTCTTAAGTAAAAATAAAAACAATATTAAAGTCATCTTCCCGTAAGATACATTCTCCCCATAGCACACTAAACATACTGGCCTACAAGCTTACGCAGAGCTGCCACACACTCACACACAGGCACACAGACACCTACAAGCTCATATGGCGCTGTGACACACACACACACACACACACACACACACACGCCTACAAGCTCATATGGAGCTGTGACACACACACATACACACACGCCTACAAGCTCATGTGGAGCTGTGACACACACACATACACACACACACACGTCTACAAGCTCATATGGAACTGTGACACACACACATACACACACACACCTACAAGCTCATATGGAGCTGTGACACACACACATACACTGACACACACACATACACACACACACACACACACACACACACGTCTACAAGCTCATGCAGAGCTGCGACACACACATGCTTGCTTCCTTCGACTTTTCTCCCCTATGTCCTTCTTTTTCCCTTTTGTTACTTTTCGTTTTTGAGTCGAGAATCTCACAGTGTAGCACAGACTAGCCTCAAACCCAAGTTGGGTTTAACAGTGCTGGCATAAGCCGTGTGCACTGCCACACATGGCTTCCTTTTAAAAATGAAAGGAAGTCTTCTCTGCTAGTGTCTGTACCTCTTGCTTTTGCTTTGTGGATTTGGGGAACTGGGTTTTGAAGGGCTTGGTTTTTGTTGTTTCTTAGGCTTCGCCTCTCTCAGTCATTGCTCTGGACGACATCACTTGTTCTGCTGAACAGCGGCAGCGTATCCCAGACCGCTAAATAAACTGCATCTTCCCCGGGCCCTCTTCTGATGGAGTTGGTGTCCAGCTTTTTCACTTCAGTACACAACGCCACCCTGAAAAATCTGAGACCCCTGTCATGCAGCACAGTCTCAGGACGGCAACTCTGAGCCACAGGGCATGTGCATTCAAGCCTTCAAGCCATCTGAGCCAGATCCGAAGGGACAGATACCACGTGGTTCCACTTATTGTGGCACCCGGGGAGTCTAGTTTACAGACAGGAGAGTGGAGAGTGGTTGACAGGGCTTCGGAGGGCGGGGCTTGGGGGTGGGGAGCCAGCACCTAAGAGACCGTGATAATGCATGCATCTGCATTCTGTTGAGCTGTACTCTTAAAAATAGCTAGCAGGGAGAGCTGGGGATATGACTCAGTCGACAGCATGCTTGTCTCACACTTGTAAACCAAACTTGTTTGCTGGCCCAGACCAGTAAACAGGAGACCCGGATAGGACAATTAGAAGGCCAATGTCCTTCTCAGGTATGTAGTAAGCTGAAGTCTAGGCTGGGCTATATGAGACCTCACCTCAAAAAAAAAAAAAAAATCCTTAAATGGGTAAAATTTGTGGTATGTATATTTTACATAAAAACATGTAAAACTGAAACTGTAATGTAATCAGACAAGACTCGCTAAACCTCGTTATTTATCCAGCCTTCTCACTTCCGATCCCCATACCCCAGACCCCGTGTCTGTGACCCATTTTCTGAGGCGTCAGTCAGCTGCAGTTCTAAAGTGTGCTTCTCTGCATTGACTCTCTAGGGACAGAGGCGCCCCTCTCACCACTATTGTGAGTCACTATGGTGACTAAGTGTCGCATTATTGTGACACTTGGTTTAAATCATCCTCTTTTGTTTGATATTGATGGGAGTCTCCTGCGCCAAGTCGATGGATTGAATTCATCGCGGGGTGTAAGTATTGGAAGGTTACGGTGTATCTAGGGGCTGGTACTTTCCAACGTAACTGTCTTCTCTTCTGGGATGTATGCCCCGTCCAGATGGCGAATGCTATGGGTAGGCACCATGGCGCCCTCACCTGCATTTGACCTTTCCCAGTTCCTGCTTTTTCGAGTGGCATCCTATTGCAAATAGCCAGGATGATCCACCACGGGGCTTCCCAGGTTTGCATGAGCTGGAGAACAGGGAGGCTTAAGGTGAAAAGGCACCTTGGAGAGTCTCAGCCTGGATGGACAGAAGATGGGATATTGGGAGAAAACCCTTGGAGGAAAAAGAAAATCCTCTCAAACAGGGTCCCTGTTCACTTGTCCCTAGGAGCCCAGCAGGTTTGGGTCCCAAGAGTCATAGTGGTGACTTACTTGGTACGCTGGCATCTCCTGGCATCTCCTCTTCCCCTGTTCTCTGCTTGGGCTGTACTTCCTGGGTTCATTTCCCAAATAAACTTAGTCGTTCACCCACAATTTCAGGGTAGACATCTAGGGTACCTGACCCAAGATTCCTCTCCACGGTGAAGACTGCATATCAGGCTGAAGGGATGGAGGAAGGGAACATTCTCTGCAGCTGTCCCATCTGAACATTCCAGAAGAGTCTTGAAATGGTAAGCAAAAAAAAGTGAGATGGAGGGAAAGGGGAGAGGTTTGCCTGCCATCCTGAAGGAACCTCGGATGCATAGGGCCAGGATTTGGCTTCTGCAAGGTCCCAGCAGTTTGAAGGCGGCCCTGGGACTTGGCCATGGGTCTGTGACTCACTTCTGCCCCCACAGTAGCTGGAGAGCTAGGGCAAGCGGTTTGGAGAGTCTGAGCCTATATCATATCCTCTCCTCGTTGAACAGGCAGATTTATGCCCCACACTGTCTCCAGAGATCCCACGTGGAGCATGCACGGACGTGCTCTGCAAATCAGGGTACAGATGGCTGTTATCTGGGTACGTGCTTCCTTCAGAGAGTGGACATCTGTGCCAGAGGGCTTAAAAGGCTGCCAGCAGCCCCCAGATCTCCACAACCCCACCTACATGCTCAGCTATTTGGAGGAAGATAGCCACGGCCCCCAGTCTGCTGCCAGAAAAAAGTTTTATCTTCTAGGAACTTAGCAGCGTGATGGTGTTATCCAGCACCAGAGATGTATATCTTCCACAGAGTTAGGGCGCCTAGAGTCATAACCAGGCCACGGGTCACTCGAACATGGAGAAAGCACACGCAGTCTGTGAGCAGCTCACACTGTGTTTAGGCATGCAGACCTGGTGACTCTGAAAAAGGCATCTCCCACCTGGGAGCCTCAGTGTTCTCTCCTGTGTTGTGGAAGGACAGCATGTTCAGTAAATACTTGCGTTTTCATCAAGCCCTTGCCTGAGAGCCCCAGAAAGACCGATCAGCCCGTTGTACTTCCCGTCACCCCAGTGTATGAAGAGAGCATGGTGTGCGTGAGTGTGTGCCAAGTGTGTGTGAGTGTGTATGTACGCAGGTGTCCTTGAATATGTGTACATGTGGGTGAGTATGTATGTGTTCATGTGTATATGTGTGCATGTTCGTGTGTGTCCACATGTGGGTGTGCAGGTGCCCTTGAATATGTGTACATGGAGGTGTAGAAGTCAAATGACAACTTCGGCTATTTTTTCTGCTTTTTTTATTTTTAAGTCAGGGTTTCGCCGGGCAGAGGTGGTGGCGGCACACACCTTTAATAGCAGTACTCAGGAGGTAGAGACTGGTGGATCTCTGTGAGTTCTAGGCTGGCCTTGTCTACATGGTGAGTTCCAGGACAGCCAGAGTTACATGGTGAAAGCCTGCCCCAAAAAACTAAAAACACTAAAACAACAACAACAACAACAACAAAAACTCAGAGTCTCTCACTGCCTATTCATCAAATAGGATAGACTAGGCTAGGCAGTCATTGAGCCTCCGGGGATCTGTCTACCTCTGCCTCCCCAGTGATAGGATAGGGTTCCAAGCGTGTACCACCATACCCAACTTTTAAAAGTATTTATTTATTATTTGTGTGAGGGTGCGTGTGTGCCAAGGCCTGTATCTATGAGCTGGAGGTCAACTTTGGAGTTGGTTCTCTCCTTCCATTGTGGGTTTCAGGGGTCAACCTCAGGTCATCAGGCTTTGACTCACAAGTGGATTGTGGGAGAAGAAAACATAAAAGGGGGCAGTGTTCATTCCCCCAGAGCGGGTCCAACAGGTTACCAAGGGATGGGAAGGCAGGGCCTGAGCAATTCATGGAGAGGGTGTCATCAAGAGCAGAAGGCAAAGCAAGCCTATGAGCCCGTTCCTGTGGATGGGGAGTCTCCGTGGCAGGGCTCGGAAAGGCAGGTGACTGCGGGGAATAAAGAGTGGGGAAGGAAAGTACCAGATTCTGTTAACTGCCCAGCTTGTGTTGATTGTGTTGAGTCAAGGGAGGTTGCTGAAGCTGCAGAGTTGGATCAGGAGAGGAGAGGGACCGGGTCTCAGGGACATGGAGGTCAGTTAGGAGCCTTTGTCTCCACCGGTCCCTTCTAGTTCTTAGAGCAGATGGGACAGTGCAGGGCAGAAGATGATGGGGAGGAGGAGGATGGAGGATGCTCCGGGCAGAAGTGGTGTTCAAAGAATTTTCTGATCTGAACCATGTGGGCGCAGACCAGCCAGATGAGCATTAGTTCCAATCAGGCCAGTAAGATGGCTCTCTTGGTCAAGGTTCTTGCTGCAAAGCCTGAAGACCTGAATTCGATTCCTGGGTCTCACCTGGTAGAAGGCGGGAACCAAGAACCCACTCCTTAAAGTTAACCTCTCCATGTCACACGCGTGTGGCCCCCCACAATGTGATAAAAAAAATTAATCAAGAAGATTCTGCTGTCGGGAAAGTTTGCACTGTCGTGGTTGCGAGATGCTCTTGGTTGTGGGAATTGCTCCATGACTAGGCACAGCTGAAGAAGGGGCCCGGAGGCTGGGGGGAGGGTACACACACCTGTTCACACCCACTACTCCCCCCTGTAGCGGCGGAGAGCTGCCCTGACCAGGGGTCCCACAAGAGCAAGTGTAAGCCATGCAGGACGGCCCACCTTTCCCACTGTTCGAGGATCCATCAGAGGTTTTTAATTAAAATCAAAGGGTCCTCTGGGGAGGTGTGCTTCCTCTCTGTGTGACTGTGGATGACCACTGGCTGACTGACGCATGCCTGGGGTGAGGCCTCCCCCGGAACACTGCCTCAGAGAAGCCAGGGTGCTGCTTTCTACCAGGTACTGTCTCGGTGAGGCCCGCTTCTGCTCCCCACAGTGGGCTCACCTGTGCTGTTTACTTGCCGTGGTAGCTCAGATGGGGCGGGTTATTAGCTGGGAACTGCTCATGCGCTATGGAAGCTCATTTTTATTCTGCACTTCAGGTCTCCTGCCTACTGGCCCAATAGTTTCTGCAATGTGTCCCGGAGGCCTCCCCTCCTTTAAAAAAAAATAGAAGAAAAAGAGGGAATGCTATTGGAATGGCTGCCATTTCCTGATGTTTGTTTACATGGCCAACATAGTTTTACCATGCGCTTGGTTCCGAGCTCCAGAAAGAGGCCCAGTTTCTGCAGGTCTATCAGATTGGCTCGGTGGCTACAGCGGATCCGAAGAATAGGTTCATATCAGAAAACTCCACACAGGGAAATTAAGAAATAGGAAGGCAGAAGAAAAAAAAAAAAAACAACCTCCTCACAGGTTGAGTGAGGGTGGCTGATGGGAATACAAGGAGCCCCTGCTCCACAGAGCTTGCCCTGATCTGCAGCGTGCTGTGCCACTGGAGGCCTGGACAAACACGCGTGAGCTTCATGCCTACTGAGTGTCATATGTTGGATGACACAGCAGGGCAAGTGAAGCGCCGGGAGCCACTATTTATCACCTACTGCCTCGAAACGCCAGTTCCTAGCTGGTGCCCCTCCCCCATCAACAAGTCCATAGTGAGAGCTGGCTGGAAGAAGCATCCCCAAGTCTGTGGTCAGCACATGTCTCTGTCCCAGCCCTGAGCCTGGTGACCGTCACATCCACGGTATTCAGTAGACGCATTAGCAGCGTTTTCATCATTGTGATGACATGTCTGACAGAAGCTGGGACGGGGGCTTGTTTCTGCAATCCCAGAATTCAGGAGGCTGAAGTGGGAGAAGCTGCAAGTTCAAAACCAGGCCGGGGCAGCCTGGGTTATATATGAGATCCTGTCACACACACACACACACACACACACACACACACACACACACACACACACACGTGGGCCATGGGAGGGCTCATATTTTAGGGTGAAAAACAAACAAACCCAACAGCAATGAAACTAAAATGTCCAAATAACAAAACCTGGAAGAAGCAACATAAGGGGAAAAATTTTAATTTAGCCCAAAGTTTTAAGAGGTGCAGTCCTTATGACTGGGTAGAGATGGAAGTCAGGATGGCACAATGGCCAGGTGTGCATGGTGGCTGGGTGGGCATGGTGGCTATGTGGGCACAGTGGCTGGGTGGGCACAGTGACTAGGTGGGCACGATGGCCAGGTGGGCATGGTTGCTGGGTAGGGGTGGTGGCTGTGTGGGCATGGTGGCTGGGAGGGGATGGTGACTGCAGGAATGGTATCCATGAGGGCATGGTGACTGGATAGGGATGATGGCTATGTGGGTATGGTATCTGGGAGGGCATGATGGTTGGGTGGGCATGGTTGCTGGATAGGGATGGTGGCTGTGTGGGTATTGTATCTAAGAGGGTATAATGGCTGGGTAGGCATGGTGGCTGGGTGAGCATGGTGGCTGGGTGGACACAGTGACTGGGTGGGCACAGTGACTGGGTGGGCATGGTGGCTGAGCCAACTCAGTTCAGAGTGGCAGGATCCTGTGGTATGGCTTATCATATCATGGGCTGATCAGGAGGCTGAGAGTCTGGGCTAGAATCAGAAATAGGTATTCCCTTTGCTGACCACCCTGAGTGGCCTACTTCTACACAGTCATAAAGGCATTGGCAAGCTTCCCTAGTAAGCATCACCGAGTTAGTGGAGGGCATTCTGCATTCAAACTATAACAGTAGATATTTGGTGAATTAATAAATAAATAAATGAATAAGAATAGGACAGATGTTGGTAGGGTCTGAGGTCTCTGTCAACCGAGTCTCATAGGACACCATTATAGTATGGCAAGCAAAATTCAATTTCTTAAAATTTCATAGAATGTTGTCGGGCTCCAGGTATTTCATGCTCAGAAATATTACATTAGATAGAGAGGGGTGTTGTGTTCTGGGGACAGAAAAGTAAGGGGACAGGCCATTGTCAGGCAATTGAGGTTTTGACTTATGTAGACAGGAGTTTGGAAAATTTAGAATTCTCCCAAATATAACGGGGTTCAGGGGCAATAGAAAATGGCATGTGAAACCCCACTTGGGGCTGGCTTTTACTCCGAGGTTTGAAACCCATTAGCATGCAAGCATTGGTTTCCGGGCTGCCCCAGTACAGACCCCACATTCCACTACTGTTCCAGAACCTCAGAACATCGAGGCAAGACAGGTCTTTAGCAGGGTGACCAACTTACTGTGCCTGAGGCCACCCCGGTCTTAGCACTGCAAATCCTTTGCCGTAAAATCTACAGTCCTAGACAAAATGGGATACTCATCTAAGTTTCTGGACACCATGAATGGACCTCAAATGAGGCAAACCCATCTTCAAGCATCAGAACAGTTATATCCTGCCTTTGAGACTTCAGGCAAGGAGTGTGTGTACCCTAGCACCTCATTCCTTCCTTCCCTCCTTCCCTCTCTTTCTTTCGTCCTTCCTTCCTTCCTTCCTTTCTTCCTTTCTTCCTTTCTTCCTTCCTTCCTTCCTTTCTCTCTCTCTTTCCCTCCCTCCCATGTGTGTGTCTTCCTGTGCATGTGTGTGTGTATGTGTGTGTGTGTGTGCGTGTGTGTATGTGTGTGTGTATGTGTGTGTGTATGTGTGTATGTGTGTATGTATGTGTGTGTATGTGTGTGTTGTGTGTGTGAATGTGTGTGTGTATGTGTGTGTGTGTTGTGTATGTGTGTGTATGTGTGTGTGCATGTGTATATGTGTGTGTGTGCGTGTGTGTATGTGTGTGTGTATGTGTGTGTGTGTATGTGTGTGTGTGTGTGTACACATCAGAAGTAAACCTCAGTTGTCATTCTACAGGCATTGCTCACCTTGCTTTTGAGATCAAGCTCTCTCATTACTTGGAAATTTTCCAGATAGCTGCAGGGAGTCCCAGGGATCCACCTGTCTCCACCTCCCCAGTGCCAGGATTACAAGCATGCTCCCTCACACCGGGATTTTTCTTTTTAGCGTGGGTGCTGGGGTCACCCTCAGGTCCTCGTGTTTAAAAAGCAAGCACTTTACCAACCTTAGCCACATAAGCACCAATCTTAACGTGTTCTAAAACGTGGAGTTAGCTCTGCCAGGCTGTCTTGAGGCTCAGATGAGCTGAACGACGGGTGTGCTCAGCAGTCAGAACACCATCGCTGCTGTCCTTCCAGGAGTAACCACAGGATGGTCATTACCTCCACCATCATTCCGTCCAAACACCTCACCTTACAGATAAACCCAGAAGCGTGACCAACTGGTCTAGGCATCCCAGCGGGCAAGGGTGGAAAGCTAGGATTCAAGAGCTGTAATCCTAACACCCCATTCCCTGCTTGTCCTCCCTCCACTTGGTCAGGCTCCACTAACCGCACTGAAGGACCCCTGACTTGTCCCACACTTCGTACAAAAGTCATGCCAGGAGTTCCAGCGCCATGGAAGTAAGCGACAGAAACAGGCTACATACAGTCCCCGCTGCGAAGAAAGAACATGGAGGGGAAGAGCACAAGGTCTCACGGGTCCACACAGAAAGCTGAGGGTCCAGTGTAGGACTGAGCCTGAGGGTGCTCTGGCAGAGGGGACTGCATATTGGTGACACCAGGGGCGGGTTGGCAAATAAGTGGATTGCAAAGTTTCCCACGTTTGAGCCCTCTGTAGCCTGAGGCCCACCTGGTTGGGAAGGTTTTCTGATTGGACTCTCAGTGATAATAAATGGGGAAAAAAGGAGTGAGGGCCCGGGCAGGGTTTAGTATCCTACCCTTCCTGAGGGTAACTGCGAAACCAGGGTGCTGCGAGGAAGGGCAGATGGGTGTAAGACTGGGCTCCAAACATCAGGGACCCTCTCCAGGCCTGAGTTTCCTTCTACCATGGTCCCATTGAGACCAATTGGAATCTGACCTCGATTCAGGCATGGTCCAGAAGCGGGGTGCTGCAGACATGTGTGTGTCAAATGACCCCCTGTCCATTTTCCTATCCTAACACCTCCTTCCCTTTCCAACAGGACACGTTCTTTTCCTCCCAGGGGCTACTGGCTTGATCTCCCTGCCCCGACTAAACTTCCTCAAACAGGGGCCTCTTGCAAGGAAACTTGTTTGGGACAGGACTGAAATTGCAGTTGGCTTCAGCCTCTGGATCGACATGAAACCCAAGTCTGTTGCTCCCCTTTAAGCAAAGCAGACACAGGGTTGGGGAAACCCTGTAATGAAACAGTAGGAAATGTGTCGTCGTCCCCCCCCCCCCAGCCAAGTCCTCAGTGTGAAGGGGACCAAATGGGGTCTATTTTTTTTTTTTTTTACTTTCTATTTCCCTCAAATGCTCAGAATAACTACTTGCTGAAAATCTGGACCACGCTGCATTTTGAAGTGGAGGCTGTCTTCAAAGTTTTTTTTTTTCTAACCTCCGATTTCTAAACTCCAGAGGGGCGCCTCTGGAGTCTGGTATTAATAATAAATATTATTGCCGTGCATCCTTATTTTTCCCTTAATTTAATTAGGGAAAATGTAATAGCCCTTATGAAAACAATATATGAGTTTTCAAACCTAATTAACATGAGACAAAGTGCGCAGGTCAGAAAATCGTTGTTTTCTCTGGAAAAATTCCATGCAAATAGATAAAAACAAACCTGCATTGAATTCCACAGCCCAGGCTCACAGGCAAATCAGAGATGACGGCTCGCGCCCCAGGGCTCTGTCTGCCTGGTAATAAATACTTTCCTTTTGTCACGATTCAGGGGAGAGGGAGAGCGATATGCAAACCCTATCAAATAGTCCAAGGTGGCAGCAAGTCAGCCGTGACGGGGGCGGCCTTGCTTCGGTCAGGAGGCGTGACCTGCAGGCACTCCAGATGCAAGAGACCCAGGTCCTTGTGTGGCCTTCTGTGCTTGACCTGACTGGTCAAAGTTGGCTTGCTCCAGCACAAGGCCACCCCTCATGGTCATTGAGTGACAAGCAGCTGGCTTGCCATTAGGAAGATAGCTGATAATGGACACAGTACTCCCTCCCGAACTCCTCCCTAACCCAAACCTTATCTCCCATGTGATCCCCAAGACCAAGCTAGAGACTTGAAAGGGAGACCCCTAAGGTCAGGCTCTACCTGGACCCTCTGTAGCTCCATTTCTTAGAGACTCCCTATCAGCAGTGCTGGGGATCACCCCATGCACCCCACCATGAGGCTCGACAAAACTACTCAAGATTCATGCTAGTCTTGAGGCCCGTGCTGATCAGCCTTTCTTAACTGTCCTGTGACCACAGTCCTATCAGATCTTATGGGCGTAGTGCCTGTCCTTCGCTATTGTCTTCCCGTCCCGATACTCACGGGGACCTCAGAGAACACAACTGGGTGTCTTGGTGAACACTCTGTCAGACTGAGCCCCTTGCATTGCCCCAGGCCGTGTATTATAGTATATTATAGTTTCTCTGCTTCCGCAGCATCTCATGTCCCCAGGCAATGAGAAGGTACTTCATCGCTTATTTAGAAGTCTTTTCCAACTCAAGCACTTCAGCTGCCGAGTATTGCCTGATTATCAGTTTCCTGTACTAGGACATTACTAAGCACACCCTCCTCCCTCCATCTGCATGCTACATGGGGGGTTTTCTCTCCCTTTGTATTGAAGGTCAGACTCGAGGCAGTAACTTATATTACTTTTACTTCATTCTCTGTCTCTTAATTAGTTAGAGGATTCTTCCCATGATTCTAAGTCCTTGGCTCTCAGGAAGGGCTCTTAGCACGAACCTAAAGCATCCCCTGTCTTGCTGTTACCCTGCCAGCTGCAAGAAATGCTAAGCCAGCACCTCCTCGCTCATCTTCCCTTCTTTCTACTTTTCCTGCCCAAAGAGAGGCAAAGGATGGCAGCCACATGTCTTTTCCTGTTGTAACCGCTCCCTTATATGTCTGAGAAGGCAGATGAGTCTCAGTTGCATGTCTTATCGCCTACAACAAAAGCCACACACCATCACCGCAGCCTGCTTAAAAGAGCCCGTCCCATGCGTGCTACTTTCAGAGACTGCGATATATTCTCTAGTCCATTAGTGGTTTGGAGGCGCCCCAAAACTTTCATAATGGATCCCTTTCATAAAGGAAGAATGCCACCTCATTACCCACTAAAGGAAGATGTCCACTTTGGCTTGGCCTTGGCTGCACGTTCTAGCATTCCATCATAGGGAGCATGAAGTCACTGCCACAGCACATCAACCTGTCTCATGGGGGAGAGGTGAGCCATGTTAAGAGTGCTTCTCTGGATGCTCCATCTTTACATGGCTCAGACTCAGCTGCATGGCTCAACATCCATTGCGAGAGCCATGCAACCACTTTGTTCTTTGGTTCTGTGTGTCCTTGCATGGGTTCCAGTTGTATCACGTGACTTTTCTTGTCATGAGATGAACAAATGCTTATCCACACCAGGCAGGGTGCCAGTAACAGACTGAGGAAACCACCTGATGCAGGTTCAGCTCAGTGAGCCACTGAGTTTACTGGGATTGCTTGCACACAGATGAGAGGTTAGTTACAGGAGCATGGCGGACTCAGTGCCGAACCCTCCAGTTGAAGGCTCACTTCAGAGTGGGTGGTGACTCATAAAAGTTGCATCCATGGAGCTCCCAGGACTGAGCTGGACTGGTGACAGTGTCTTTTCTCCTCAGCAGTTAATACTGGGGGGTGTGGGGGTGGGGTAGAGGTGGGGAAATCTCCCTGAGCCTCGTAAGTGTCATTTACTTCCCGAGACTTAGGCGTTTCCCTCCTCCTGCTATATATATAGAGGGAATGTTTCCATCTATAGGAAGTATATCTATAGACCATCACATATGGAAAATTAAACATTCCCTCATTAATACTTTGTGAAAAAACTCACCAATCTGAAAACCTCAAGAGAGACTGGCTCCAGAATTGACCAGATACTACTGGATAAAAATTAGGCTTGACAGTGGTGACGGCCTTCTGGGACTTGGAGGGCAGGGGAGCTGATTCAGGAAGGCAAACATCACGGAGACTTGGAGCAGGGAGTAGGGGGTCCTGAAACAAGAGGCATGGACCGAGTGCTTCCCACCATACTCTGCCCTGTGACTAGAGTAATCTCTGAAGACATCGAACCAAAGAGGGCCAGGGCCCAATGGCATCAGGCACAGTAGAGGACAAATGGGTGCCATGTTGAAAAGAAGGTCCTGAGCATGAAGTGGCACCTTATGTAATGAAATCTGCCTAGGCTCCCCAGATGCTAGATGCCAGATTAGCCCTCTGAGGACAGGAGCTTAGAGGAGACCATTCTGGGGAGTCTGACAAAAACAATTATAGCTACTGCTTCTTTGGGTCTCTCAATAAAACAGTCATTACTGCAAAGCCCACCAGGGACTAAGGCCCAGCCCGACATCCCCTGTTCCCATACTAACCACTTAGTGCTTTTTTTTTTATTAAATATGAACAAATTGTCAAGAATCAAGACACCTCAGGGAATCAGAGCTGGCAATTAACCAGCCAACAGAGCAAAAGACCTTGCAGAGAGGAGTCATCAAAAATATTGGTTACTATCCCAGAGAGATCAACAGTTTATCCCAGAACGAGATATCACTTCCAGAGAGCTCTTGGAAGCTAGTCTACTGCAAATCAAATCTCAGTACAGAGCTGGGAGATGTCGCCAGATGTCTACCAGATTCATGGAAAGACAAAGGACTTGAACTTAGAGCAGCTGAGGAAATTAGAAAGTCAGCCCAGGAGGTCTAACAGAAAATTATTTGAATTTCCAGAGAAGCAGCAAATTGACAAAACACAAGAATTACCAGATAGTATATTGAAGTTTTTCAGAATGCAGCTGAATGAGTTTCCCGAACAAAATGGCCCTGCTGAAGTCCTAACTAGGTAGGAATTAAAGGTCCTACTAAGCACCACACAGAAACCTTTGAGATAAAAAAAGCTCTAAATATAGGCACAACAGTCTTGCCATTTCCAGAAAAAGGGTGGCAGATCACATACCAAGATTTATATGAGCACCTGCTTTCTCAATAACTGGAAACCAGAAGACAATGAAACGATATTTTCAACATTGATAGTCAAGTGATTTCCAACCCTAAGATTATATACTCAGAGAAACTATCGACCGAGTATGGGAACAGACTAAAGGCGCTTTCAGATGTGGACCATGTCAAGAGATTCACTTACATTAACCATGTCTGAAAGGGGGATTAGAGACTATGCTCCACACAAGCCATGGCCTAAGGACTAAGGAAGAGGATGACGCATGTCTTCAGCTCTACAGACTATGATAACCAAACACCACAGGCCGGGGGCATTAGCAGAAAAGCATTTATTTCTCACAGTTTTGGAAGCCTAGAAGTCTCTGATCATGGCACCAGACAATTTGGTTTTTGGGGAGGACTCTTTTCTTGATTTGTGGATCACCTCTGTAACGCTGTCCCTTCATCTGACCTTTCCATAATGTGTTCTGAGGAATAGAGCTGGGAGTGGGGAATGAGAGACAGACAGACAGACATAACAGAGAGAAAGAACAGAGACATTATAAGACTGCCTGGTCCAATGGGTTAGGACTCCACCTCCAAGCCTTCCTTTTGCCTTAGTTACTTTGCCGCCAGACAGAATCATATTCAATGTCAGGGCTTTGGTGCACATTTTTTGGGAACACAACTAAATTCAGAATAACGTGGAGCCCACGAAGCAGGTAGTTTATAACATGAGAGAGAGAAAGAGACAGACAGACAGATTAAGGAAACTTCCAGAACAATAGCTCTGTAATAGATCTGGAGAAAGGCCAGCCCCAGAGCAGAGAAGGGTGATGAGCTAACTGAACTGAATCGACTACCTGCTGCGTTTGAATCTAGGAAGCAAAAGTTCTGCCCAAACCTTGGGATGCACAGAGACAGACGGCTGAAAAAGATTGTCATAGTCAGACATGTAACAAACAACGACGCTTATCAGAATAGAAGTCTACAGAACGGCTTAACAGTGAACAAAATTTAGTCTTCAGATTGCAAATGCCAAATACTGGTTTTAAAGAAGTTGAGGCAAAACTGTGCTGAAGCTCAGTGCATCATGTCCTTTACCACTGGGCACTAAGGCTGGTCTCATGTAAAGCAGCTCAGTCTCTTCCTTTCCTCCCTCCCTCCCTCTGTCCCTCCCTCCGCCCCTCCATCCCTCCCTCCCTCCTTCCAGAAACAACCTTTCTTTGCCCTCACCGTGCCCAGATCTTGCCATTTGGTTCTGCTATGACCACTTTACATGCAGTTCTCCCGCTCCCCACCAAGTCTGCTCTCCTAGTGATGGAAACAGAACAAACACAATTTAAGTGAGAGCGCTGCTACCCATCACCTGTCTAAGAGCTGTGAGTTAAAGACAATTAGGATAGAACTGGGGGAACCAGGAGGGTAGGACTGGGGACCAAGCTGCAGTGCTCAGCAGGGTAGTTAGGGAGGATTTCTTAAGAAAGTGAAATGAAGGCCAGGCAGTGGCGGTGCACGCTTTTATTTCCAGCACTAGGGAGGCAGAGGCAGGTGGATCTCTGTGAGTTTGAGGCCAGACTGGTCTATAAGAGCTAGTTCCCGAAAAACCAAAAAAAAAAAAAAAAAAAAAAAGAAAGGAAGGAAGGAAAAAAGAAAGAAAGAAAGAAAAAAAGAAAGAAAGAAAGAAAGAAAGAAAGAAAGAAAGAAAGAAAAAACTGAAATGATGCTTAATTTGGGTTTGACTGCATTGTCAGATGCCCATGTTGAACATTGCTTAACCTGTGTTGACAAACACCACCCTGCACTCTTTAGAGCACCCTGCTGCACAGCCTTGTGAGCACCCTTGCTAATCTTCTTGAGTCTTCAAATCCACAATTCTAGGGTGCATCCAGACCCCAGAAGGGGTGCTTCTGCTTCCTGCCCATTCCTCAGGCTGCCAAACACCTTGTATTTCCAGACCTCCCACCTTGTGGCAGCACCCAGACAACACCCATTTGTGCAGATGGACAGCTTCCCCGGACACAGATGGGCTGCAGCTGGGACTCCAAAGCTCATTTCTATTGGGTCTGAAGAGGAGCGAGACTCCCTGGTTCTGCTTCTCCCAGCTGCCCCAAGTGGTAATGGAGAGGAAAGGGCCAATCGCTCTTGCAAGTTTTACAGATAAATCACGGAGGCATGGTACCACATGAGCCACAATCTAATGAATCACCCATCCTTCTCTTCCTCTTGCTCTGCAGGACCTTCGGCAGGTCCACAAAGCTCCCGGGCATTGGGCACCTCTCTTCTAAGGAGGGGAGGCTTGCAGGACATGACAGTCCCAAGCCTGGGTATGTTGAGAGCTGAGGTGAGGGATTAAATGCCCACTGCAGAAGGATGAGAGCCTCCTAATCTCTTGCTGCCTGAAAATGATTATTTCCATGCCTGCCCCAGGGAAGTGTGAGCTAGTCTACATATGTGTTACTTCATTTCACCTTCTCTCTAATCCTCTGAACAAGACGTCCTATTTATGAAAAACTTTGATTAATTTACTTTAGTGTGATGAGGGGAGAAAGAGAGACAGACAGACAAATGGATAAACAGACACCCAAAGAGGTATCAGTGTGTAAGCATGATCAGTGTGTGGTACTAAGCAGGGTTGTGGACCAGGAATCAGTCTAGGTACTCATCAGGGCAGTGGACCGGGGATCAGTACTCAGCAGGGTGGTAGGACTGGGGATCAGTATTCAGTACTCAGCAGGGTGGTGGGACCAGGGATCAGTAAACAGTACCAAGCAGGATGGTGGAGCAGGGATCAGTCTGGGTTCTAAACTGAGTACACATGAAGGTCAGAGAACAACTTTCAGGAACCAGTTCTTATCCTGACCTCCCTCCTTGTTGAGCCCTGGTCTCTCTTCCTGGTGTTGTGTGTTGATCCAGGTCAGTTGATTCAACAGTTCCTAGGCAATTCTTCTATCTCCTCCTCTCTCCTCCTCGTGGGAGAGCTGGGATTACAGACGCATGCCACCATAGCTGCCTTTTCACATGGGTTTCAGGGTTCAAACCTGGGTTGCCAGACTTGAGTGGCTAGCATTTCCCCCCCGCAAGGCCATCTCTCTTCTCCCACTATTTCTATTTGAAGGAAGAGGGGGTATTGACAAAGACGTTCAAAGTCACAGAAAGAGTAGATGGCAAGTTGGAAACCTTGCTCTAAGAAATGTCTGCGGAACACAGAGAAGACCTGACATCAGGTCAGGTTGGGGACAGCGACGAGAGCAGTGAGCGGCTCTCTCCCGACAGCAGGCCCAGACATTGCCAAGTTTGCCGCTGCCTCTCCTTCTCTGCATGTTCCTAGCCTCCCCAGATGGGATCCCTTGAGGGTGCACACTCTCAGGTCTCACCCGGCTCTCTCACTGCACAGCCAGGAGGGACCTATTTTATCTCCCTCTGCCTCATTTTCCTGATTTGGTAAATAAGACAGTTACATCCACCTCCAGGATTGAGAAGAGTCCAGGATGCTCACAGACAGTGCTAGAACAGGCAAGGGGCCAAAGCTCAAGGTTCTGTGTCTTTTCTCTTTTACACACACCTCCGGCCTACGGTCATCCAGCACATCAACGCCTGTGGCTGTCATGAGCTGTTGCGGAACTACAGTGGTCACCTGTTATAGACCAGGCAGTGACGCAAAAGGTGACAAGATGCAAACACATGACACTGTTCTAGGGCTCCCAAGTGACCCCTCCGGTCCTATGGACTGAATGGACAATGTTCAAAGCATATGTGGGAACCCTGAATTTCTTGGAGCAGGGAGAATCTTTCTCCTCCCTCCCATAAACACCCAGAGAAACGGAAACGGTGCCACATACAAAACAGCCCTCACTGGATATAGAATCTATCTTTCACTTGATGTCCGCCTCCAGAACTGTAAGGAAACAAATGTCTGCTGTCTAAGCCACTTGGTCTGTGGCGTTCTGTCCTCACAGTCCAAGGTGACAAACACACCAAGTTAATCAGAGTCTGCTACCGAAGCAGGTATCAAATGGGCCACAAGAGCTTGAGTCACTCGGCATGAGGCAATGTTCAGTGCCATTGAGGAGATAAGTGTGGCTCTAAGGGCGGGTGCAGAAAGCGGCTCAAATGACTCATGCAGCAGAAAGGCGGGCTGCTGAGCAACTGACTCTCAAAGTGTGATCACTTCCAAAAAGCAGCCAAAGTCACAAATACATGTGCAGGCACACATGTGTACAAGTATGCATACACCCATCAATGATGCGTGTTTCTTTGGGATCTTCTTCAAGTGCATAATATGCAGGAAAAAGTCCCAAGCCTGGATGCATTAAATTAATGTCCTTGCTTAATTCCCAGGAGGATAACAGAATGCGGGGGGGAGACAGAAAGGTTAAAAATGACTTTATTTAGTTTTATTAAAAACATTTAACTTTTTACATTGGGAATATACTTAAATTATAATATGTTTTTTTCCAGGAATAAAATAGTAAGAAAATTCACAAAGAAGAAAGAGAAAAAGGTTGAAAAGGAGGGGAAAGAGGAGAAGAAGGATAACGACAAGGGGAGGGGGAGGGAAGAAGCGGGAGTGGGAGGGAGGAGAAGTTATCCTCCAGGTGAATTTTATCTCCCTCATGCACACCGAAGTCAAGGCTTACTTTTCTTACACCCTCCTCCAGTGCCCTGGTCTTCATTGTACACGAATGACTGAATAAAACGAGAACACAGGTTTGTGAAAGGGTGGTGGTCCACTAGACAGTTGGGAGAGAGATGAGGGTGCCACAGCAACAGAGAAGGAAGGATGGGGCACTATCAAATGCTCCTACTTGGCAGGTATCCATGTTTGACACACTTGCTCTGTCTGTGTTCTTCCAGTCGCCCAGCGAGGGTCTGCACAGATTGCCCTTGCTTTCTCGGCATCTGCCTGATGCAGGCTGCCTTTCAAGACTCTCTCTGTGCGGCCTGGGCTCTGGAGCAGTGCATTCGCCCAGTGGCTTAGCTCCTCCAGACTCACCCCAGCCCTCTCAGCCCCAGGCGTAGTACCTGAGGAGATAATGGTGGCCTTGGCCTTCTGTCTGCACTGAGTGCTCAGGACGACCAAGTGTCTTCTGGGTTCAGACAATGCCAGTGACTGTTCATTCTTCTGTCTCAATGCCAAGCGAGAGACTGAGACCCGTGGATGGGTCTGGAGGTGTCATCAAGGCCTCTGAACACTGAGGTCCGTGGAGCACAGTCCAAAACTCAGGACGATGAAAGGATGGCCATCTCCTCAAAGGCACTAGAGGCAGGGGTGGGGCTGGAGAGATGTCTCAGTGATTCAGTGCACTGACTGCTCTTCCAGAGGACATAAGTTCAGTTCGCAGCACCCACATGGCAGCTCCCAACTGCCTGTCAATTCCAGTTCCAGAAGAACCCAATGCCCTCTTCTGGACTTTGCGGGCAACTACATGCATGTACACATACCACTCTTCCACATACACATATGCATATACATAATTAAAAATAAAATCTAAAAAAAAAGCCAAGAGGATCTGGGAAAGCTCAGATATCGTGGTTCACAAGCCCATCACACTAGAAGTAGCTGAAAAGGCATTATCACAATAATTAAGACAGGTAGAGGAGGGGGAGGATTGTAAGAGAGCAAAGAAATGTGTATTCTATGCTGTTATTTGCTTTTATATTAACATTTTTAAAATTGAAGATAATTAATGCACACAATAAGAGAAAGATTATAATTAATGCACATGATAAGAGAAAATTAGCTAGGTCTATTCCAAGAGCAGCCTGTTTCTGCACCTCAGAAGCAAGCATGGTGACCAGCTTCTGTGCACACACACATCTTCCTTTTCACACTGGCAGGGACTGTTTGCATGATCCTACAGTTTCAAAAAGTTTCAGGTATCATCCATAAAGAGATTATAGATGAAGGGGCTTCCCACGCCTGGGGCCTCTCAAGATCTTGGTTCAAGATTTGGTATTCAAAGTGAACTAGAAATCTAGCATAAAGGTGACCTCAGAAGAGCTGTATGACTGGCCATGGAGCCCGCAGAGAAGGGATAACATGCCCACAGCACCCTGAGTTTGCAGGTAGGAGCACGTGAGTCCAAATGCCATTACACAGGAAGCAAGGTGCACATAAGGAGGAAAGGCTGGTTCTGAACAAATTAGAAAGCCTGGGGGGAAATGTGTCACTTTGAATCCGGGAAAGCTGTCTGGGGGTTTGCCTCTGTTTACGTGAACAGAGAGTCATGGTTCCAAATGAGAGCAGCTGGGACTGGCTCAGAAAGGGAACCAAAATCTTTCTGATTTTAGAAGAACATCATTCTTTGATATAATCTGCTGTAGCCTCTCTCAAGCAAATTTTTAGTTATCAAAACTCTTTGACTTTCAGAAATCTGTAGGAGGGATTGCGGAATTCAGTGAGGACCTGCCGTGGGAAGAGCCAGCATGGGAGCAGGAGAGATGTCAATGATTGTGTGGTTAGCCCAAAATGTACACTTGTGACGATAAAGGGTCAAAATGCTTTTAAAGTTAGAAGACACATTCTTTGCATTTATTGCCCCACCCCATCAAAGTGCCTAAGAGAACAACATAAGAGAAGAAAGGTTGGTCTTGGCTCACAGCTTCCAAGATTTTAGTGCACAATTGTTGGCCCTGTGGGCTGGGGCAGATCCTCATGGAAGGGGAAGATGTGGTAAAGGGGCTTCATGGGGGCAGACAGGAAGGAAGCAGGTGACAGTAAGGCGCAAGGGATAATATATCCCCAGTGACCAGCTTCCTCTACTTCCTTGGTTCCACCTCTGAACGATCTCAACTCTGAATGCATTCACAGCCTCCAGCTGGAGGCCAAATGCTTAGCATGTGAGCCGGTGACGGACATTTCATCTTTAAACTGGACTAGAAGTTAGGCTAGAAAAGCAGGAGGCCGAACAGTCAAGAGGTAGAATTATACACACAGGGCACAGTCTCGAAACAAACAAAAGGTAGGGAAGAAGCTACATCAGGACTTGGTTTAATAATGTAAAGCAGAGACAGAAGAGCAGGATTCAGCGGCTGTCACAGCAAACAGGAAGTGCAGAGGCAGCCCCAGAAGGCAGATCACACACTAACAGTTTGGTATGTGGATGCATTAAACCCCTCTATGGAAAAAGACCAAAGCATTTTTAATTTTTTAAATTTTACTTTTATTATTTCAATTTTTATTTATTTTAGTTTATGCGGATGAGTGTTCTGTCTGCATGCAGTCTGTATACGAGGTGCATGACTGGTGCCCATGGAGGCATGGAGAGAGGGTGGAATCCCTAGGAACTGAGTCAGGCATGCTTTGGAGATGCCATGTGGGCGCTAGTAACTGAAACCTGGGTCCTCTGGAAGAGCAACAAATGCTCGTAGCTGTGGAGCCATCTCCCTAGCCCTCCCCCTGATTCCGATAAGGTCTCGTGGAACACAAGCTGGCCGTGGACTCACTATGTACCTGAGGATGGTGCAGAACTGCTGATAAGCACACAGCTCCGCACCAGGGCTTGTGTAGTGCTGGAGACTGAACCCAGGTAGTCAAACACGCTACCAACTGAGCTGCATCTCCAGTCCCAAGACTGAGATTCTTCTACATTGAAATTTTAAGGCTAATTATCTAATATCCAGAGACGTAGTTAAGCAGCAGAGCCACAGAAGTACAGTAAGACATAGAGAAACACGCAACAGGCAGATAAATAAATACTAACTTAAAAGAGATTTGGGGCTGCAATATTTGTGTCAGACAAAGTAACGTTAAATGTGGTATTTGACCATGTCTCAGCTAAAACACACACACAAAAATCCAATCAGCTGTATGAAAAAAAAACCCTGAAGTTATAAAATAGAAGAACGTTAGTATATTAGCCCCAGACTACGTGTTTGGAGGGAAATTGTCTGTTAATGTATCTCTATTGGCCACTAGACGCTAAGCTCCCGGGAGGAAGCAACCTGGCTCTTATTAAGAGTCACTTAGCTCAGGTCTAACTTGGAGTTTTCTTAATAAATGTTTATTGAATAAACCAGTGGTTCCTGAGCCTGGCTGAACATCGGAATCTTCTGGGAGTTTTAAAAAATACCCAGGCTTAGGCCCCACCCCAGACCAATTAAAAAAGACTCCCCAGAGATAGGACCTCAGTGTAGTATAGATTTTAAGGGCTCCCCAGGTAATTCTGATGTTTGGCCAGGTCTGAGAACCGCTGGAATAAATAAATGACTGAATGACCAAACGAATGAGTGTCTCTTTGATTTACCAACGAATTCATTGCAGGATTCTTTTAAAAGCACATTCCCACGGTGCATTTTCCATGTAATTCGATTTTAAGAAATTTGATTTACACCCAATATTGCCGAGACCATCTATTTTGTAAAAAGCAAGGAACATCTGCATTATCTATCAATTTTTTTATGGATTGGGAATATTCTGTTTCTGCATTTAGAATGGAGTTGCAGACTGGAGAAAAGATTGTATCATTTCCTGTATGCTGAAAAACGCTCTCTCCCACTCTGGCATTCGGAGACCATTTCCCGACAATATGAAGCACGCGATTACTTAATGAGACACTTAAAGCAGTTTTGAGAAGGATAAAAACAGCATTGTCTGAGCTTCCAACTCCTGATGCGACCTAACTGACAGATGGGGGGGGGGACTCAGGCTAGCCCCGTGTGCAAGTTGGTGCTGGGGACAAAGGAGCAGATGAAAGCCAGCCCTGGCAGTCAGCAGTAAGAAGCACAGGGGAGAGACAGAGAGAGAGGATCACCCAGGTGTAAGCTGAGGTCACAGGAGGGTTTCTCCAAAGTCAGTCCAGAGAGCAGGAAGGCCAGGGCAGATGGACGGCTGCATTCAGGTTCAGTCTTGGCTGGCTAGAGGGAGACACAGCTCCTGGCCTTGACGCTGTGTGTAGGAGGTTTGGAGGATGGATTTCCACTGGGGTGTTGCAGCAGGCAGAGGAGATACTAATAGGGTACTTTCTATGCCTTTCTTCCAGGACTGGTGACTCCCTCAAAGTTGGGTCACCTTTCTCCCAGTACCTGACCTGCCTTACCTGGGCAGTTATACTAGACCTGCAAAACTCCCCCACCTCTAAATCGACTTTCCAAACATTTCCGTTCACTTCCTGTAACTACTGCAACAAAATGCCATGAGCTGGGAGGGCTAAAAGCAGGTCTTTTTTTTTTTTTTTTTTTTTTTCTGTGTTCTGGAAGCTGGAATGTACCATAAAGGTGTGGGCAGGTCCGTACTTCCCTCAGAGCTGCAGGGCAGCCCCTCTAGGCCCCTCTCAGCTTGTAGGCAATCTTGGTGCTCCTTGGAATACACACACACACACACACACACACACACGCACACGCACATGCGCGTGCGCGCAAGCGCATGGAACGAATCTTAGAAATTCACACACTTATCTCCTCATGGGAGGTTTCTCTTTGAGTTTGCAGCTTCCAATAGCCACCTCTTGTAAGGACACAAATATATTGAGTTGGCAATCATGCTAACGACTCCTTATAACTTAATTCCCACTATAAAGACCCTAGCTCTAAGCCAGGCATGATGAAACATACTTGCAATCCCAGCACTTGAGGAAGGAGGCTCAGGGGCAGGTAGACCATGAGTTCGAGCCTGTCCTCCTCTACATAGAGATCTTGTCTCAAAACAGAAAATAAAAATCATATTCCAAAAAAGTCATACTCTGGGTGGCAGCTCCAGTATATCCACTGGAAGACATGCCACTCAACTCATGAGAGGATGAAGTTTGCAAGGTGGCCTGAGCTTCCTTCCTTTTTGGTGCCCTTACCTCCCCCACATGTCCTTTGAGCTCTTGCGGCCTCAAAGCAATTATGATTTCTCCTTTTCCTTCTAAATTCTACGTCACCCTCTTTTCTCCTTACCCACCCTTCTGCCATCATCTGAGATTCCCTTGGGTACCTCTTGTCTTTTTTCCACCCCATGTCCCCATAGCGAGCAGAGCTGATGGTTTCTCCCCAGCCTCACCACAGCCTGTTCTCTGGATCCCGAGTCTTTTACTCCTTGCAGTTCCAAGCCATCTGCTACAGCTGTGGCGGCTTCCACCACATGAACAATTCCACCGGGCCTCAAATCCTCCATTTCCCCCTGTCAATAGCAGCATCGCAGAGGTAATCAGGTGCTTCCCCATGAACCCCTGGCCTCCTCTTTTCTCTCCCAGCTAATCCGAGTAAAGTCCAGTCTTTACTTCTCGGCCCCCATCCTTCCCCAGGCTCTCGGCAACCCCTTCATCTTTCCCCAGGTACATTCTTGAGCGTCTGCAGTTAAAGCTGTGTGTCTTCTGTGCCTCTCCTTTCTCTTCCCTCGGAGCTCCCACATCCCCCCCCCATTCACATAAAGTTCCCTTCTGTGGCCCTTAAACTGTGGATGCTCATTATTGAGTTCAGAGGGCTAGCGCACCTTCCCGACACACCTTATGCCAGTCAAGTTAGCTCAGTCGCTTTCTGACAACCCGTGAGGACCTCACAAGAAGAAGGTGGCAACTTTGAACTAGGCCAATGCTAGGCTCGAGGGAGACTTTATACACAAAGGGCACAAACAACTGGAACTCCCCAGACGCTAAGAAATCTAGGCAGTGGGCAAGCCAAGGAATTAACTACAACCCTAATGAAGAAAGTCCCACAGTGCAGTGTGGCATAGTATGTGGGAATCGGTGAGCCACCCCCCCCCGAAACTCTGGAGTGGGGTGAAGGGAGGGTCTGTGGGAACTAAGGATTCTGTAAATCAGGGAAGATAAGATATGAAAAGCCCAATATGCCGGGGTGAAGGAACTAAGAGTCCAGTGAAGGTTGAGGATTTCTGGAGACTGAAGCAAAGAGACTGGTGTGAGTGTGCTAGCCTGGGCTACCTGTGAGTCCAAGGATAGCCTGAGCCATAGCAAAATCACCTCAAAATAGCCCCAACAAATAAACAAAAGAGTTCAATGACCCTCTTCCCCTCCCCCACACCCCCACATTCTTCTCACTGGTGCCTGCTCTGAGCGAAATGGCCAGGAGCAACTTCCTTTCTAAAGTACTGAGCAAGGTCTGTCTGCCATTGACCAGTTTACTTCAGAGGAGCACCCCGTGTACACCTGGCCTTAGCTAACAGGACCAGGCTCCTGTCCCACCTCATGGGCAGATATTCAACAGTGAGTCTCCCCTGCCTGGACTGATTGGTCCCAGGCCCAGGCATCTCTGAGGCAGAGAATCAACCACCACAGCCACAGGCCTGAGCTGACTGGACCAGAGGGAGCTCTCTGTGAGTCTGTTGGCTGACAAGTGGGCAATCCGTCAGAGTGGCTCTCTCTTACCCTAGCTGTTCGGTCTGCAGGTGCAGCACTAGAGAAGGCATGGAGGGAGCTGACACAGTCTCAGGGGGTCGAGTTGCCTAGGAGAGCGTCAGCTGCTCTATCACGCTGACCCCCATGTCCCCATGGCCTGAGGATGAGGCTAACATTTTCCTCATCCTCGTCCGTGAGCCTACTTCTTCTGGTCGTGCAACTTCAAAGCGCTGAACGAACATGGAGTTTAGACAGGAACTTCTAAACTCTCTTCAGACACAGTGTCAAAGGCAGTTTGTAGGGCAGGTAGGCAGGAGGCTGGGCTGCGTGAGAAAAGTGCAGAAAGTTTACCACGGAGAACACGAACTGCTTGGGTTTGTCAAAGCACCAGGGATAGAGACAAGCCCCTTTCCAATCTTTAAGGACCTCTCTTGATTATGAGTTACTTGGTTTATTATTTTTACAATCAAGGGGACCACTAATATGTTAAAGGAATCCATTCAAAATAAATAGTGAACAAATATTTAAGCTACACTGGACGGTGGGGGAGAACCTGGCATGGGAACCGGGCGAGCATGCTCATTTGCCCTCTCCAGGCAGTTTTCCATACCTTTCTACAATGACTCCCAACTGTTTTCATCTCCAGCTCCAAAATAGTTTACTCTCTGACACATCTGTTGGACATTTGATGTATGTGTTCTCCTTTCCCTTTCTGAGGAAAAAGCCAGTCACATGGACTCAGCCTGCCGCGTCTTCCTCTGACGAGAGAGCTGAGTCCCTAAGACCCGGGAGACGTGTTGCTCAACGGCTCCAAAGGGGAGGTGGAAGAAAGAGAAATCCAGGCTCCCTCTCTCAGTGCAGTGCCCCTCTTTGCCGCTTACAGTGTCCCCAAAGGGGTCTGAGGCAAGCTGAGACTATGAGTCAGATGAGAGGGACCCTCCTCCTGGGGCCCAGGCATGGTTGCGAAGCCCTCTTAAACGCTGCTGAGCCCAAAGGACCTTGAGATGCTAGCTGGCCTTGTCTCACAAACACACTTCGGTGCTTTTCTGTGGACGAACGAAGCTGTCTGGAGAGTCTCCTCTATAGGCACTTCCCTTACGCCTGACAGCCTGAGTTAGGCAGGGGCTTTCTAGAGTTCTGTACCCCAGCTGCAAAGCACATGTTGCCGAAGCTACAACTCCCGCGACAGGAGTCCAGTCACAGCCTACACCAGCATGGGAAACCTTCATTCTAGATAGGACGATACCTGGTGGTCCCTAGTGACCTGACCCTCAGCTGCATCTGGCTGCCTCAGGCCTTGCCAAGGCTGTCTTCAGTCAGGTCTGAAGGAGGCAGAACACCATCCGAGTGACTCAGAGAAAACCTTGGGATAGAAAGACGGGTGAGCTGTACCAAGGCTTGGCTGTGACTGGCGATTGGTACAAGATATAGTCACTACATTTGAGTGCCGCACCCTGCCACTGGCTACGCGGCCAAGCCATTCTCCCTTTAGATCAGCCAGAAGACCCTCTTCTGCGCATCCTCCTCAGTATTCCAGCCTCAGGTCCCTTGTGCGGGCTTCTTTCTGTATTCTCCTTTGTCGACTTGTGGCCCTTACCATGGCGAGAGCACACTGAGCCCGGTCTGCTAAGTGGCGATGCGATGGTGGCGTTGACATCAGCAGCAGCATCTGCAGCCGCAATAGCGGTGACAGCAGCAGCAAAAAGCCAACTGAAGAGTTCCAGAGACAGATGAAGGGAAGAGACAGAGGGGAAGAGAGACGATGGAAAAAAATCTAGAGAAAAGGCAAGTGGGGGCTGTGAGGAGCCTGGTGATAAAGGCTGTCAGCCCCAATCACTGGATACGGCACAGGGAACTGCCGATGTTAAAGGCTAAGGGTTACAATTCCAGGGCCGTATAATAGCATAACACTATCCACTACTGGGGACCTAGGGTTCGAACACCCAGGGCTTGAGCACTGGAATGCTGGCTGTCACCTGCTGGTCCTGATGTTTAGGGCCACTGACAGGTAAGTTCCAGAGATAGAAGGCCAGGAAGCCTTTAGACTGTCATTCATAGAGGTCGACCCAATCCCTCTCTTTCTCAGAACCTAGAGCCAAAGGTTTCTAGATCTTTTCTCCAGACACTGGGACATTGTCATTCAAGGCTCTGGGCGTACTAATACCAAGAGGTGACTCCTTCATTGTCCTGACTGCTACCTGAATGGGGCCAAATCCTAGCCAACTCACTGGTAATATTGCATGGGCTTCTGGAAAGGACTGTGAAGTTGCTTCTGGGAGGCACACCTGTTGGTCTCTCACTTCATATGTAGGCTGATGTGATGCTTGCCACCCCCTCTGCTATTTGTCTTTCAGTGAAGTTGAATGTCTTCATGTCTTTTGCTACCTGTTCAGATCCACAGTGGTCCCCCAAAAGCCTACATGTTGAAGGCTTGCTTCTGGGGGCGGGGCAAGATTTTAGGTGTTTGAACCTTTAGGAGGTGTGGCTAGTGGGAGACTTCAAATCATTTGGGGTTTGCCTTTGAAGAGGATCAGGAAATGCCAGTGATTAGGTAGGATGCTCTTCCTCATCGCAGACCCAGAAGACTGAAACGAGACTGCTTGACTGGGGTGAGAATCTCCAAAACTGCGAGCCAAAGGAAACCTTTTGATCAGTAACTCTCCAGATATTTCTGTTGCACTCCAGGCTGTCTGAAGCCAAAGCTCCATGTGATGCAGTTCCTTCAGTCACCCAGCTCAGAGGCGATGCATGCTCGTGGGGTGAATAGTGAGAACCAACCGTGAACAGAGCAATGAGCCTGTTGGAAATGGGCCGTCATTTCATGATCAGCGGCCAGGGATGCTGTGAGATGTAACACAGGTGGACAGCCCTGGGTTTTGAGTCCTGAATCCTACACATCTGGCTTCTCCTAGTTACCCATCTAGCTACAAAGAGCAGGGCAAGTTGTTTTATCTCCCTGTAGCCATATTTACCCACAAACAAGGCTAATGGGAGTCGATCAGAGTGGCATTGTGAGACCTAAGTTGGGCTGCAAGTGAGATATTAGCACATGGTAACTTAGCATATGGTATGTCAGCATAGGCTATATGGACACATGGTATATTAGCACACAGCAGGTTGGCACATGCTGTATTAATCACATAGTATATTAATGTGTGGTCTGTTAACATGTGGTATAGTAGTACATAGTTTATTAGCCATTGATATTAGAACATGCTATGTTAGCAAATGATATGTTGACGCCTAGTATGTTAGCGCATGATACGCTAGCATGTGGTATATTATGCATGGTATGTTGGCACATGCTAAGTGCTCAGTAAGTGCTTCTCACTCACTGGTTAGAATTGTTAGAAGTTAGAAGTTTTCATCCACCTCATAAACCTTAGTAAGTCTAACTTCTTTTCCCTCTCTTCAATTTAAAATGTCATGTGCCTTCAGACTCAACTTCAGGGTCTTTTTTTTTCCTTCTCCTTCTCAGCCATGTAAGTAGCAAATGATGTTTTGGGGCCTCAGCACAAGGGTCAGAACTGAGGATAGAGCAGGGGTTGGTGAGGGTCTTGGCTTAGGCACTGAGGCAGCGACTTGGAATCTAAATACCCGAGGGAGCACACAGATACACTCACGTGGATAGCGGCAGCGCCTGTAGGATAACGCTGTCATTTCTGCTACTTTAAACCCACAGTCAGCAGCATTCGGTACATTGCAGAGTTGTGAGGCCATTGTTACAAACCAACTCCACAGCCTTCTCATCTATCTCCCAAGCGAACCCTTGGGGCAGCAACTCCTGAGAGCAGAATTTAAATGCACGACTGAAAAAGCGAAAGTCAACACAACGTCGTTGTTTGTGAATGAAGTCTCAGAACTAAAGAGGACCCGTGAGGCAGCTCAGCTCGGAAGTGTGTTTCGTAGACTCCTGTGACCTGAGCACAGTCCTCTAGACCCACACGGAGAAGGAGGTGGTCACCCCACAAGTTATCCTCTGACCCTCGCACCGTGCCGGGGCACATGCGCCCCCACACGTTCACACAAACAGACACGGTTGGGAGAAATTGTCAGACTTGGCAATTCTCCCAACTGTAAGCACTATTAGTCAGGAAGTTCATATTTCTGCAAGAAAATTCATGAATTTGCTTTCATTAAAGCCAAGAAATTAAACATATCCAGCTAAGCTTGAGATAGCAACGAAGTCGTCAAAGTTAAATCATATGATGGATTTTAACACACCTACTTTTTATTTTTCCTTGTAAAGTTTTCAGTCACTTCAGTGTTTGGGGAGCAAAGAGTCCCTCAGTAGCTCTGTGAACTACACACAGACGAGAGCATCTCTCCCTCTGCACCAACACAGCTCACCACACCTCTGCCACTGACCTGGTAAATACAAATATTTGATATCAGAGTTTTGGCATTCATTTTGATTTTAAAATAATGCATGGGAAAATGATTTGTGTTCAATACTTTATTTTGAGCACCCCTTTCATGTTAATGCTCAAAGCAGGGACCTCATCCAATACCCTAACTTAGGCTCTCCCAGGGGTAAGAACCTTGGAAACGGTACTTCCTCCCAAGAATACCACATGTCCTCTGGGGAAAACTGGCTCTGTGCACACACGCTTCTAAAGATATATGTAGGAGGGGAAGACAGAAGAACCAGCACGGCACCTCTCTCCCTTCCAGGAACTCTGTGCAAAATAAGAATGCCAGGTCTCTGCCAGAAATGAAGAATTTTGAGCCAGCCAGCAGCAATCGGTCCAAACACTGAGTTCTTCAGGCCAAGGTGAGGCCCTGTGCACCTGCCCTGGTCAGGGCCTATACTGCTGCCTTCTGTCCACCTCAGTTCTTAGGGAAGCTTCCCAAAGCTGTTCTGCCAAAAGCAAGCCCTTGCTGCTTCTTCCTGAGTGCAGAGCCTGTGTCTCCCTCTGCAGATGAAGAGTAACTCCAAAGTGGGCTTGTTTGCTCTGGGGTCATTCATTCATTCATTCATTCGACTGCTTCTTCATTGGTTGATGGAGCATTACTGAATGTGCCCGGCACTGAGCTGGCCAGGAAAGAATGGCACCTATGTGCTCTTTTTGAGGACTTTGGGGACTCCGGAAAGGACAGAGAAGACCAAGGCAGGAGTCTCCTCAGGACTTGGAGAAGAGCGGAGGGCAGATGTGTGCATTCTGGAGGAGAGGTTGCATGTCACTTCACCTTTCCATTTCACCTGCACTACCTGCTCCATGTCCTGTGGCTTTTCAGGGGGAGGGTGGCCTGGTCCCCCCCACCCAACAAAGAAAGAGTACACAGAACCATCGCTAGAGTAAGATGTGGAGTTCCTCCATCTGTCAGCACAGAGCTCTCGCATGCCGGTCCTCCCAGGGCTCCATTTCCTCACCTGCAAAGTGAAAAGTCATCTCCTCACCTGCCAGTCACCTAGGAAGGAGATCAGCACATGTATGTAAAGTTCGCCGTACCCAGAGCGTGGTCTTGATCCTGGAAACACCAAAGACGCTTTCATAGATCGTCTAGTTATTTAAGTCACTCAGTGAGCATGCGCACGTAGACTTGACGTCTTAAGCACTGGTAAGCAGCCACACATACACTATCTTCCCTTTCTCCAGGAGGAGACTGCAGGAGTCTCTTTCATGTTGGACTTTCTTTGGACCACCAGCCCCCAGATAAGAACATGGAGACTTATTATTAATTATGAAAGCTTGGCCTTAGCTTAAGCTTGTGCCACCAGCTCTTACAATTACATTAACCTGTTTCTATTAATCTGCCTTCTGCCACGTGGTTCTTTACTTCTTCTCCTTTCTGTATGTCCGACTCCCTCTGTGTCTTGCTGGTGAATTTGCACACCTAGATTCATTCCCTGAGTTCCTCTCTCTGCTCAGGAGTCCCACCTAACCTCTACTGCGTAGATTATTGGTCATTTAGCTTTTTATTCAACCCATCACAGGGACACATCTTCACACAGTGAACAAATATCCCGCAACAAGAGATAGTTGATATTAAGCCTAATTTTACAAACAGGGAAACTGAGGCGTAGTTTGAATCCAGAGTATCTCTCTGCTCCTTCTTTGCTGTGGGGGATCACTGCTCCCCATCATCACACCACTACACCATGGTCCAGCTGCAGGAAGGATTCTAGGCTGGTCCGTTTGTCTTACCCTTTGGATTCTAGAAGTTTCTGTAATATCCCCATCACTCTGACAACACAGACACGTTTGGCTGGAGGGGCTTTGGGGTAGTCCTGGCCTCTAAGCCTTACATACATTTGATTGAGCCTTGGACTCAGCTTCCTCATGTTCTCAGCACAGGAAGTAGATCCTTGACCCAAAGCAGCAGTGAGAATTCACTGGGGGAAGAAGGTATAGAGGCCCCAAACAAAGTTTCTTCATTGTTAAGGCCAGGGCCCTTCACCTGAGCTTAGCCACTCACAAGGTCCCCGCTACACCGCTATTCAACATGGCGACCCTTCTGCGTCAGGTCCTATTCTGCCTGGAAGTTTAGTTGGAGAAACACCATTGCGATCTGCTTGAGTCACCATGTCACTTTGTCCCCTGTGGGTTCTTGTCGAGTGGCCAGGGCTGTGCTGGGCCCAGTGGCCCCTTCCAGGCAGAGTTTGGTCCTTGCCCTGGCCACAAGAACCTACTGCTCCTCTTTTTCCTAGGCGTGGAGCTAACAGATCTCTGAGGGACACTAAATCTCTCTTGCTTCCTCATCTCAGCCATGAAGTTCATGAGCTTCTGGCCAGCTTCCTGCACCCTCCTGAGTGGAGCCTGCTTCCAAGAGGGGAAATGGGATTTGTGCTTCCCTTCATCCTGACCCTTGGGGATTACAGTCACTTCTGCTAATATCTCTTATCCTGTCTTCAGACCAATCTTTATCCTCAAAGTTCAGCCCAGGGTCTCCTCCTCCAGGGAGCTTTGCTGGACACTCATGAGCTAAGGGTGGGTACCTCTGTGCTGCTGTCCTCTGTTAATCAAATATACATAATTTTGAAAATAACTTTAGAGTCTCACTTTATAGCCCTCACTGCCTGGAACTTGTCTTATTGACCAGACTAGCCTTGGGCTTACAGGACTCCACCTCTGCTGATACTAAAGGCAACAGCACCACACTTAGCTACAGTCAAGAACTTTTTTTATTATTTTTATATGATCTGGTTATCATTTATTTGGTGCCTATTTTGTGTTGACACCCTGATGTCCATCGCCTGCCTTCATCCTTGAGACCCAGTGCTGGGGAAACCTTTCCTAAGATCCTTATTTGAATATTAAGGAAGAAGCTGGGCGCTAGCACCCAGCACAGAGGGGCCTGCCGCTGCTTAGTCCCAATTTCCAAGACTTCCCTCTGGCCAGCGCAACCGGCTGTGGAAATGTGGATCCAGCCTCCTCAGACGCACATTCTTGTCCTCAGTGCAGACCCCGCTTGTAGTGCACGCCCTGAACATGCTTGCTACATTAATCTGCTGTCAAATATCTCCTCGTCACATACTGGCCACTTGCTGAGCACAGGCTGTGAGCCACATGCCTAAGCATGCCGAGGATACAACGCTAACCAAGACACCCTCCTTGAAAAGATGAAGGCGCCAGCAATACAGGATTAGCACAGGTCTAACACACCTCTGAGCAAAGGGGCACCACCCCTGCTCTGGAGTGAGGTGTGTCCTTTTGATGGCTTGCCCTCCCAAAAGTAAAGGTTGCAAAGGTATGGGAATTCCTGTCTGCTCCTGCAGATGCTGAAACATTGAGGGGGATATCTCCCTGTATCCCACCATTCCCTCCACCCTGGCTTATCCTTGCACACAAATTCAATTTGTCCTTCTCATCTGCAGAGTACATATGGGGGGGGGGCGGAGTTGTGACTCTCACAGGGTCATTCAAAACTAAGGATAAAGTGATGACGCTGGAACTACTTTGCAGACCATGGAGTGACCCACAAGGGTCTCTTTTTACTCTCGGCACATGGCGAGCTTCCTTGCTGCCACTGCAGGACCTCATGCTGCTCACCGAAGTGGAAATCCAGGACTCTGGTCCCACTGATGTTCTCTTCTGCTCCCATAGCCTGAGTTCTGACCTGGCCCTGGGCCGTCTCCCGTGGTCCAGCTAAGGATACTTTGATGAAAACTGGCATAGTGGTGTATGTCTATAGCTGAGGGTTTGAGGCTACATATTGAGATCTTGTCTTAAGAAGAAAGAAGGGGCTGGAGAAATGTCTCAATGGGTAAGAGCATTTGTCAGAGAAGCATGAGGACCTGAGTTCAAATCCCAAGCACCCTTGGAAAATCTGGGCATGGACACGTGTGCTTATAACCCCAACACTGGGGAGCAGAGACTGGAGGACCCTGGGAACTCTCTGGTAAGCCAGCCTAGCCACATTGACTAGCTTCCTGGTCAGTGGAGACCTGGTCTCCAGGGGAAGTAAGGAAAAAACAATAGAGAAAACACACAGTGCCTTCTGGCTTCCAAATGTACCACATGAGCACATGCTGCCACATACATGTGTGCACATGCATGCATATACTGCACAAACCATGCCAAAAAAGAAAAAAAAAGGAAAAGGAAAGATAGGGTGGGGAAGGAAGAAGAGAGAAAAGGGAGCAAACAGAACAGGAGGGAGAAAAAAGATTTGAAAACTTTATTTTCTCAGAATGACTCTGTGTGTGTGTGTGTGTGTGTGTGTGTGTGTGTGTGTGTGTGTTCATTTGATGCATAGTATGGTATTTGTCTTCAGGACAAGAGGGTCACTGAGGCTTGCTGGTTGCCAACCTAACTCCAGATACAGTGAAAGACACTGTCTCAAAGGAATACAGCAGAGAATGATAGAGAAGGAAGGACACCCAGGGTCTCTTGGCCTCCTTGTGCACATACAGCACAGACACAGAAACACACCATCACCACAACATACATGCACACACACCACAACCCAAATACACACTCACACACACATCACCCCAACATATACTCACACACACATACCACCCCAACACACACACTCACACACAGAAAGAAATACACCACCACCACTCCAACACACACACACACATAAACACACACACAGAAAGAAATACACCACCACCACTTCAACACATACACACAAACACACAAACACAAATACCACCACCACCATCCAAACACACACATCACCACCCCAACACACACACACACTCACAAACACACACAGAAATACACCACCACCACCCTAACACACACACAAACACAAACAAACACCACCATCACCCTAACACACTCCACCACCATCACACCAACACACGCATACACACAAACACTACCACCACTCCTACACAACACACACACACCAAGAAAAGAGAGGCAAAAAAGCAGAAGAGAAAGCAGCAGATATTCAGGAAAGTGACCCTGAGCCTGTATCCTCGCCAACCAACATGCAGAACCTGCTGCATGATGGAGCCTTGGTGAGCGCTTGGAATCATGGGTGATTGCATGAACTTCTGCCAGATGCCTGGTAAACCCTTCATATGAAAACAATCACTTTTCCTTTGCCAGTGGGCTTGGGAAATACCTACCCTGAAACCATGAAGAGTGAGAGCGAGCAGGAAGCATGGACTCCAACCCAAACCCGTCTAGTTTTCCCAATAAAGAACAATTATAGGAACAGGGGATTTTTTTTTTATATTCTCATAAAAAATGATTATACTCATTCCGAGAATTTCCTAGTTTTAGCCTGGCTGTTATAGACTTATTTCATAAGTTGGATTATTTTTTTAATGGTATGTGTATGGACCCATGTTTTAATTCTAGTTGGATTTGTGTGTGTGTGTGTGTGTGTGTGCTTATACATGCGTATGTGTGTGTGTTTTCCTGCATCGCGCATAAATACCTTTCCAACACTCTGCACTTGGGAAAGGCTGGAATTGTACGATGTCGTAGACTCACTGAAACCTGTGTTCTCAGCTGCTGACATTTTGGTCTGAGACTTTCCTCGCCTTGAATATTCATTGGCCATCACTGTTGATGCATTTACCCAAATAAACGCCACTTCGGCTTGCTCCTCTCCGGAAGGGACTGGTGAGGGGCTTTCTGACAGCTGTATATTGAATGCAGGTGGCTGAGTGAATGCAGTTTCTGTCTGGCTCAGAACATTAACCATAACCCAGCTTCTTCCAAAGGAACTGGAATGAATTAAATTGTTTAATAAAACCTTACTTACCTGGATAAACTCATTTCTATTTTGCATTTAGATTCCCTAATGCACCTTTCCAGATTGTTATTTGTAAAATAAAAAGCTAGACATGTTTACTTAGAAAGCCAAACATAGGACCCTAATCCTGGGTCCCATCCAAGTTCAGGGCCGTATCTTTTTTTTTTTTTTCTTCACATTTCCACCCGGTTATGAGCTGTTGCGCATTTCATTTAGCGCAAACTGATAAACTCCCACCTCAGGTCGAAAGGAATGCTTGCTTAGGCACAGGATTTGCTTCTCCCGGTATGTTTCTTTTGACTGCTCTCCCCAAACCATGAACTGTTACAGACAGAAAGAGGCTCAGAGTTGCATATGTCTGTAGATTGGTTTTAAAATCGTGCCTACGTCAGAAGGCCGTGGCTGGCGAAAGGGCCCAGGATTAAGGATCCACTTAAAGATCTGTCTGGAGGAAGGTTGTTCCACCCCCCCCGCCCCAAAAGATCATTTGGATCTGCAGAATCAATAATCGCTCCTTTCACACTTGCCAAAAGCAATTTCTGGCACACAGTATGCCTTTCGGTTGGCTCGGCTGACGGGCCGAATAAATGAATAGAGATGGTGCAGCTCATCTTTCCTCTTCGCCCTTTTCCAGAAACTCGGAGCCAAATTTTACATCTAAATACAGTTAACCGTATTAGCTCAAATGTTTTACTTAATTGCTTCCACTCTTTTAAAATAAATTTTTATTTCCATTTAAACAAATGAATTACATGCCTGCCTTCATATAAGTACTAAAGAAGACATCCGTCTAATTGAGCCGATGTTATTCATTTGGACATGACCATTTTTAATCTGTTCACAATCCCCGTGTGCTGGGAGTCAGCTCTCTATGTAATAGACATGGACATTTTCCCTTGTGCTTATTTTTATTATTATCATTTGACAGGTTTAGGGAAATGTAGCTAAGTAGTTTTTATAGTACTTACTATGTTCCAGTTATGGGGCTCATTACTAAACTTAATCATGACACACGAAAAGAAAGGATGAAAACCAAACGTGCTGGCTTACACCTATTATCTCAGCACTCAAGAAGTTGAGGCAGGAGGATCGCCATGAGTTCAAAGCTAGCCTGGGCTACCTAGCGACCAGCCTGATCCAGTCTCGAATGAGCCAAGCCTATGAGATAGGTAACCCTGGCACCCCACTCCAATTTTGCAGATGAGGAAACTGAGCCTTTTGAGGTGAGGCAGTCAATAAAAGGGCACAGAGCTGGGAAGTGTTGGATGTGGGCTTTGTACCCAGCGCTCTTCCCTCCCAGGCCAGGGCACCCTGCAGGACTGGCAGGTAAGGTGCCTATTCCTGGCTAGAGCTGGCGCGAGGTTTCCTTGGACTAAGGCTGGGTTGAGCATAGAAGCAAAGCAGACATCACTGCAAGCTGAACAGTTGCTGGCCCAGGCAAAGGCTGAAAATGAAGAGGGCTGTGAGCCTTGGGAGCCCCTGTCTTTGCTGTGCCCTCCCTGGCTATTCAGGGGTGGAGAACAGATGCCGGCCATGCCAGAGGAGACCTGGTGCTGGCCCTGCTTGGCCCCACTTCACAGTCCTGCCTTCAGGTAATCACCCGCCTCTCTTCGGGATCCATTTCCCTAGAGAAAATCCAGGTACTGGACTGGGTGTAACTTTCCCTGGCTGTGGGTAACTTGGAGGACCCTCCCGCTTCCCACTGCAGACTGGGGTGCTTGCAGGGACATCCTTCCCGTTACCCCCTGTCTGCAGATACACACACACCAGTTCTTGCCCCAAAAGTATTCGAGACACTTGACATCAGGGATGAAAGGCTTGAGGTTTATCAGGTTTTCACGACTACACCTCCATAAAAACCCCTTTATGAGGTCACTGAGCGCCAGTCTGGGAACCTCCCAGTGGATCACTGTCACCTCTGATAGACATGCCCAGAAGCTCTGAGGGCCAGAATGCCCAGTGGTCACACCCAACCTGGCACTGTTAGCAGGAGGGGTGAAGGCACAGCCCCCCCGGTTACTTTCTAATCAAATTTTCACTGTGCTCTCTGACAGGTCTTTAAGTCACTTAAGGGATCTTTTATATGCGAGACACCAACATCACGCAGTAAATCCAACCACAAGCCAGTCCCATATTTTATTAAGTTTAAGTTCAGTCAAAGTGCAGAGCAAACGAGGGCCCCGTGTCTCTCCGTTACATCTGATTTGCGGTTCCCGTAAAAAGGCCCACATGCCGCTGCTTCAGATGTGTTTTGGATTGAAAATAGGATTAATGTGCTAAAGTGTGATTAGAATGGTTAAACACGATTAATTGGAACAGACTTCTGCTGCCCAGGGAGCGCCTCCAGGCTGGCCCTGCTCCAGGTTACCCAGCGAACAAAGCCTTCCGTGCCTTGCCCCTCTCCTCTCCTCATCGCCAGCCTGTCTCAGGGCAGATTAAATGCAGCTGAGAATGCCGGCCCCGCTGGCTGCAGGCGTCCTCCGGGAATAGGCAGGAACCTCGGGCTGGCCTGGCCTTGGTGGGCCTGGCCCAGCACTGCCGTGCAGTAGGGGCAGTGGGCCAGGTGGCTGGGCCCAGGGTAGGAGTAATTTGGCTTTTTTTTTTTTTTAACGATCTATTAAACCCCTGAACTTTAATCAAGCAGTGACTATGTTGACGGCTCGCATTTACTGGGGGAGTTGAAGGGCAGGTAGGGGCCTGGGCAGTGGTCAGCGTGGAAGCTGCAGGCCAGTGTGGATCGGCAGGAGGTTCAAGCGCACTTGGACTGGCGATAGCCAGGGCTGTCCGCTCAGGTCTCCTGGGCACCGGTGAGCCCAGACACTTCTCTGAGCTGCTCTCCATGGGGGTCCTCCTAGGACTGTCCAGCCTCCCTGGTAAGATCAGGGTGAGAGAGCTTGAGCTGGCTCTGCACAGATGTCCCCCTGCTGGCATGCTCACCAAGCCCACCAGTTAGGAGTGTCATTCCATCTATCAGGTAGCCTGAAAAAAATGTCTTTTTAAGCAGCAAGGGAAAAAAATTTTTTTCATAAAAATCTAAACGTAAAACATGCTACCACTTATAAATACTATGGACATTAAAGGAAGAGAGAGAGACTATGTGACGTGTATGGTGTATGCACATGTGTGTATGTCCCTGCATGTCTGTGGGATATACGTGGCATGTTTGTGTCTGTCTGTGGGAATCTATGTATGTTCACAATACTATAATGTGAATGCTTTATGTTTGATGTGCACGTGTGTGTGTATCCATATGATGTGTAGAATGCGTGCCTGTGTGAGCGTATGTGTATGTATGTGTACCCATCGGGGTATGTCTATATGTGTGTGTTTATGAGTTTCTGTGCGTGTGATATCTCTGTATGGATGTATGTGATATGTAAAGTGTAGGTGTATGTATTCACATGACATGTGACATACAAGTGTATTGGGATTCTTTAGGGGCAATAGAACCAATGCATGAATACACACACACATGTACATATATGTACATGTGTGTGTGTCTGTGTGTATGTATAATTTATCATATCAGCTTATATCAAAACAGTAAACTGTCTCACACCTGAGAGAACCCTATAAGGTATTTGATCCTTGAGGCTATGTCTCTGCAGTCTGATGATGAAAACCTGGAAGGTTCTGGAGAGTCTCTGGTTCTTAATCCATAATGGAAGCCTGGACATGATGATTCTGTTATCAGGGAAAGACTCAGCCACAATCACAACGAGACTGCTACCGAAAGGTGCTGCCCACCCTTGGCATGGGGCTTCCCCTATGAATTAAAGCAATCCTGACAATTTCTCATTGTAGGCTCTCTACCCAGAGTTATGGCAAGCTGATAGTAAAACCAACTGCCACAACATGTCTGTGCAAATACGGATAGACTCAGAAGTGTTTGTGAGGGGTGGTTGTGGCATGTTATATGTCTCTCTAGACGTGGATAGTGTGTATGTGTGTGACTCTAGTCAGGGTGTATCTCTGTGCCGCAAGTCTGTATATTCACGTATGTCTGTGGTACATAGTTCTGTGTGCAACTGTGTCTGGTGAGTCTGTGTGTCTGTATGTGTCTTGGATTGAAAGTCTCTTGTGAAGAGAGACAGAGCACTAGGCCTTCTAGAAAGGGCAGTATAGCCAGGGTTCAGCCTTTGGTATGCCTACAACCTTCTGAGATATGGATGAGTCTCCCCCATGAGTTGGGCTCTGGACCAGAACACTTGAGAGCAAACAAAGGTATTGGTAATGGGCTTCAGCACCACATACGTGCCACACATGGTCAGAAGCAGGAACAGAGGCATGGAAGACCCTGGGTGTGAGGACCCTTGATGGTCAAGGCTTGCAGAGATCACTGAGGCCTCTGATAAAGCCAGAGGTAGAGACGAAGCCACGCCAGTGGTGAATGGGAGCGATGGAGTCGTGTGGGGACTGTCTGGTGCCTTTCCAAGGCGGGCCTTATGGATGTCATTTGGAACGCGTCCTGCCATTCCCATTTTCATGATTGCCGCTCCTTCCAGAACACTTCACCCTGCAGTGCATTCTCAAAGTCCACACCCTTGGCTTCTGCCATGCACCCAGCGCACCATTGTCCTTTCAGTCACCCCCACCTGTTCTTCCAGATGCTGACTGGCCGGAGCTCTGTGAGAGCTTATTTAACCCCCAGGCCAGTCTTCAGGTCCTGGGCAGGTCCATCCTTCCGCAGCAGACTCGAGTAGTCTTGGTAACAAGAGCTGGAGCCAGGGCTAGCCACCTGGGGATCATATGGCTCTACTGCTCCCTACCTGGGTGACACAGAGTGACCGGCCTGTTCTGATCTCCTATTTCCTCCCTTGTAAGGGGAACAAGCAATAGATCTGCATTTTTCATAGGAGTTTGGCCCCATTTCAAATACCAGCACATGTTTAACGAGGGCCTCTTTCTTTCTCTAAAATGCTATTAAGGTGATGCTGATGTGGCCTGCGACTGACATTTGTATCAGAAACACCTGGGAAAACGGCTGCTGAAGTTGTTGATTGATGTGATCTATGATTGACATGTTCACTTCAAGCACTGGCCAAGGGCAATGTTCCTTGTCCATCCCAGTGAGTGTGTTCTGCTTGATTTCTTCTCGCACTGAGCTCCCTGATGTGGGGATCACGCATCTGTCCTCTGCCCACATGCGGCCTGGCACCCATGAGGCTTCCTGGCTACTGTGCCTAGAAGTTTCCCCTCTTACCAGAAATACATGGCCAGGCCATTCCCCTTAGGTATGAGAAGGACTTAGCCCTGCATCCACTAGTTTGTCTGCATCTTAGAAAAGGATATCCAGACAGTCTGAAGTCCACCCATCAAAGGTACCAGGGAAACCCAATTTCTAGGAATGGACAAACAGGACCTCCTCCCTGAAAACTCACTGCAGAATGAGGGACTGTTGAAGTGAGTGGGAAAACTGAGGTCTCTCCAGACTCCCTGCAGGGTCCAGCTTTTACCTGAGCAGGGCTAGATATCCCCCGGAGGCTTTCCTGCTCCCCTCTCCTCCCTCTTCAGCAACACAGAGGCCACTGAGACCACCTCTGGCCACAGCAATTGGAGGTGCCCCAGGTGAGCATCTGTGCTTCCCCTGCAGGAGGACCTGATGCCCAGCACGGGGTGGCATTGCTGCAGGCAGTAAGCACAATGAACTCACCAGACCAAGACACTGCTCTTTGATCTAGCCGCTGCTCTGCCACATGCAAAAGGCACAGCATTGACAGTGTCCCCCATTAGAGGAACTCAGGAAAGACACCCCACATGTCACTGCCTCCTAACATACCTGTAAGGGTGATTAGCATGACTTGGCCCAAAGTCAGAGCCCTAACACAAGACACTGTGACGTGGGAGCAGGTAAATAGTTTAGGAGATGAGAGGGAGGAGTGGGGTGATGAAGCAAGGAAAATCAAAGGGTGGCCACTGTCACTACTGCTAAGAACAGCCTGCGCTCAGTCCCAGGAGATCCCCTTAAGCTGAACAGAATGGGAAGGAAATAAACTCAGTGATCCATGCCCTGGGAGAGGCTCCTCCAGGAGGCAAACTTCTACATGGTGAGTCTGCCCTTGCTGTCACCTGCATACCTCCACCCCCCCCCCCGGCTTTCTAGAAAATTCTGTGGCAGGAAAGGCAAGAGAGTGTGCAGCAGTGTACTAAACTGCAGCAAAGTCAGGATGAGTTTATGTCAGTCCATGATTAAGTAAGAGGGCAGCTGAGGCAGCATGGTGCTGGGTACTACCATCATTCACCTCGAGTGGTCGGTGTTCCCATTCCATTCACGTCCACCTTCTGCTCCCTGCCCTGAGCCTTCTTATTGTTTCTTTTAAATAGTTTTTATTGAACTATACATCATTTTCTCTGCTCCTCTCCTTTCCTCCTCTCTCCCTTTCTATTCTCTCCCATGACCCCCACACTTGCTCCTAACTTACTCAGGAGATCTTGTCTTTTTCTACTTCCCATGTAGATCAATGTATGTCTCTCTTAGGGTCTTCATTGTTGTCTAGGTTTTCTGGGGTTGTGGACTGTAGGCTGGTTTTTCTTTGCCTTGTGACTAAAAGCCACCTATGAGTGAGTACATATGATATTTTTCTTTCTGAGTCTGAGTTACCTCACTCAATATGTTTTTTTCTAGCTCCATCCATTTTCCTGCAAAATACAAAATGTCGTTAGTTTTTTTTCTGCTATGCAGTACTCCGTTGTGTAAATGTACCACATTTTCCTTATCCATTCTTCAGTTAAGGGGCACCTAGGTTGTTTCCAGGTTCTGGCTATGACAAATAACGTTGCTATAAACATAGCTGAGTACATGTCCTTGTGGCACAATTGAGCATCCTTTGGATATATACCCATAAGTGGTACTGCTGGGTCTTGAGGTAGGTAGTTTCCTGATTTTCTGAGAAATCACCATACTGATATCCAAAGGGGCTGTGCCAGCTTGCACTCCCACCAGCAATGCAGAAGTGTTCCCTTTACCCCACATCCTCTCCAGCATAAGCTGTCATCGGTGTTTTTGATCTTGACCATTCTTACAGGTGTAAAATGGAATCTCAGAGTTGTTTTGATTTGTATTTCTCTGATGCCTAAAGATGTTGAACATTTCCTTAAGTGTCTTTCAGTCATTTGAATTTGTTCTGTTGAGAGTTCTCTGTTTAGGTCTATACCCCATTTATTTTATTGAATTATTTGTTCTTTTGATGATCAGTTCTTGAGTTCTTTGTATATTATGGAGATCAGTCTTCTGTCCAAAGTAGGATTGATGAAGATCTTTTCCTATTCTGTAGGCTGCCATTTTTTCTTGTTGACCGTGTCCTTATTACTTCTTTAAGCACCTTCTCCTAGGTGCCTAAAATACTAAAATACTTAAAAGCATGTATCCCAACTGCACGGTGTAGAGCAGGATCCAATCTGGACTGATGTATATGTGCATTACTGTGTTCATATTTTCCTTTGGTTTAAACGCACTTAAGGGCTAACGTGGTGGCTAAGCCAGTAACTTTCTTGCCTCACAAGCACAAGGACTTGAGTTTGATCCTCTACAACCTACTTTAAAGAGGAAAAAACCTGGGCATGATGAGATGTGCTTGTAATCCCAGCGCTAGGAATGTGAAGACAGACAGATCCCGGGGATGCACTTGCCAACTTCTCTAGCCTCCAGACTAGCTCTAGGCCAGTGAGAGACCCTGACTCACAAGAAAGGCAGATAGCACTTAATGAAAAACCAGTCCAAAGGTTATCCTCTGGTCTACACACATGCACACACACACACACATATACAATAGCAATTAGAATATTTTTGTGAGCTCTGGGCACCGTGCCTACTATGATGAGTGAAGCCAGCCGGATTCCACCACTCACAGAATGATCCCATGACCTGCCCCATGGCCCACATAATTCTTCTATTCCTCTTACTCTCCTCCTCCCATCTGCCTGCAAGCTGAGACTGGGTTCGAGGAGATGTCATGAGGGAACACTGAAGAAGCTCGTGGGACCGAGTCATGGCCTTCTCTGCTTCTGCCCAAACAGTTCTTCTCCGGCCCAGTCTTGTGCACCAAACGTAAGTTTCTACCATTAAGAAATAAAGCTGGGCCAGGGATACAGCTCCATGGGGAGGATGATTGCCTAGCACGCAGGACTCCTTAGGTTTCCTCCCCAACACTACAGCGAGCAGAGCGCACTGGTACATACCTGGAATCCCAGTGATACAAAGACGGAGGCAAGAGGATCCGGAGTTGAAGTCCTTGCCTACAGAGTTTAAGGATAGCCTGGCCTGCCTGAGACCCTATGCCACATCATAATTCACACCAATGGCAAGCAAGAGCAGTGGTAATGACAGTGCCCACCCCCAGTCCACCTAGGACTCACCATTCTTTTGCCATTCTGATCTAAGACTTTGGTTGGCTCCACATAATTCTTACAATTCAATTCAACACACACACACACACACACACACACACACACACACACACACACATGTTCATGGTGACTGATCACTTGAAGGTGGCCGGAGCTCGGCTTTCTGTGGGTGCTCTGCAGAGCTTCACCCAGGAGCCAACAAAGAAAGGTGCAGGGCCAAATCTCTGCAACGCTGCCAACCCCAATCTATTGGAGCTAGGAGAAAAAACACTGGCTGTTTGTCAGAATGGAAAGCCCAGTGGACTCCCCGTTTCCCCATCTGTTCTTTGCACAGCTTCTCTTCTGGGGTGGATGATGGGCTCTGGGCTGGATTGCAGGTGGAGGAAGGCAAAATGTAAGGGGAATAGCAAGAAAATAGTATATATATATATATATATATATATATATATATATATATAATACATACAATATACATACTATATACACTATATATATATACGCATATATAGTTATACATACACACACACACACACACACATATATACATTTTAAGTACCCAACTGCTCTTTGTGAATCTTAAGACCTTTTCTGGAGTAATGACTCACAGCATGAACCTCAGGGCATCTGTCCTTGGAGTCAGCCCAGAGCTCCGTCCATTGGGCCACACTACTACTCTGACTTCAGAAGCCAGACTTTGGTTCATGGCTATGACAAGGGTACCAAGCTCCAGCAGGGAGAATTTGATTCCACTGTACTCTGGACCCTGGCACTACAGAAGCCCAGCTGCTGGGAGGTTGCCGAACTTTGTCAGATCCAGTTGCATAATGGGATTTGTTTTGTGCTATGGTCCTGAGGAAAAGTACACTTTCAAATGGGCCCGGCCAAGTTCAGCCCGTGTTTTCCCTACGGATCCAGGCAGAGCCAAAAGATGGCTTGGGGGATCAGCCAAGTGGACCTCTCCCAACTCCGTGTAGTCCAGGCTTTGTAAGGCGCTCCCCAGCCACTAAGGTTCACCGGGCTCACTCAGCATGGGGCCCCATAGCTGCAGGAGAATGCCAGAAGCCCGGGCTGGAGTCTGCAGATGAGAGCATCTCTCCTTGTCCTCCTTTTCTGCAGATAGAAGTGGTGCAAAGCGAAAGTGCTTTATCAGGAGAATCCAGACTTTTCCCATCTGATCCCAACCACTTTGTGGACCTGAGGGTCCCCCTCCCCTGCAGCCTGTCCACCACAGGGGTTCTGGCTGCATTTTCACATGATGAGTAGAGGCATTTTATTCACAGATTCTTCTTCGGACACAGTTGTATTTGTTGGGGACAGTCCAGTAAAGCAGAATTAATGGGATGTTAATCAGTCTTCTGGTCAACCTTGTTGTCTCTCCCACCAGAACAGATCTATTTCAGAGAAGATAAGTTTGCCTGAGACAGAGACTGTGGAGGCTGCGGCCCCTCTTCAGGGCAGACAGATTCTTCAGGTTTTAGATGAAGTAAGGATCCCAGCTACTCTTTCCCCTTCCTCACCTCGCCCCCTCATTCCTGTCTCTTTGGTCCTTCTGGGAATGAGGTGGCTCAGGGAGGGAGCCAATGGCCTCTGTAACCCCAGAGAAGCCCTCAGCTGTGGATGTCTTGCATTGTGTGAGGACATCCCCACTAGGTAATAAACTCCAGAGAATGGTGGCTGAGGTGTGGAAGGTCTCGGTCCTCCTCTCATTGCACTGGACTGAGTCAAGCCACTGCAGACAGAAGGGTTCACTGGGGCCCCTAGGATGGGACCCGTGATGTAGGCCAGACTCCTCTCTCCTGATTCCAAGTTTGCTCTCACTTGGTCAGTGGTTGACAGAAATCTGCAGCAGGAAGGTACCAGGGTGCTCCCACCAGGGGTGGGGGACATGGAGGGTGACAGAGAAAGCCAGGTTCTGGGGCAGGGAGGCATCTTGTCAACATTCCATGCTTCCTCTTCATTCCTCAAAGAAGAGTGGGGTCCAAGGTCCTTCTAAAAGCACCTCCATGACCACAAAAAAAAAAAACAGCATGGGAGAGATATTCTGTGGGCAAAGCATTTGACTCCCAGTCATTGAGGTTACGTACATAAAAGAGAGTATGGTAGTGTGTGCTCTAGTTCCAGCATAGTAGGATAGGAGGTGGAGACAGGTGAGTCTGGGAAGCTCACGTGACAGGTAGCCTTGCCAGTGGACAAAGTTCCAGGCCAATGAGAGACTTTATCTCAAAACAAGGAGAAGGCCCCTGAGGCATGGCATCCAAGACTCTCCTCTGATCTTCACGCATGTACATACGTGTGCATCTGTACACACATGTGCAATCACCCACGCATGAACTCTCCTCCTCCTTCTCCTCCTTTCTCTCTCTCTCTCTCTCTCTCTCTCTCTCTCACCTCACCCTCACAGGCTATTACTGGGCTTCTCTTGGGTTCCAAACATGATTGCATCAGAAACACAGTCATTAGCTAGAGAAAACAGTGCCAGACACGCAAGTCAAATAAACAAGCAGACAGAAGAACCACATGGTGGGTGAGATTGTATATGCTGCAGCAAACATGGCACATCTCAGTGTGAGTGACTGTGGGTGTTACAACACATTATAAAGTGATACATGCTACAAGGAAAGAGAAAGCAAGGAAGTGGGGTATGGGATGCTGAGAAGGGGGCAGTAACAGCCTTGGTGGTTGGGGTAGGCCTCCCTAGAAAGTGCTATTTGAGCAAAGATGCTAAATAAATGAAAGGCCGAGAAGTTTAGGCCCCTAGAGGAGTCGTGCACAAAGGCCCTGTGGTGACCTGTGTTTGGAGTGAGACTGGCAGGCTTTAGAAAGCAAAAAGGTCATTAAAACTTGGCCTGGACAGGGATGAGAGTGAGGTCAAACCCAGGGAGATGATGGAGTCCGCTGGGCCAAGCTCTGAAGCACCTACGATAATGTGAGCTCTGCCCTTTCTCTGAGAAAAGAAAGGTAAACACTAATCCAGCTACACACCCTTCGATCTGCAATGGTGACCTGCCCGAAAACTACGCTAGTACATTAGTCGCATAAAGCGTGTGGGAGTAACCAACCAATATCTGATTGGAATTAAGGCCTACTTCGTGAGATGGCATCCATACCCACACCTGCTTGGGTGGCCAAGAACCTGAGACTAGGTGGGCCTGGGATCTAGCTGAAAACCAAACACTATCGTTACTAAACAGTAGCAATAAAATGACTCCTAATGTCATTCTGTTACATGCCTAGATGCCTGATTCAGCCATCACTGGAGAAGCTTCCTTCTACAGCAGATGGGAATAAATACAGACACTCACAACTAGACAATATGCAGAGAGTGAGAGAGAGCGCTCGGAACACTCAGCCCTTGTCCCTAACCCAGAAGTTATCTCCAATTGATAACTATCTGCAAAAGAAAATTTTCATTTTTTTCCAAAAATGAGATTTGTTTAACTCTCTCTGAGTTAAAACAAAACAAAACAAAAAAAATCTACTCTTAAGGGTCGACCCCATGCCCAGCAGGAGATGGCCAACACAGTGAACTCAAGGGCATATTTGAAGATTCTTTGTCTCATAATGTTGTGTCAGGGCATTTCTCACACACACACACACACACACACACACACACACACACACACACACACATATATATTACAATTTTGGTTTTGCCTTTTTGTGGTGTTTCTGTGTGTGCAAATGTGTGTGTCTCTGCATCTATATATGCTTCTTGTGTTTTTTTTCCTTTGACTATTTTTCTTCTGTTTGCTTGTTTTGTCCTATTCTGATTGTTTTTATTTTATTGTTATTCCTTAGAGGCCTGTTTATTTTCTAGTAAGACACAGAAAGGATGGAGTTCACAGAAAGAACATCCTTGGGGTGTAAGGAGAAGACATGAGCTCACAGAAAGGGGAGGGGCATGATGATAATTCATAGCGTACCCCCAAGCCTTATGTGTGTTCATCAAGCAATCTATCACTGGGCACTCCCACCATTTTGTAGCGAGAATTTCTGCAGGTGAGGCCTTTCCCCACAGGTACAAACTCCAAAGGTCTGGGGTGGGGGCGAAATTTTAGGGAAACACAAGGGACAGAGTCGAAAGCAAGACCCTGAGCTCTCTTAGTGATTAGGTACAAGGAGGAGCTGGGGTCTTCAGAATAGGCCAGAGCGAAGGCAACCTGCTCTTGCAGAACAGCCTTCTTCAATAGGCCAGCATGGGCACCTGGGACAGCCCTAGGGACAGCACAGGAGCCCCTAACTGAGACAATCGCTCATGGGTCTGGTGAGTACCACCATGCTTGGCACAGATGGGCGGAGCCCTCCTGAGGAACCTTTAGTTCCAAGTGGGCCATTTGGAGTGACCATGGCTCCCCGGTAACAGCCCTGGGATGGAAGTCAATTCCGTGTCCTTCCATTTTAAATCCATACCCTTTGCCCTTACCATCAATTCTCTTTTCCTCCCAGGATGCTCAGCGCTCTGGTCTACACGTGACTGGCCTAACTGTATCTTAGAGGATGTCTAGAGTTCACTTGGAGGAAAGTAGGCAGTGTGTCTGCCGACCGTAGCTGGCCTAATAGCCCACAGCAGGGACCACTACCTGAGATCCTCCAGTTGCCAAACAGCCATGGCTCTCATCTGTGCCTCTCCAGTTCTCTCAGACTGAAAGACAAACCCCTCTAATACCCATTTTCCTTTTGTGAGTTCCAAAAGGAGAACACCTTGGCCTTTTACGAGGTAGAAGGTCCCGAGTTGGGTACAAAGTAGGGTGACCAGCTTTCCTTGTGCCTAGGGCAGATGGCTATGGGGTTTCTAAAATTGCCAGCATCAGGAAAGGGAGGTTGGGAGACTGGTCATCCTAACACAATAATCACATGGTCCCTTTTCCTTCTTCTGCATTCCAGGCAGAGTTTGAAGAGGTTTCCCCTGGCTAATCCATCACTATCAATGCCTTAGAGGAAGCAAGAACAAGACGTGAAAGGATTTGTCTGTAGTTAATAGCAGTAGTGGCTTCGCCAGAAAGGATATATGGATGAAGTTAGATCCAAGGTAAACAAAGGTCTCCATGAATATGCCCACCCTGTACCCAGAGGGCAAGATGCAGGAGAAGATCTGCCAGGCAGCATCAGCTGCAAGAATCCAGGGCTCTGTTAGTCATCTTTGTCTAACTGTAGCAAATGACCCGGGACAGATATTACAAAGTAAATGTGGTCTTCGTAGCACAGAGTTTAGAGGCTCAGTTAGGCTCATTAGATGATGGCAATGACAGGACCATGAGTCGGAGTGAACATCTTGGACTAGGAAGTGAAAGATAGGAAGGGGGACCCACAGTGCTCTCAGAGGGCACTCCCCTGATGACCTAAAGACCTTCCACAAGGTCTCACTTCTTAGAGCCTGACAACAAATAACCCTCAGAAATTAGTAACACTGCCAAAAACAGCAGCCCTGTGTACCAAGCTATGACTTTGGAAGTACTCAAAGTATATACTCCGTACCCAAGTTATACTCAGATCACAAGAGCCTTTAGCCCCAGAGGTGGTGGTTTCTACCCTGAAGGGCTGGACTGGCAAGAGAAAGGAGTAGATGATTCTCCAAGGACCCAGCACCTCTATTCAGTACTGGGTCTTAGTGTCTACCCACCTCTGCAAGGACAAGAGGATGCAGAGAACACACTCCGAGGGAAAAGGGGGTACAGAGACTAATAGCTGGGTTTGGTGGGTGCTTCTGCGTCTAGGGGAGGCAGACAATGACATGTGGACACTGTCCAAAGCTGCCATTCAGGGCATAGCCACACACACACACACACACACACACACACACACACACACACACACACTCACACACACTGCCATCTCTCTCTTAGGACTGCAGAGACTCCCAAGAGCTTGCGCTTAAGAGGATCATAACTCAAGACACTCAGGAAACCCAGGTAAACATTTAAAATTGTATTTGTTCATTGTTGGGTGTGGTAGTGTCTGTGTGTAATCTCAGTACCCAGAAGGCAGAGGGAGGAGGGTCACGGCAAGTTCAAGGCCAGCCAGAGCTACAAAATGTAGATATTAGGCTAGCATGGGTTACATAGTTAGATGGTATCTCAAGAAATAAATGGCTACTGAGTAAAAGGGACATTTATTCATTCACTTCCATAAACCTAAGTCTGAATGTGCTACCGTGAGATAGGTTTTGGTTTTTGAGACAGGGTTTCTTTGTGTAACCATCCTAGCTATTCTGGAACTCAAGCTGTAGACCAGGCTGGCCTCAAACTCAGAGATCCACCTGCCTCTGCTTCCCAAGGCTGAAATTAAAGGCCTGTACCACCACTGCCCTAAAAGATTTTTTGTTTTGTTTTTAGCTTTTCAAGACAGGGTTTCTCTGTAGCATTGGAGCCTGTCCTGGAACTCTCTCTGTAGACCAGGCTGGCCTTGAACTCACAGAAATCCATCTGTCTCTGCCTCCTGAGTGCTAGAATTAAAGGCATGTGCCACCACTGCCCGGCCTAAAAGATATGTTTAATGAGAGAGAAAAAAAGCCTGTGTTATCTGACAGTGAGAAGAGCAGCTGTGTTTTACACTTTCACAAGACTCTTTAATATCTCACTTGATAATTTAAGACAGAAATGCTCAAGGCTATTTCCCCACTCCTTAGCTTCTGCTGAGTTACTTTGATTGAAGTATGCAAAGAAACCTAGTTTCCCCCAGATGTGTGGTAAGGGGTAGGCTCTGTTTTTCTTTGACTTTGGTGAGCTCACCGCCATTTGACAAGTGTTAGTTTCTTCAGAAGCTTCACCACACACCTTAAGCCAGGAAATCTGCCTTCTGATACACTAAAAGCCGTTGGCATGTCTTCAGTTTTGCACAGATCTGTTGTATTTCAATGGTATCCCAGCTTATGCCTTAGTCACTTGGAGGACCCTGACTCCCTGAATTGTGAAAATCTTCCAAACGCTGATATGAGCATAACATGTTACAAAACACTCTCATCACTAATATGACAAGACTCGCTTCTTTTCTTTCCTTTTTTTTTTCAAGACAGGGTCTCACTGTAGCTCTCTGCCTGTCCTGGAGCTCACTATGTAGACAAGGCTGACCTCAAATTCACAGAGATCCACCTGCCTCCCTCTCTCAAATGCTGGAAAATGTGTATGCTACCACATCCAGCACACCAATCACTTCTTAAAAGTCTGTAAATATTCAGAAGCCTCATGATTCTGAATAAAAATTTATTAAAATTGAAACTTTCTGTCTTAGTTAGTTAGGATTTCTTTTTTATTGATTTTATTGATCTCTACATTTTTCTCTGCTCCCCCCTCTCTCCCCTCCCCTTCAACCCTCTCCCATTGTCCACATACTCAGGAGATCCTGTCTTTTTCTACTTCCCATGTAGATTAGATCCATGTATGCCTCTCTTAGGGTCCTCATTGTTGCCTAGGTTCTCTGGGATTGTGATTTGTGGGCTGGTTTGCTTTATGTCTAAAAGCCACTTATGAATGAGTACATGTGATAATTGTCTTTCTGGGTCTAGGTTACCTCATTCAATATGTTTTCTAGTTCCATCCATTTGTCTGCAAATTTCAAGATGTCTTTTGTGGTACTCCATTGTGTAAATGTACCACATTTTCCTTATCTATTCTTTGGTCGAGGGACATTTAGGTTGTTTTCAGGTTCTGGCTATGACAAACAATGCTGCTATGAACATAGTTGAGCACATGTCCTTGTGGCATGGTTGAGCATCCTTTGAATATATATATACATACATATATATATATATATATATATATATATATATATATATATATATATATCCAAAAGTGATATTGTTGGATCTTAAGAAAGGTTGTTTCTTAATTTTCTGAGAAATAGCCATACTGATATCCAAAGGGGCTGTACCACCTTGCATTCCCACCAGCAATGGACAAGTGTTCCCTTTTTCCCACAACCTCTCCAGCATAAGTTGTCATCAGTGTTTTTGATCTTGGCAATTCTTACAAGTGTAAAATGGAATCTCAGAGTTGTTTTGATTTGCATTTCTCTGATGACTAAGGATGCTGAGCATTTCTTTAAGAGTCGTTCAGTCATTTTAGATTCCCCTGATGGGAGTTCTATGTTTAGATCTGCACTGAGAAGCTTCTGTAAAGCAAAGGACATGATCAACAAGACAAAACGGCAGCCTACAGAATGGGAAAAGATCTTCACCAACCTCACATCAGACAGAGGGCTGATCTCCAAAATATACAAAGAACTCAAGAAATTGGTCATCAAAAGGACAAATAATCCAGTAAAAAATGGGTTACAGACTTAGTAGGATTTCTATTGCTGTGAAGAGACACTATGACCACAGCAACGCTTAAAAAGGAAAACATTCAATTGGGTGACTTACATTTTTAGAGGTTTAGTCCATTATCATCATAGGGCAACATGGTGGCATGGTGGCAGACATGATGGGGAGAATGAGTTGAAAGTCCTACATCTTTACTTGCAGGCAACAGGAAGTGGTCTGAATGTAACACTAAGTGAAGCTTGAGCAAAGGAGACCTCAAAATCCACCCCCACAGTGACACACTTCCTCCAACAAGAATACTCCTACTCCAACAAAGCTATACCTCCTAACAATGCCACTCCCTGTGAGCTTATGGGGGTCAATACGTTCAAACTACTACACTTCCCTTGAAAAGTTGGGTTTTTACTGGTCACAGTGACTGCCCACTGCATCCCAGAAACTGCTGGGGTCAACCCTTTTATCTCTTGGGCATGTGTCTCTTTTGAGCACCATGATTTCCTCACCAGCTGTCCTGAGAACACATGGAGGGGCAGCAAGACAGCAAAGAGGCTAAAGATGCTTGCTGAGAAGACCGACAACATGAGTTTGATACTCAGTACCCACATGGTGGAAGTAGACAACTGATTCTTGTGAATTGTCCTCTGATTTTCACACACGTACTCTGGCATGTGAGGGTGGACACACATACATACACACACAGACACAGACACACACACACACACACACCAGATAAATGAATAAATAAATAAATAAACAATAAAAACGCTTTCTTGAAGAAAACAGCCTGCTCAACTGACAGTTCTGGCTCTTCCTGGCATCAGGGGCCCTGCACCTGCCCTCACTTGGGTATAAAAACAGGTCACCAAGAGGTGAGATTTAATAAAATTAATGAAGGGTAAGGCTCCGAGGACCGACAGAATGGCGTTTCCAGTTTCTGCCTGGCTAGAGGCAGTGGTTGCCGTTCCGTTTAGTGACCACCTCGCCTCACATCTGGGCACCTGCAATGCCATCCGCTGCTGCTGTTGTGCCGACACCGCCAAAGTCAGCACAATGAAAACAGGCAAATGCTGGCTTGCTTTCATCTTGTAAAGAGTTTTGTCTGAGCAAGTCTGGCAAAGGTCTCAGGGCTGCCCAAGGCCGGTGGATCACAGTCTCAAAGCCACTATTGGCATTGATTGTGGTCAACCACTGTGATGAACTATCTAACAGAAGCAGCTTAAGGGAATATACTGGATACTTTTTATGTCAACTTGACACAAGCTAAAGTCATCTGAAAGGAGAAGACCTCAACTGAGAAAATACCTCCATAAGATCAGGCTATAGGCAAGATTTTGGGTCATCTTTTTTTTAAATTAGTGAGCAATGAGGGAAGAGTCTAGTCCATTGTGGGTGGTGCCATCCCTGGGCTGAGTTCTATAAGAAAGCAGGCTGAGCAAACCATAAAGAGCAAGCCAGGAAGCAGCACCCCTCCATGGTCTCTGCATTAGCCCCTGCTTCCTGGTTCCTGCCCTGTTTGAGTTCCTGTCCTGATTTCCTTCTATGATGAACAGTGATGTGGAAGTGTAAGCCAGATAAACCCTTTCCTCCCCAGCTTGTTTTGGTCACAGTGTTTCATCACAGCAGTAGAAACTCTAACAAAGATAGGGAAGAGTATTATCTTGGCTCATGGTCTCAGGAGGCTTAGCTCACAACTGCCTGAGGAGAATATCACAGCCATGGGAGTGTGTGGCAGAAGAACTTCTTCATGAAAGACAGGAAGTAGAGAACGGGACAAGTAAGGGTCAGGTGTAAGACGCCCTTCCAAAGAACCCACTCCCATTGACAATTTCCAGAAAAATTACCCAACCCCAGATTTCCAGAACCTTCCCAAACAGCAAAGAAACCCAGTTAAAGTTTCACTCACTGAGAATGAAGGCTTTGACATGTGGAGCATGTTTTCGTGGTCAAATCATGACCAGACGATGTTGCTCTCCCAAGCTCAGGTCCTGCCACTTCCCCATCAACTTTCTCCTGGCTGGGATCCCTGAGGGGCCCTGATGATCTCACCCACCTGTAGCCTCACAGAACCACACATTCGTGCTCTGTGTCACAGCCCCTCTGACATCATTGTGCCTCTCTCACTTACCAGCTTGTAGACTTGATGGGTTCAAGTTCAGGCTCTTCTACAGGAGGTGCCTTGGGTGCCCTTTCTGCACTTCTGTTTCCTTTCTTGTTGAATGAAGGAAAGAGGCACCCTCCCTTGAGATTACTGTGTTAGTCAACGAGAGAAACTACGAAAAGATGAATTGCAAGGGAGGGGCCACCAAGGCTCTGCCGATCTGACTGAGTCCACTGACCTACCTCCATGAGGCCTCTGTGCATGCTGGCTGTCCCAGAGTGTGCGACAAACTGTTTTCATGGGTTCTCCTGAGATCTGGGATACCACAGCAACCCTCTCTCTAGACAGGGTGGAGGCAGGTTTGAGCACACCCTGAGGACAACCAACACATCATGCTGGTAGCCTCCTCAGACAGCAATAGCAACAGTCAGAGTTGTACTTTCCACAGTCACTCTCAGGGAGTGTTCTGAGAGCTTTGGTGACCTTGTAGGGACAAGGCATTACTAAACAGGTGTCCCTGGGACCCATACTTTCTGGTGTGAGCTAATTGGCTGGATCTTGCTCTGTGCTCACTTCTTAGCCTCCACTGCTCTCTGGCTTCATCCCTAAGGGAGGGGGATGCTCTCCTCTGGTTCTGAAATACTGTTTTCATCACATCATTAATTCCTGGCAGAAAGAACACTCCCCAACACAGCAAGTAAGACCAGTCTCCTTGGCTCAGGGACAGGCTCAGCCTCAGTCAGGCCTTGAGGCCTGAATACCAAGGAGGCTGTGAGCCCAAGCAAACATGACCATCTTCTGATAACACACCCCCACACACCCCTATCAGGTGACTTGCTGCAGAGGGGTGACACATTTTCAATTCACTTGTTTTTGCAAAGCTGGGAAAGTAGAGAGGGTTATACAGGAAGGCCAGGAAAATGCCTGAAGGGTTTATAGAGGTGAAGGGACATCCTCAGGGACCACCGAATTCCCACCATACAGGGTACCTGGATATGGGACATCCTCAGGGTTCACCGAGTTCCCATTACACAGAGTGCCTGGATGTGGGACATCCTCAGGAGCCACAGAGTTCCTACCACACAGAGTACCTGGGTGTGGTTGGCAGAAGCCAGCATGAGGGCTGAAATAAGGCAAACAATGTTCATCTCATACCAGGCCCCACCATGACTGTCTTTATGAGCTATGGCCCCTGACCCAGGCTTGCAGCTCAACTGCTAGGCAGAGGTCCCAGCCAACTTCCTAGCTAGCTCAGAGAGAAAGAAGGGTATAGCGTGTCCAGCATCCTACCCACCAGCTCTCAGAACATTTAGGTTCCATCATTGCTGCAGCTGCAGAGTGAGGCATCTCAGCTCCACTTTTCAGATGGGCAGGAGTCTCTTGGAGCCTATTATCACACAGAAGCAAGGTGTAGAGCCAGGATCTAAGCCCAGGACGATAGGGAGGCAGTGGCCTGGGCCTTGCCAAGCACCTCCTCAACTAGCCATGGAGTGGAGGCTCAACACACACATGGAAGGCAGAACCACAGGGCCTTTGTACAGCCCCTTCTTCATGTACCACATTTTCAGCTAGCTCATGGCAAGGACCTTCCTGGAGGCAGAAGGCCTCTCACCAAGGTCAAGGAAGGGTTCACATTTAGAGCACACCCAGGGAGACATTAATGGGATGCTGTCTGCAGAAACACAGGATTGAGGGTGTGCAGGTAGATGCTTTGTTTTAGGGTCATACTGATCTATACCTCATACCTAGGAAAAAAATTCCAATAAAACCTTCTGTATGTAGTTCTTGTAGCAAAAGAATCCCACTATTTCTCTGGGAAGAAGTTGTAGTCACTACATTATCTCTACAGGCACCGGGTCCCCATCCGCTGAGCATCATGCTTAGCACTTAGCACCCCACATCTGTTTGCCCTGCCCACTGCCAGGGGAAGACTGTATTGGCATTGGAAAGAAGGAAGCCTGGGGCTTGCCTCAGGCTCGTCCTCTGTCCTCCACCCTGCCTCCCGCACCAGGGATCTGGCAGTTGACTGACATGCCGGTTCTCTCAATCAATTCTTCATGGGAGGGGGGTCTGCTCTTTCCTCCTCACCACCTGCACAGGCTTCAGCACATAGTAGGTACTCACATGGTCCAGACAGCTCACTGAAGCAGAAGAGAAAGAATGATCAAGAGATCAGCACTAAAAGAGTAACAAAAGCATCCAAAGCTAAAGGTAAAACTGGTCCAGACCCTGTGAGGCAGGGAAGGGGACAATGGGTACAGAAGCTGGGCCTGAGTGCAAACCCTGCTTCACAGTTTGACTCTGTCTAGTCTCTGGCCCTTGAGTCTCCTCTCTTGGTTAAACACACACACACACACACACACACACACACACACACACACACACCACACACACACACAGAGTCTCTGGCTAGGGAGATGGCTGAGGAGAGAAGACCTCTCGCTAAGCAGGCAGCAGGACCTGAGTTCTAATCCCCTGAACCCACCTAAAAAACAGATTAGGTGTGCCTGTAACTCCAGTCCTGGGGTCGGTAGTGGACATAATCAGAGCTGTCTGGCTGCCAGTCTAGCACCAGGCTTAGCGAGAAACCATGTTTTAAGAGGATTATGCAGAGAGCAGTAGAACAGGACTGCCAATATCGTCCTCTGGCCTCAGTGTGTGCATTTGTGCGGACACACCATCACACACCTCACATGACCTGAACGTATCCACTCCCCTACACACAGATAAAATAAAAACTTTAAAAATTTGCACAGTCTTGTCCACCTTAAAGGAGCTGCTAGCATTAGTTAGGTAATGGGCAGATCTCATCCCCAGCAGATAGATGTATCCAGAAATCAAAACAATTTGCTAGCTTAGTGACCTGGGAGTCCTTGCTGATCTCCTCATTTCCATTAAATGGGATATTCAGAAATTCCCAAAGTCACACAATGAGAGTGGACTCGAGGGGCAAATGTCCCCTTAGCAGGGTTCTGGATCACAGCAAGGTTCTGTAGAGTTGCCGGAAAAGTGTGGCGCAATCACTGTGGGCCACTGTTCACCTCTTCCTCGGAGACTTTTAGACGGTCTGATTCTCCAGAAGTTCGAGTGAGAAATCCAGGCAGCCCAAACCAACCACAGACTGTCCCGGTCCAGCATACAGTCGCATGCGGAGAGGGGACCAGGCTGTGACAGCACTCAGGCAGGACTCAGCTTCTGTGAGTCTTAGGCAGCCCTGACAGCCACTTCCATGCCCCTCTCTTGACAGCACTCAGACGAGATCTCTGCCACCTGAACCCGAATGAGTGTAGCACCTGCTACCCACTTGCTGTGTGGTCTTAGACAAGTCCCTTAACCTCTCTGAGTTTCACTGGGAAGCCACCACCAGGAGTCGTCATGGCCACGGGGTGGTGACAAGCCAGCCTGGCGGAGGTGTCTTCACAAGCAGATGTGCAGGAATAAACGAGCACAGGAATGAAGCCACATGTGTGGATGATGCTTGTTGAGGCGCTGAGGTTTATTCTCTCCCCTTCCCCGTCTCTCTGCACTTGCTGAGCCCATGTGGCCACTTTCCCTCAGCAGGCCCCACTGGCTCGGTTGCCCACTCCCCTGTGCCAGGCCCTCCTGGCTATTTTCCCCTCGAGGTGTGGGAGGTGGCAGTGTCTGGCCCAGGGCAGAACGCTGAGTGATGATCCATCTCCCTGTCACCCAGACCCTAGTGGCGCCACAGGATCCCCACCATCCCTGTGTCCTCACCCCGGGGACATACTTCAGAGTAGAGCTGGGAAGTCAGGGGAGGCTCGGCGGCCGGATAACCCTGGGAGGGACTGAGAAGCATTTTATCTATGGTGTCGTGTCGACTGGAGATTTAGCTTCAGATCCCGACTTGAGCGTGAGGAAACGGGGCTGGACGGGGGCTGCTTCCTGCCAGACGGGTGTCCAGACGTGTCGGGGACGGGACTGGTGACAGGCAGCAGGCTCAGCGGACAGGCAGCGTTGCTGCTGATGCTGTACAGACTCGGCTGGGTGAGGCTGAGGGGCCTGTCCGGGGCCAGGGATGTAGATAAGGCTTCTGTAGCCTCGTGGCTGGGACATCCTCCTACCTAGGAGACTCAACTCTCTCCCCAGGCCTTGTGTTCATTTCCTCTCCACACCAGTCCTGTTTGGTCCTCCTGCAGGTTGCTTTAGAAGGTCAAGGCTTCTGGAAGAACTCTATAGCCTGTTTAAATGTAACTGAGCATGGCCTGCAGCCAGCTATCCTAAGCTGTAAACCCACTTCCCTTAGGGCAGGGGTTCTTAACAGGTGGGTTGGGACCCCTTTGGTAGGTGACCATTGGAGATGTAGACATTTCCATTATGATTCACAGCAGTAGCAAAATTACAGTTATGAAGTAGCAATGAAAATAATTTTATGGTTGGGGACCCCCACACCATGAGAAAATGTATCAAAGGGTCGCAGCATTAGGACAGTTGAGAACCACTGCCGTAAGACATGGGTGACAGGACAGCAGGAATGGGAGATGGTGCCACTGGCACCTTGAAGGAGAGTTTGTCGGGCTTGGGTCACGGCTGGTGAGCTGGGCATCTGTCCAGAGCCCCATTGGCCTGGTTGGAGCAGACCTGGCATGGTTTCCACATGCCGTGGGAGGTGAGGGATCACCCTCTGCAAACTCCCGCCTGCGGATACAAAGAAGACCATGTTAGGTTGTGAATTAACTTCCAATTGCTAGAGTCCCACCCTCCAGAAAGTCCCCACACATCAAAATACCCCAAAGGCCATGCCGCAGCTCAGAGCTGAGGTTGCTCACCAAATCATGAGCTCCTGAGGCCAGACAGCCAGCTACACCTTTTCGACCTCTTCAGCATTTAGTTTTTAACAAGAACGGAAAATATCCATTTTCAATCACGTCCCAGTGCAGCGCCAATGTTCACACACTTCAACTTTGCCTTCCCCTCACCCATAAAGGCAGACTGGAGTGTATCTTATCCACCAGAGGGGTCACAGGTCACCATGAGGCTCTGAGGGGTTGACACTGGAGCAGCCCAATGTCTACAGATTTACCTTATGCATGGGCACACAATAGGGCTTCAGCCACTCTGGGGTCATGCCTACCTCTCAACATCCCAACCCTAGAGGAAGATGGGTACTCTGAGAGATGGCGTGGACAAGATGTGTTACATGCATAGATGTGTCTTGCGGGAGACTAGCACCCACAGCTAAGAAAATCTGTAGGTATCTCTTTCAGGAGTTCCAAACTAAGAGAGGCCTTGGTTTAAGGATGGGTGAACTTGAAGGAGAGAAAACATTCTGAGCAAATCAGACAGCAAGTGGAGAGAAAGGATGTTCCAGAGGCTGCCATTCACTTCATAAGTAATTCCTGTACCACCACTTCTGCCAGCAAGCTGGTCTCTGCTGTACTCCTGACCCCTCTGCTCCAGCAGCAGGCTTTGGAACCTCCCGAGAGCCTTTCCCAGGCCACTCGAGGGAAAACCAGGCTGAAACTGGGATACCCAGATTCCAAGGGTCAGGGTTGTTCTGCAGCCTGCAAGACAAGGGAAACTAGGGTTTCCTGTGTCTCTTAACAGAGCCGGTATGTCTCCTGGGGGGTGTACACCTCTTGGTGTGAGCTTCAAAGAGAGTAGGGATAGAGAGACTGGCCTGCCATCAAGGTTTGAGAAAGCCTAGGATCCTTGCCCAAGAAACCACTCAGTCTCTGTCTGGAAGCCAGCATCCCCTATGGAGAGTCATTCATGTGGCTCGAGTTCAAGGGCATTTGGTTCAGCCAATCCTTCAGGAAAGAAGGCAAAGACTATACAGCTTCCTCCTTCCTTGAGAGACTGAGGTCTCCAGGAGTCCCTGAGGTTCTAAGGGGACAGGTCAGTGGTGTGGGAAGTCCTTTTGTATATGTGTTGCTTTTATTGGTTAATAAAAAAAGCTTAATAAGGAAGCTGCTTTCGGTCAATGACTTAACAGAATATAGCCAGGCTGAAAGATTAAGATTACATGTGTGTGTGCGTGTGTGTGTGCATATATATATATATATATATATGTATGTATATATATATATATATATATATATATATATATATATAGAAAGAGAGAGAGAGAGAGAGAGAGAGAGAGAGAGAGAGAGAGAGAGAGAACGTAGGGTCAAAGAGACACCATGTAGCCATCAGAGGGGAAAGACATGAGCTGCAAGCCTCGTGGTAAAATATAAAATAATGGAAATGGGTTAATTCTAGATGTAACTAGCTAGCAAGGACTAAGCCAATGACCTGGGCCAGAGCAGACCTGAGACAGAGAACTTCACAGGAACAGGTACAGGGGAGCAACCACTGAGCAAGCTAGAGAGAGATAGAGACTGCTGAGGGTCCAGATGTGAATCTGGGACCTTCAAGGGAGTAGACCTAAGCCAGGACCCCTGTGGGTCTGGGTGAGAGTCTAGGACCTCCAAGGAACTAGGCCTGAGCCAGGACCTCTGCAGGTCTGGGTGTACATGAGCCTGGTAACTCCAAGGGAGTAGACTGGTGCCAGAGTCCTTTACAGGACCAACCCCAAGCCAGGGACCTCTGTAGGAACAGATACAGAACAGGGGCATTTATAGAAACAGGTCTGAGCCTACAACCTAGGCTAGAGCAGGCCTGAGACAGCAAACTCCAAGGGAGCAGAGCAAAGCACAGGAACACTGAATGACCAACAGAGTAACTAGAACCGTGGCACTGACTGTACCACAAGGAACAACAATCTGAGCCTTAGCTTCTCTGGCACTAGATGATTGATCAATAGAATCACAGAAAGTCCCAACCACACCAATTAGAGGAAAAGATGAGTTGAAAAGGTAAGAACACACACAACACCACAAAGAGCAACATGACACCAGGAAAACCTAAAGACCCTACAACAGCAAGACTTGAACAATCAAATATAGATGAAGTAGGAAAAAATTACCTAAAAAATACCTTCAGAAGAATGTTTGAAACTCTTAAAGAGGAAATGAGAAATTCCCTCAAAGAAATGGAGGAAAACACAAACAAAAAATTGGAAGATATCAGCAAATCCCTTAAAGAAAACCAAGAAAAAGCAATCAAACATGTGAAAGAAACTACCCAAGACCTGAAAACTTAAATAGAGACAATAAAGAAAACACAAGCAGAGGGAATTATAGAAACAGAAATATTGAGAAAATGATCAGGAACCACAAATGCAAACATGAACAGCAGAATACAAGAGATGGTAGAGAGAATTTCAAGCACTGAAGACACAATAGAGGAAATAGACTCATTGTCAAAGAAAACATTTAATCTAACAAAAGCTTAACACAAAATATCCAGGAAATATGGGACACCATGAAAAGACCAAACTTAAGAATAATAGGTATAGAAGAAGGAGAACAAGTTCAACTCAAAAGCACAGAAAATATATTTAACAAAGTCATAGAAGAAAACTTTCCCAACCTAAAGAAAAATATGCCTATGAAGATACAAGAAGCTTACAGAATACCAATTAGACTGGATCAAAAAAAGTCCCCTTGTCACATAATAATCAAAACACTAAACATACAGAGTAAAGAAAGAATATTAAGAGCTGCAAAGAAAAAGGCCAAGTAACATATAAAGGCAGACCTATCAGAATTACACCTGACTTTTCACTGGAGACAATGAAATCCAGAAGGTCCTAGTCAAGCATTATATAGACATTAAGAGACCATGGATGCTAGTCCAGACTTCTATACCCAGCAAGACTTTCAATCACCATAGAAGGACAAAGCAAGATATTCTATGACAAAACCAAATTTAACCAACACCTAGCCACAAACCAAACCCTACACAAAATGCTAGAAGGAAAACTCCAACCCAAGGAAGTTGGCTACATCAACAAAAACACAGACAACTGAGGGTCTCATCGCAGAACTAGCTAGCAATATGCTTAAGTGATTAGCCAAGCAGTGATTTGATTAATATAATTTCTGTGTGGTTATTTCAAGTCTAGGCAGCCTCCACAAAGAGGTGAGGTTGCTTCTTGTCCCCCTAGGGCCATGCTTCATCAGCCATGAGTCATGAAGTGCAGCTCCTGTCACTTAACCCAGGCCCCACCACCACCACCTTTTAGGAGGGAGGGTGTGGAAATCACAACCATCCCCTGAGTCTACATCTGGATGCATGAACCCATCTGTGCTGCAATTAGGCTCTTTCCAATAGAGTGTGTCTCTGGAAGGCAGATTCTGCCCACCTTATGCCCTACAGAGTCCCCAAAGCCTGCAAGTGAACCCTGCACATAGTAGGTGCTTTATACTTGCTGCTCTTAAAAACCGCTGGATAGGCAAGGAACAGATGAGCATCACAGGGAATAGGAAGACGACTTCTCTCATGGAAGACCCACTAGGTGCCAGCCCAGCTCTCTACCTGGATCACTGCCTTGCCAGAACTTGGGGCCGCTGGACCCATTTTTATAGGATGAGTGGACGTGAAGGGTTTCTACCAGACCACAGCTGGCAAAGGTGTCAGTGAGGCTGACACACAGGGGTGACAGGGACAGGAGGCACCCAGTGGCAAGTGTCAGCTGGACTGAAGTGGTCAGGTGTCCTCTAGACCCACTTCCCTAGCATTTCCCGTGCTGGCAAGGGTCGCCAGGGCTCAGGCCCTTTGCTGTTTCTGGTGACATCACTCCCGTCCCTACAGAGCCCCCCCCCAACACACACACACAGAGTTTGTCCTTATGCTCATGACCAGCATGCAGTCTTGTAGCCACATAGCTATAAAAGGCAAGGGGAGGACAGGAAATAAAATTTTGGTTCTAAGTAATAATATACCCTAGTGCATATCAGAATTCTACCTCAAGAAGGCAGAAATAAACAGCCGGGCAAGCCCTCAGCTCCAAAAGAAAGTGAATACGTCATGACCAGACTTTATCCTTTGAGACGGCAGTCTAGAGGAACCTGTTCCAACCCAGTTTGCTGACTCAGCAGTGCCAGCAAGACCAAAGTTTTATTTTATCCTTTGTTCTGCCTCCCTCGGGGCTCAGATGTTAATAAAAGGAGCTATTACTAAATGGGTTAATATTTGTGAAGCACTTTGCAAAGCCATATAAAATAACATGCTGATTCACAGCCGCAAGATGACCGCCACAGCTCCAGACATCACTTCTTACCCCCTATGCAAAGTAGAAAGGGAGAGATGCCGTTTCGAGCCTTTCTTTTTTTGAAAACCAAGATGGCTGGCTTCGCCAGGGCCCAGTAGCTGCACTGGCTCTGAAGTGGCCAATCAGCTCCAGTACGCGGGCGGCCCCCCGGACTGACTGGCACTTACAGCAGCTGCCCTCCTCTCTGTCTCGGGTCCCTGAGGACACAGGGAATTCCAAGCAGAGTGCATGAGCGGTGTTGCTTCTCGCCTTGGCCTGAGTGTCCCGATTCACCTTGTAATTTCATTAAATCCTGTAATCACATACCGCAGACATATATTTCTCCCCTAACAGCCTGTTCGGCGGATCCAGAACGTTCCAAATACAGAGTGTTCTCTGCCTGGTTTTCTTTCTTAAAATCAAATAACCCCTTTCTGCGCTCCGGCCCGGGTCTCACGTGGCTCGCTTGGATTAATAACATTTGCGATCCTGCCCATTAGGCAGTGAGGCAGCGAGCAAGGGCCTTCTAGCCAATTCCAATTCCAGATACTGCGCGATGGAAACTATTTCTCCCGACTGTTGCCAGCAGCGAGCTTTCCTCTAACGGCTTAATTATGATTCAAGATTGTGTCCAGAAGCCCGGGGCTCGGAAGGAGCCCAGCCAGCGCATTTACAGACTCCAGGGTCAGCACGGCCCTGCTTTTCCATTTTGTAAGAGGAAGAGAGAGGCAATAGCTGTGTGAGAGAGAGAAAGATGCCGAGACACGGAGACAGACCACAAAGGTGGGCTGATAGCCACAGGGGGAACCACAGCCACTGACCCCCTGGAGGGAAGCTGATAACCAGGTGGGAATGAAGAGGCAGCAGGTACAGGTACATGACATCCCAGACTGCCCTGCCCAGTGCCCCTCAGGGATGTGAGGAATGAGGACGGGGTTCAGCTCTATACTTGGAGAGATTGTTCAGCAGGCAGAGTACTTGCTGCACAAGCGTGAAGATCCCAGTTCAACCCTCACAAAGTCTGTGTACGGTAGCTCCCACTCAGCTGGGATCCCAGTGCTGGCAAGATAGAGTTCTGGGGCTCACTGACCAGCCATGCTAGTCAATCACTGAACTCCAGGTTTAGTGAGAGACCGTGACTCAAAAAATAAGATGGAGAACATAGAGGAAGGCATCGCTGGCCTCCATGCAGCATACAAAATCGTGTGCCCATGCAGCCTTCCTTGTGTGTCTATGTACTTACTTAATGAGTAATTCTGTCCTCAGCCTTCCCTGCCACATGACCTCCGACAGTCGTTTTTTGCCTCTCTGATCATGTGTGCCAGCTTAATTACAATTCCAGATTACACCCAGGAGCCCAGAGCGTCCGAAAGGGCCCAGCCCTCCGTGGAGGAATGAGAATGTCTTTTCCTGGAACTGGACCAAGGTTTGTCAAGTCAGTGTAAGAAGCATTTGGCACTGCCCCGTGCGTGAGCAGGAGGCGTGGATCTGAGTCCGGTTTCCAGACACAGAGGCCGAGACTGACTGGCTGGTGAGCAGGTACACCCCCAGCAGGCTGAAGGGACAGCTGGATGCTCACAGACTGTCTCCTCACAGCGGTGTGTCTTCAGGAAGCACCCACAACTCTCGCAGCAAAGCTTCCACCTGGCCAGATGCAGAACATGAGGCGAAATGTGTGTCATAGTTAGCTGACAGGCAGAGAACAAAACCTGAGAGGCGAGCCTAGGTCTTCCAGGGAGCTGGTCCTGCAATGGGTCATCTGCCAGAGAAAGTAGGAAGTCTGGGTAGCAGGCTGGGGAGGGCAGCCAGGACTTCAGGTGAGCAGTATAGTCAGTGTAAATGACAGAAGAGGGTCCTCCAGGACGATACCCCACCCTTCTCCCCCAAGATGTGATTTCTTTTTACCAAGGTGGGCCAGGGTCTTCTAAGATGGCCAGTGCTGTCATGGTGTACAGGTGTCTTCCTGGCTAGAGCTGCAGGCATGCACCACGCTGCCCTGAAGGAGGTCATTGTCACACAGCACCGATGGCCGTGGTTTTCAAAAAGATTCCCTTAGCTATAGGATGTGTGTGTGTGTGTGTGTTCTGTAGGATGTGTGTGTGTGCGCATGTGCACATGCATGTGCACACATGAACACATGCACACATGCACACTCGAGGGCACATGGAAAGCTAAGAAGAAGCGCGCCAAACTGGTAGCATCACTGTATGAGTGTTACTTTCCTGCTGCTGGGATAAAAATCCCCTGACAACGCCACTCGGGGGAGAAAGGGTTTACTCTGCCTTATGGTTCCAGAGGGATAGAGCCCACCGTAACAGGGATGACAGCAGGAGCAAGAAGTCGGCTGATCATAATTCATCCACACTCAGGAAGTAGAGAGGATAACAGGAAGGAGGGGTGGGCTATCATAGAAAATCTCAAAGTCTACCCCCCAGTGACATACTTCTTTCAGCAAGACTCCACCCCTGAAAGGTTCCCTAACTTGTGCAAACAGTGCCATCCGCTGGGGACCAAGTGTTCAAACGTGAACCTATGGGGGACATCTCATATTCAAAGCACAGCAACCACTATGGCAGGGCAGTGGGATTCAATGGATTCTTCTATCTTATTGATTAGACATTTCTGTGTTTTACCAACTCTCCCCTGGGTATTAATTACTGTTCTTATTGTGACAAAAGCAAAAATAGGAAGGGAGGGTTTGTTTGGGCACAGTTAGAGTGTCTGGTTCATTGTGGTGGGAAGCCATGTGGTAGGAGTGTGGGGTAGCTGGCTGGCCGCATGGCATCTGCAGTCAGAGCAAAGGGAGATGGAAGCTGGTGCTCAGCTCACTTTCTCCTTATTCAGCCCAAGACCCCAGTTCATAGGACGGTGCTGCCCACACTCAAGCTGAGCCTTCCCACCTCCGCTAACCCTCTCACCACCCGCTATGTACACACCAGGAGCACATCTCCCAGGTAATTCTAAATCCAGCCAAGCTGGCAGTGAAGGTGGACTACCACATCTAGAGAGTATATATAACTTTGCATTCAGAACACGTATGTTCAGTAATGTCTAATTGTCAACAGCGTGGCAATGACCGATCTTTTACACTGTCCTCCCACACTTGCCCAAGCCATGACCAGGAAAGGGCTTTGGTGCACTCTGCTACTCCCTCCGAGATGAGCACCTCAGCCCGAGGCCTGAGGCTCTTCCCTCCCATAATGCTTTTAATATCAAAAGCAGATAAATAGGGACCTGTGGAAGAAAGACAGCGTGCCCCTTCAGAGATCACGCTGAGGGAGGCAAGTTCTGCAAGGACCAAGCCCAGAGCCCAGGAGGAAAGGGGACATGGAAGGCCAAGTGCCCTGAGACATCAGGATCTGCTGTGTGTGGTTAGAGCACAAAGCATACAAAACCCAGTGGCTCCAAACAACACCATTCTGCACACAGGGGTCTTGGCAGGGCTCAGCTGGGTGCCTATGCTGCTCCTATAGGCCTCCATTGGGATTTTCAGTCTCTGAGATGTGTCTGCCTGTGCAGCCCTGAGCCTCCTCCACCTGGGGTTCCTCTCCACTGTCCCGTCTCTAGCCGTGTAATTTGTATTTCTTTGCACCAGCCAAAGGCTCTTCATCACAGGGTGCAGAACCTTCTAGGCATTCTAAGGCTCCTCCCAGGTCCTGCCCACTGTCACCTCTACCATCTTCTACTGATCAAAGCAGGCCAGGCCAGTATTCAGAAAAATAGAGACAGATAAATTCCTGAGGACAGAACAGTACCACATGGGCTGGAGGGAGAGACATCCGGAGCGTAGCCCTTTGCTAGTGGTAGTAAAATGTCTTTCTTCCACTCCCAGCATGCACCACACCTGGAAGCCCAGAAAGACCCAAGCTAGACCACGGGTCCATACTCTAAGGAACATCTGTCTCTGAGCGTGACAGCCTCCGTGACAGACGTCGACAGTAAGGCTTCGCCTCCTTAAGTTTCGCCTGGATGACAGAGCACATTTTCTCCTCATCCGCTTGCCACTTAGCGCAGCCACCCGCGCAGGCCTCACTGAGCTTCTCAGACTCTGTTTCTCTCCAGAAAAACGAGCTCTGTAGTGTCCGCTTTCCGAATTATTTGTGAGAATCCAAGACAAGACGCCTGGCGGGGTGTCAAGACAGAGAAGGTGTGGAATAAATGTATCATGCCGCCTAGAACCTGTTAGGACCAGGAGATCCCAGAACAGACATCTTGGAATGCCTAGCTACTGTTTCTCCATCCTCTTAAGGCAGCAGGGTGGTCATGTGACTCAGGCCCAGCCAATCATAGAGCCTCCTTGCTCCGGGTGCAATGACTGGCTCAAGCGAGGCCATGTGACCGAAGAGTTGCCAAGTGGAGTCCTACCCTGGGATTTCTGAGTGTGGCTGGGAAGAAGGAACTTTTCTTCTTGAGTCAAAGAAGTAGAGCAGAGGTGAGGGGTATCTTTGCTGTCAAGAGACAATAGAAGTGCACAGGAGGGAGAAAGAGAGAGTGAGAAAGAGATATGGAGGGAGGAAGGGAGAGAGAGGGAGAAACTGTGTACCAGGGAGACAAACTCCCTACTTCAGCCCTGGGTCTCACTCCAATAGTGGTCTCAGCCACAGCAGCCTTGAGCCCATCTCAGCAGGAGCCACTGTGGCCTGGGAATCCAGCAGATATCTCCTGCCTAATACCAACCTGGAGACGAGCTCAAGAGGGAGGAGAACAGACTAAGAGGCAGGAGGAGGGAGGAAAGGGAAATGCAGCCAGAATCCATTGTCCCTGGGTCACTGGTACTGGCCATCAGTGTCAGAGCACAAACCCAGCTTCATCTCGTCTTCTTGCCCACACCAGGACATGCACTTGTGTGCCTTGGGAGAGACAAGAACACGGTGGCTCATTATGGAATTATCAGGGGAAGTGGGAAGTCAACAGGGGCTGTCGCAAACAGCCTGGTCAGTGCAAATTCCAGGGTCTTCAGGCAGTGTTCTGGTGGTGCATGAACACTGGTGGTCCCACGCTCTTTCATCTGCCCTCCAACTGGTAATTACGCCCATATAATCGCTGTCAAGCTACCTAGCTTAAAGATACAGGCCTTAGACTGGTGCCTGCAACCCTCCAATCTCTCGCTTTGATCTAATTTTCTCTTTGTTCTTGACCAGTTTAAAGGGTACTTGCGTGTCCCACAGGAGCAAAGTTAATGGGGGGTACTGTGAGCATGCAGGCATCCTGTTCCCAACTTGGAGCTAAGAAGTGGTTTCCGAAAAGACAGTGGGGGAGCTGGGCAGGTGTAGCCTCACCCTGATGTTGCCAGGGGTGCCTGAATACTAAGTCACAAGAGGATGAAGGAAAAACAACCGATGTTATCTAAGTCTTTCAATGCACTTACATGTGTTAGGTGGGGCTCTCTGGAGGGGTGCATCAACAAGATGAATCTGCATTATAAAAGAGGTTTATTGACTCATGTGATAGGGGCTGTGTGACCAATGGTGGCTGCTGTGTGCTGAAGAGAACCCAATAACTGCTCAGTTCGTGAAGTTGGGTGCTTTAGCAGCCCCATTCTGGTGCTGAGGACCTGGGGGTTCTCAGGAGAGTCACTGATACCAGGTCAGTGTTGGAAGGCTGATGGCAACAGAGAGTGGACACCCTGGCTCAGGAAGGAGCAATGGCAGGCAAGCAGGCATCTGCATTTTTCATGGACTTGATTTCATCTGTGTTGCCTGTCTTCCTCTCTGTTAGGTCACTCTGGAAAGGGTTTCTCAGAGACACCATCACCATGTGCTTTATGTCATGTATAGCTGTCTCTGCTTTGTGTGTGTGTGTGTGTGTGTGTGTGTGTGTATGTGCAGGTGTGTGAATGTGTGTATATGTGTGTATGTATGCATGTGTTTGTATGTGTATGTGTGTGTATGTGCATGCGTGTGTATATGTGTGTAGGTACGTATGTGTTAGTGTGTGTATGTGCAGGTGTGTGAATGCATGTGTATGTGTGTATGTATGTATGTGTTTGTATGTGTATGCGCATGTGTGTGTATATGTGTGTAGGTACGTATGTGTTAGTGTGTGTATGCGTGTGTGTATGTGCAGGTGTGTGCAGGTGTGTGAATGCATGTGTATGTGTGTATGTATATATGTGTTTGTATGTGTATGTGTGTGCGCATGTGTGTGTGCATATGTGTGTATGTATGTATGTGTTCATGTGTGTGTTGTGTGCGCACATGTGTGTGCATACAGGCCAGTGGTCAACATCAGGAGTCTTCTACCCCTGTTCTCCTTTTCAACAGTGTCTCTCACTGAACTTGGACTTCACTGATTGGCTAGACTAGCTGTCCAGCAAGCCCACAAGTGTCCTCCCCAGTGTTTATAGAGGTGTGCGCTGCCACATCTAGACTTTCATGTGAGTTCTGGGAATCTGAACTCAGGATCTTAACACTTGTGGGCAAGCACCCTACCAACTAAGCCATGTCCCTAAACTCCTGGCTTTGCTTCTATTTTTTAGACCAGGTTTCTCTGTGTAACCCTGACTGTCCTGGAACTCGCTTTGTAGAGCAGGGTGGCCTTGAACTCACAGAGATCTGCTGCCTCTGCCCCCCAAGTGCTGGGATTAAAGGCTTATGCCGTCACTGCCTGGTCTAACTTTGTTTCTTAAGAGCACACAATTCTCAGCAAGACGTCTGAGTCATAGGTGATCACTTTTTACTGTGGCTGTAACTGTGATGAAGCGCGTGGTGACTGTTTAGGGAGCCCTTGTATTCAGGTTGCAGGCAAATGCAGTGGTCCCAGGCTTTAGAGAGAAGGGGCAGTGCCCTTTTACATCCACAGCATGGGGCCCAGGCCAGGCTGAACACTGAGGCTTTGGTAGGGCCTTCTTCTGCCAGTGGCTGCTATGGATTACAAGGAAAAACACTTAGTCATCTTGTTCTGTTTCCCACTCAGGCAACTAGAGCTGAAACAGACAGAGGAGGGAGAAACATTTTGCTTTAAGGGTGTGGTCCTTAGAGGAACAACCATGCACACGGCCAACCCAAACTGGACTGATATGTATGTACGTATGTATGTATAAATGACATGAAGTTGGGGGAATTGGGAAGCTTGGATCTGGGAGGAGCTGAGGGAGGAGTAGGAGGGCAAATATGACCAAAATTTGTTGTATGCATCTATGAAATTTAAAAAGAATTAGTTAAAATATTATCACACTACATACTTCCAAAATGTGTCTAATTACTACCACGTGTGAGTTGAACAAATTAAGCCAGACATGGTGGTGCAGGCTTCTTGTCCCAGCGCTCAGGAGGCTGAGGCAGGAGGATCACAAATTTAAGGCCAGCCTGAGGAAAAAAAAAAAAAGACAAAACATCAATACAAAGAAATGAAAAAGAAAACAACAGTGGCCACAGGAGAATGACCACGAAAGCTGAGATAAACTCTGCGGTTGACTACAAAGCAGTAATTTAAAATCCTGAGAACACTAACAAATCGCCCCCACAAGAACCTCTCCCAGGAATATGACTGAGTGGACAGTCATGTCAGAGAATATTAAAATCAGACTAAGAAACAAGAGCCCAAAGCTGTAGTCTTTCACAGATAAGAACACACACACACACACACACACACACACACACACACACACACACACATGCACGCGCGTATGTATACACTGATGCCAGGCCCAGACTGTGGTCTCCATGGGGAAGTGGGGTGGGTGCAGGGCCGGACTGAAGGGTCAGATCAACTCCAGACTTGGCAGCAACTGGCACAGCAGTCACCTTGACAACAGCAGCACCTAGCAGAGAATGCCACCGTGTGCTATTTACATAATTAATATCATTTAAAATGAACCACTGTGAACATAACTGGGGACCCAAGTATTTTCATTCTGAGGTCCTGAACCACAACATCCTCTCCATTTGCAATTACAGAAACCAAGGCCTGGAGCAGAGGTGAAGCCAGCCCACGCCTACACGGGGTAGAGGTTTGTCCTCGACTGGGTAGAACTTCACCAGCAGTTTGGCTGTGGTTTCGATGACTCCCCAAAGCCCACTTGCTGAAGTCTTTCTCTCCAACTTAACAGGTTAGGAAGGAGGTGATATCCTGAAGGGACAATTGGGCCATGGGTGTTTGCCCTTAGGCAAGGATTAATGCCACTGTCACCGGAGTGGACTGGCAATGAAAGAATGGGCTCATCTCTCCCCCTCTTCCTTCTTTCCTCCCTCCTCCCCTCTTTCTGGTGATGTCTTCTGCCATGTTGCCAAGGCATGCATGTTTTACATGTCTTGAGGCAGCATAAGACCCCACCAGACATGGCTTCTGCGCCCTGGCTTTCCCACCTCCCAGCACCGTGAGCCACACAAGTCTGTTTACTCCATCAGTGGTCCGTCTGTGCTCCTCTGTGACGCCGTCTCAGAAGAGATTAAGCAGTGTTTCTCGCACAGCACACAGCCCCCTGCAGCCAAGACCACCGAGCTATTTTCTCAGCTTGTGCCGAGTGTCCACATTGAGTCCTTCCTGGTCAGGTCAGTCTCCGGAGACAAGGAGAATCCGTCCTAAACAGGACGAACACAGGACTACACTCAGCCCTGGTGTCCTATGGGCCTTGGGAGAGTGGGCTCCATGCTCTGTGGGTATGTGCTGTGAACTCTGCCTTCAGCTAAGTCTGTAAACAGTGTAGCCTCCACATGACCCCCAAGCTTTCCTCCTGTTCATAATTAGGAAAGCCCCCACGTGCACACATGGGTAAATGCATGTTGCAATCAAGCAAGCCTCCCCCCTCCCCTTTTTTCTTTATGTGAACTAGTTTGGCTTAATTCTTTAGGTTTCTTTCCCTCTCAAAAAGAATGGCTAATATTTCATGGAGAAAGATAAGATCTTGGTTTAATACAGTTAGCTTCAATTGACCTTGAACCGAATCTACAAATTTCTTCGAGGTGACCTCTTCATCGACGCTTGATACACATTCACAAATCAACGAACTGAGAAGATTCCCATTTAGATAGCTGGTCCAATCGCGGCTCCAAAATAAAGGCAGATGGCTAGGGCGGGGGAGGGGAGTGGCAAGATGGGGGCATCTTGAAGTAACATGGACTTTGAGGACGACAGCGTGACCAGCTCTTAGAGTTGCAGAACGCAGAGCAAGGGGGGCCCCCGTTCAGATGAAGCAAGACAGATAACAGAAGTGTGAGCTCACTGAGGTCTTTTTTTGCCTCCAGCGCCAAGATGGCACATAGTTGGAGCACTGTAACTATCTCTTAGGTGAACAATGGAAGGACAAGAAAGCAAGAAAATGGAAAGGAAGTCAGTGGGGACTGGGGAGGGGGCTGTCGGTAAAGCTCTTGAACAAGGACCTGAGCTCAATCCCCAAAACTCACGTTAAAAAGGAAAAGAAAAGAAAAGAAAAGAAAAAAAAAAATCTTGGCCTGGGGATATGAACTTGGAACTCAGCACCAGGGAGATGGGAGCAGGTGGAGCCCTGGGGCTGGTAACTCCACCCGGGGAAAGACCCTGTCTGAGAAAAAACCTGGGGGTCAGCATCTGGGAATGACAGTAGGGATTGTTCTCTCACCTCCATGTGGATCCCCCCCCCCATACACACACACACAATGGGAGAGAGAGGCTCATTCCTTCATTCATTTGCCCGTTCTTCCTTCAAAGCCCTGGTATGCCTTTCCTGTATGTCAGACTTCATGTCACACATAGTCACACAGATTCATAAGCTATATCCCACCCTGAGAGGCCTCAACTTATAGATGGTTACTGGGGTTGGCGGGGTGCGTCTTGGAAGAGGGTTTTCTCTTCTCTCCCATTGGCTCACCCAGGCTGCGCTTTCAGTGAGCCTACTGTCTCTGGGTTGCAGAGATGGCACCAGGTACATTGGGCTTGTTGCTTAGCAGGACAAACCCACAAGAGGAAGAAAACATAACATCCCAAACTAAATCATCTATGCTCTCTTTCTGTAGATGGGTCCTAAGTAAGGTGACTATAAACACTCACTTCTATATGTTATGGGAGTTCTAATATAGGATTGAAATTGAAAGGGGTACAAGCATAAGGATTCAGTCATTTCCCCTGATCTTCAAATTGCCAGTGAATACCCTTGACTACCAACTGTGTCTCTGTGGCAGTTGGAAGGATCACCCACAGAGGGATGACTTTTATTGCCAAGTAAGTTTGAAAGCACTAGTTTAAATGCTGCCTCTGCAGCTTGCTTTATCCCAGGAGTTCTCAGGACACCAATCACACCAAAGGCACACCTCCGGAAACCAAACTGGATGCAGCTCTGATCAAAGCTGGCTTAGGAGCCTTCTGGACCAGTCCCTGAGCTGGGATAAAGGCAGCAGGATGCAGCTGAAGCCGATGGGAGGACCACTCAGTGCTATATATAAATCTTCGGAGTGATGACGCTCCTAGTGGCTTGCTCAGTTTTGCCTCCTGTCAGTTTCTACTTGACTATTGTATCACGTGGAGCTGCTGTTGGTCACATCATCCAGTCACCCCTTCCCAGTCCCCTTGTCCTCCATCTGCTCGTACGGCTCGGGTGGTCTCATGCATGATTCCACGTGGGGCATAGAGTGGACTTGGCAGAAGGGGTTGAACGCAACAAGTGCTTCTTTTGATTTGTTTTGTTTTTAATTTTTTATTGGTTTTACTGAGCTATACATTTTTCTCTGCTCCCCTTTCTTCCTTTCTCCTCTCCTTCAGCCCTCTCCCATGGTCCCCATGCTCCCAGTTTACTCAGGAGATCTTGTCTTTTCCTACTTCCCATGTCAATTAGATCTATGTCTCTCTTAGGGTCCTCATTGTTGTCTAGGTTCTCTGGGATTGTGAATTGCACGCTGGTTTTCTTTGCTTTATGTATAAAAGTCACTTATGAGTGAGTATATATAATATTTGTCTTTCTGGGTCTGAGTTACCGCACTCAGTATGATGTTTTCTAGATCCATCCATTTGCCTGCAAATTTCAAGATGTCATTATTTTTTCTGCTGTGTAGTACTTCATTGTGTAAATGTACCATATTTTCCTTATCCATTCTTTGGTCAAGAGACATTTAGATTGTTTCCAGGTTCTGGCTATGACAAACAATGCTGCTGTGAACATAGTTGAGCACATGTCCTTGTGGCACGATTGAGCATCCTTTGGGTATTTACCCAAAAGTGGTATTGCTAGGTCTTGAGGAAGGTTATTTCCTAATTTTCTGAAAAATCACCATACTGATATCCAAAAAGGTCGTACTAGTTTGCACTCCCACCAGCAATGGAGAAGTGTTCCCTTTACCCCACATCCTCTCCAGCATAAGTTGTCATCAGTGTTTTTGATCTTGGCCATTCGTTTGATTTGATCGATTTGATTGATTTGATTCGATTTGATTTGAGCCATTTCTCTGATGGCTAAGAATGTTGAGTATTTCCTTAAGTGTCTTTCAGTCATTTTAGATTCCTCTGTTGAGAGTTCTCTGTTTAGGTCTGTACCCCATTTTTTTACTGGATTATTTGTTCTTTTGATGACCAATATCTTGAGTTCTTTGTATATTTTGGAGATCAGCCCTTTGTCTGATGTGGGGTTGGTGAAGATCTTTTCCATTCTGTAGGCCGTCGTTTTGTCTTGTTGACCATGCCCTTTGCTTTATAGAAGCTTTTCAGTTTCAGGAGATCCCATTTATTAATTGTTTTTCTCAGTGTCTGTGATACTGGGATTATATTTAGGAACTGGTCTCCTGTGCCAACGAATTCAAGTATACTTCCCACTTTCTCTTTTCTATGGGGCTCAGTGCGGTTGCCTTTATGTTGAGGTCTTTGATCCATTTGGACTTGAGTTTTGTGCATGGTGATAGATATGGGTGTATTTCATTCTTCTACATCCAACAAGTGTTTGCTCAACGTATTTTTATTGTCGCTGCTGACGACAATGTCTTTAGGCAGCGATGCTGCAGCCACTTACATGGCCCACATCACCAGACATCAAGTCCTTGGGTAACTGAGTCAAAGATTTCCTTTCCCTTTAAAAGACACAGAAACCACCAAAACCAGTCCTGAACCCATAGTGGAGCCCCCAGCCCATTGAGTCTCCACTGAGACAGAGGAAGGCTCCTGGAGTCCCTGAGGCCTAACTACAAGGTAACTCATGAGACCTACCTCCAAGTTAGGTCCCGTGAGCTATCTTGACTGTGTTGAATGCAAGGTCTAGTTGAATGGAGAGTTGGTCTTTCATTTGGAAATTGTCAGCCTGTGCAAATTGAGACAAAGCAAAGTAGAGAGAGGAGAGAAGAATGGAGGAGAGTGAGGTGGCTGCCTGAGAGAGATGGGCGGCCCTGCCAAGCCCACTGAGGGCTCACAGCCAGAAAGCAGATGAGAGAAAGTGTGGTTTGTCCATGGAAGGGCTTGGGCTGCCAGTGGAGACCATGGCACAGAGCTCATGGGGTGCAAAACCGAACACCTTCCAGGTTATGTCCTTCAAACCTGGGTCTGATTGGTGAAGCACTCATGGTGCTGGCTATGCACCATGAGTAGATGGGTTTCTCTACCTTATAGCCCTAGTTGAAGGCCATGGCAACAGCATAGAGGACCACGGCCACAGCATAGAGGCCCACAGCCACAACATAGGGGTCCACGGCATCGTGCAAACCCATGGCTGCTGCCCACCAGTGGCAGTCACAACAAGAAGCAAAGGTTAAATGTTTCAATCCAAGGGAGGTAGCCTTAAGTCTCATCAAGGAACCCTAGTCAGAGCAGCCTGTGATTCATGCATTTACTCAGCATGCATTTATTGAGTGCCTCTTGGATACTAGCCCATCTGCTAGGTCCAGGGGAGATTTTAAAGGTGACTAAGATACTGCATCTCAGCCTCCAGTCTGAAGGGGACTAAAATATGCCTAACTCATTTTAAAACCCTGCTGTATGGATCTATACCACAAACACAGCAGGCACTTACTTATTGCTTGCTAAGCAAACGTCGGTTTTGATAACTAATCCAAACCAGAGCACCATGGATAAGAGAGACAAGAGAATTCCAGAGTTGTGTTGGAATACAGGGGTGGTGTCCAGAAGAAATCTCCTGGGGGGATGGAGGAGGAGAGGGACAGAGAAGGAGAGTCTGGTTCTCTTGCTTCTCTGTGAGGCCCCAACAGGAATGGAGAAACCTATATTCCTGATGTGGCTCCTAAGGGCACCCAAGGGATCAGAGAGGAGATGGAAAGATCGGTTGCTCTCTGGGGCCTCTTATCAGTAGCTGGGAAGAAACTGTGGTCTCCCCAACTTCTGCTCCCTCTTCAACCGAAGCAGAAGACAGCTGTGTGTAGGTTCCTGCAGCCAGAGCCCTTTGTGCAGTGCCTAGGGAGGCTTCAGGTGGCTGAAGAACGGGAAGACTCAGTCACACCCCCTCATTAACAGCACGGGCCAAACTGGAAACTGCTGTAAATAATTAGACAATTTAAGTGCTGTGAAAGAGGAATAATTCCACGGCCTTCGTAATAAATCTTACACTGTCTCGGTCCCTACACTAGACCTAAACTTTTTCCCTTTTTTTCCCCTTCCTTTTTGCCAGGGCGACTTAACACATTACTCATAAAAGAAACAGTGTCCCTTTTGTTTAGGCAGGGTCTGCTTAATAACAAAAGAGCCCGTGGCAATTACAGGGGCGGCTGGGTGACAGGGAATGCCCTCCTCTGGCTGGCTCAGGAGCTCCAGGCCCGACAACAGCCCCCTGACCCGCAGGCCTGTCCGGTGTGCCTTAAGTCTACTCAAAGAGATCTGTGCTTTCAATTGGCTCCAGATTTGGAGGATTGTGACAGAAAAGACTCAAATGTGTTCCCGTCATCGGGCAGGAGATGGAGCACACACAGGACTGAGTCACCACGGAGGCCAAGCACCTGTCGGTTTTATCCCAGTGATCTAGGCGAAGTGGAAGGGAAGTGAGGGCTCCAGGTGAGGTGCAGGGTAGATTGGACCTGCTGTGGCGGACAGTACTATTGAGCCTGGCAGAGTCAGCGCTAGCTAGCACTTGAAAGCTTGCTCTGGCAGCGTGGTTTGCAGCTGATTAAATAATCAAAATCACCGTGGGCTCCCTGCGCTGTAGCAAAGCAGCTGGGAGGGCATCCTGGCAGACTAAGTGTGAACTTTGAAACCAATCTTGGCTTCTACTACTGGCGCTTTCACTTCCTAACAGTGGTCCTGAGTGAGCCCTTTCCCATTTCCCCCTCTAGAGGCCTCCATTTACGCATCTGAGAAATGGGTAGAAAACAGGTTCCTGAAGTCTGCCATGAGGATAAATGCAGTCACACATACGTACTGGAACCCAGACCCCACCTGACAATGACCCTGTCCCTTATATTCTGTATTGTACTATAGCTGTCATCGTTTCTGCTTGATACAACTTTTGGATCTGTTTACAAAGTCAGAGATTCTTCATGCATTCTCCAAAACAAATGCAAACATGGGGACAACCATATTCACCATGCAGCAGTGCCTCTGTTAAACGCATGCTCATGCATATTAATGAGCTTGGCAATGATGCACAGTCCTACCCAATAAATGAGGAATAAAAATGAAAGACATCAAGGTCCAGTATCACTGAAGTCCCAGTTAACCGAACTCGTTCTTCACATTTCGAAGACGGTGAATGATGGAGAACGCAGATTCCACGGCCACAGAAGGCTCCTGATGCATAGAGCGGAGCCAGCTCCCCTCAACAACTGACCAGTGAGAGGCTTAGGACCACTTTACACAGCTGGCATTACAACCGACTCTCAGGTACCTCGGGGAACACAGTGTGCACACGCCACCCTCATTTCACCGTCACCCTGTGTCTGGCCTTAAGATGCTCCCGTATGGAACATCTCCACCAGTATCTGGTCTCCATGGTTACTCTGCAAGACTCTTCTGCAGCAACTCTCTCTGGTCTTTCAAAACTAAGCTGAGAGTTACAAGGTTCTATGGCGTTGGGCTGAACAATGACTCTTTAGGCTTGACCTCTCTCTACTCTGACGCCAGAAATCACTGGGCTGGGGGGTCAGCGTCTTGTGCTGCCAAGGACCAGGACACACAGGAAAGGGGCTCAGAGGATGCTTCCCGCAGCCACTGTTGATCAGTCAGTGAAAGGAGAGCCACACTCCAACCAAGGTGGACAGACATGGGGTGGGGTGGGGGCTCCTGAGAGCAGGAAATCCATTAGAACATTAGCTACTTAGGCTATTGTTTACAATACCCTGGGTTTGAAGACATCTAAAATAAAACTATGTGGCGGTATTAAAAAGAGAAGCCATGGGGGAGGTGTTCCCTGAGACATGGGTCCTCAGATTAGAGAGGCAACAGTCCCGCCCCTGCCTCATTTAACCAGCCTCTGGGCCCTGCCCTGAGTATCTGATCCAAGAAGCCTGCATGGGAACTGAGAATATTGACACGGCTACCATACTCCCTGGTGACATCCAGGGACCGTGCTTTGAAACTCACACTGAGTCAATGTACATTCAAAGTGTTAGGGCGCTTCAAAAAGAAATCTACCCATCATCACTGAAAAAAATGTCTCCTCGGGAGACTGTAATGTACATCTGAGGGCTGAGAACTTGTGAAAGGGTCCCACAGATGCCTCCTGGAGCCCCCAGTCGAAAGATAGTGGCCTCACAGCCCTGGCTGTCCTCAGCGTCTGTGCAAGCCTGTCCTCGGCAGTATTTGTGTGGGCGGCAGGTTTCCCCCACAATCCCTAGCATCTAAGGAAGTTCTGGTGACTTTGAAATTATACTAGTGCCTCCGTAATTCTCTGATGATAGGGTTGCCCAGGGTGAAAGCAGGCATTGACTGCGTGTGGGGAAAGAGGGAGGGTAGGGCAGGCGGCACGGAGCCCGAGGACACCCACACAGTGCAGCTGGGCTGGGCTGGGGGTACCACCACAGCCTCACCAATGGGAAGAACTAGGGAAAGCCTCATCTGACGGCGAAGCCATTGCAGAGGGATTTTACAGGAGATTTGGGGGCAGCAGTTGCCAAGCTGCAAACTATAACTTTAAGCTCCTTTCTCATGGTTGTCGTACATGAGTGCAAACTTAGCATCTGAAAATGGCATCAATGGTCGGGTGGTGGTGGCACACACCTTTAAGCCCAGCACTCAAGAGGCAGAGGCAGAGGCAGAGGCAGAGGCAGAGGCAGAGGCAGGTAGATTTCTGTGAGTTCAAGGCCAGTCTGGTCTACAGAGTTCGTGAGTTTTAGGCACTCAGTGCTGGTACACAGAGAAATCTTGTCAAAAAAAAAAAAAAAACCTTAGCAGTCAACAAAGCGGGAAATCAGGATGTCAACAGACCATGCTCCTCAAGAGGGGCAAGATGCACTGCCTGACCCTGTCCAGCTTCTGATGATTCCAGCTGGTCCTTGGCTGGCTGGTGGTGACGTGGCTCTGGGTCCTGCCTCCACAATCGCCTGGCCTCCTCTGTGCAAAGATAGTGAGGAGCCACCTGCCCACGGACCTGTCTGCAACCCAATGACAGAACTCATGTTACCTATGAGCAAGAAGTAAAATTGAACAATCTCATTATGTAAAACAAAATGTGATGGAAATTTAGAAAGCACGTGAACAACTTCCAAAGACACTCTGCTCATGGGAATGAAAATGCGTACAGCTCGCCACAGAAGACAGACAAGACTCTCATAGCTAGTAAGCCTACATGCCAGAAGTCAAGGGCCACAGCTGAACAGGAAATCAACAAAGGAGTTGAATAAACAGATCACGATAAAAGAAATAAAACTTGCTTTAGATGTGCTTTTAAAAAAAATGAATGAATGAAATGCATGCCCTGGCATTGCTGAAGCAGGCATGGGCAGCCCGTGTATGGTGGTTCTGTTGAACTTGTCCGTATTGGGTTTCACGGTCTAAGGTGGTAAGGAAAACTGACCAGTTCACCCTAAATTCACTCTCGGTAACAGAAATATGAATAAAGTATGAGATTCTCTCTTTAAATACTCAGTTTACAAGGCTCAAAACCTACATTTTTATACACATTGGTTGAGGTAGAGGGTGACAGTACTCATCCTGGGGAAACCCAAGTTCAATGTACATACTCCTAACCCAGCAACCCCAGACCAGGACTCTGACTCTAAAAAAATAAAATAAGTAGATGAACCAAAACTTTAATAAGCAATGATGTGTCTCGTTCGCATTGTGATTTCTCTGAGACCTAAAATCCCTTCATCAACAGTAATCCAAGGGTCATCAGGTGTCTCCAACTCCTTCTCCGTAGGCCATCTTTTGATAAATGGTTCAGCCAATCATTTAAACAAACTTCTGATATTTTTTTTAACCATAGGAGTTTCTATATTAAACCTAGGATCTCCACTCAGTAGGTCCATGTCTTAGTCAGGGTTTCTATTGCTGTGAAGAGACACCATGACCATGGCAACTCTTATAGAAGAAAACATTTAATGGGGATGGCTTACAGTTCATGGTGCTGGAGAAGGAACTGAGGATTCTACATTTGAATCAGCAAGCAGCAGGAAGAGAGAGAGAGAGAGAGAGAGAGAGAGAGAAAGAGAGAGAGAGAGAGAGAGAGAGAGAGATTGGGCCTGGTTTGAGCCTCTGAAACCTCAAAGTCCATCCCCAGTAAAACACTTCCTCCAACAAGACCACACCTACTCTAGCAAGGTTACATTGCCTAATGCCACTCGCTTGGAGTCTGTGGAGACAGTTTCATTCACATCACCACCTTCCACTCCTTAACTCCCATATTAATATCATGATGCAAAATGCATTTGGTTCAGCTTCAAACATAATCTGTAACAGTCTCAACAATGTTTAAAAGTCCAAAGTTCAAAGTTCTCTTCAGAGACTCATGGCAATGTCTTAGTTGTAACTCCCTGTAAAATCAAAATGGAAAAGAAGATCACATACTTCCAACATACATTGACATAGAATATGCATTACCATTCCAAAGGGGTGGAAAGGGGACCACATTCTATGGTTAAGGTCAATGGGAAATGAGAACAGTCTAATCCAGGCAGGATGACAAAGGACACAGGCCTATCAGGAATGAAGGTATGGGTCACTCCTCCAGAAAAAGAGCCAAGACCTGCCGAGGGTAGAGGAAATACAGAATGGGTAGCAGAGGAAGGTAGTTAAATATACTAGCTAAGGCCACGTGACCAATTGCAGAAACTCTTTAATAGTAGAGAGCCTCCTCATGGACTACATTTTCTATCTCCCCTCTAGGAGCCTACTTAACCTTAAGTCTGTTTATAAGTCTAGAAACAACTATTGGTGGGCTCTGAGAGACATCACTATTGTCTTGCCTGGCATCTTCTTCAGGGAAATTCACGGCTGGTTTAGCAGACAATAAAGAATTCATTTCCTTAGTCGGAAGCAGAAAAGGCATTATTTCAGAGACTGGGTATGGGCGTACATCTTTTGCTGAGGGTAGAGAGACTACTTCCTCAGGTGAGATAAACCCTTGAGAATTTGAGGGTTCAAATTTCCCAGCTTCAATCGAGTCTTCCCACCCCAAGATATGGAATCCCATTCTTGATGAATTAATGCCCTTACTTTAACCACCAACACCCACTGAAGCTGGGACTTGAATTTTTGTTGTAAGTCAGGCAACCTTATAATGAGGGCTTTGGTTAGATTTTCCACACCTTGAGCTCTGTTGACTGCCGTAGAGATTCTCTTGCAGGGCACACTTAGAAACCTTTAGACTGTTTATGCACATTTGGAGCTGGTCAGTTTTATCATTGTGTTAATTGTCTTTCACCGGATTCTGAGATGCTAGAAGTTAGTTGATTTTATCTTTTCCTTCATCAATTTATACGAATATACTAGGAGCAACCAACCAGCATCATTGTTTTCCTACAAATTTATATACGGAGTCACCAAATTTGTTGCCTCTCACAGTTGGTGAATCAAGACAACCCAATGCATTTGTCTCCTTCAGTTTGTACAATAGTTCACAACATGGGCTTTCAATAATCTCTGAGCTTCCAGGAGAGGCTTCAGTAACAGTAGGTGTTGGCAGATTGAAACACTATTCTGGATACTTAAAATTCATACTAATGCTTTTTTGCAATAGAACCATTTCTGTATAAAAATCTACATTAGTCAGTGTTCTCTAGAGAAATAGAACTGATCATATATTATATATATACATATACATATATGTATATATACATACTGGGATATAGTATATATTATATGTAATATATTAATGTTATATATCATGGTATTTATTAGAGTGGCTTACAAGCTGTGGTCTAGCTAGCCCAACAATGGTTGTCTACCAAATGAAGGTCCAAGAATCCAGTAGCTATTGAACGCATGAGGCTGTGTATCTAAATTGGTCTTCAGTATATGCTAGAATCTTGAAGAAGCAGGCTCCAATGCCAATGAAGAAATGGACTGGCCAGCAAGAGGAAGAGCAAGCAGGCAAAGAGAGCAGGCTTCTTTCTTCCATGTCCTTTATACAATACAGACTTCCAGCAGAAGGTGTGGCCCAGAATAAAGGTGGATCTTTCCACCTCAAAAGCCCCAGACTAGTTGGTTCTTCCCACTTCAAATTATTTGATTAATAAAAATTTCTTGCAAGTGTACCCAGTCACTTAGGTTTTAACTAATTTCAGATGTAATCAAGTTGGCGCCAAGAGTAGCCATCACACCCTGTAAAGTAAAAGAAAAAGTAAGTTACATATTTTCAACATATAACAAAGTAAACATTTCTGTTCCAAAAGGAAGAAGAGGAGAATACCAAGTAAAAGAATAGACAAAAGCAAGACTAAACCACAGCATGGAAAGCACCAAGCCCTGCAACTCCATATCTGTCATCTGGAGGTCACAGGTGCATCACCTGGGTTCCAGTAGACCTTGGAGATTCTGCCTCTCCAGGTTTGCCACCTGAAATCTAAGTAGATTCTCTCTTGGGACAGCTCCACTCGGCGTCTGCAACTTTCCTCAGGGGACAGCCCACCTTTCCAGCATCTACATTTGGAGTCTTCACTTTAACTTGAACCTCACCCTCACAGCTTCATGCGTCAACGTACAGAGGCTTCCCATCTGCACGCTAACCTTTGTATGGTCCAGCGATCTTATCACTTTGGATGGTCAATGATCTCATCACTTGCATACTGAATGACTGTGAAATCAGAACCACACACATGATGCCACGTCTGCCTGCTAATTTAAGATGAAGCTGGACCCTATTGGAGCACAGCTACTTGTTGGAGTTTCTACTGCTGTGATGACACACCATGACCAAAGCAACTTGAGGAGGAAAGGGTTTATAGGCTCATGTTTCCGCATCATTGTTTATTTTCGAAGGAAATCAGGACAGGAACTCAAAAAGGGCAGGCTCTTGGAGGCAGAAGATGATGCAGAGGCAATGGAGGGATATTGCTTATTTGCTTGCGTCCCATGGATTGCTCACCTAGGACGACCAGCCCAGGCGTGTCCCCACTCACAAAGGACTGTTCCCCCCTCAACACACAACAATCACTAATAAGAAAATGCTCTACAGCGGTGGTTTTTGATGTTCCTAATGCTGTGACCTTTTAAAACAGTTCATCATGTCGTGGTGACCCCAACCATGAAATTATTTTCATTGATACTTCATAACTGTAATTTTGCCACTGTTGTGGATCATAATGCAAATACCTGTGTTTTCTGATGGTCTTGGGTGACCCCCTGTGAAAGGGTCACTGGACTGCCAAAGGCGGTCGTGACCCACAGGTTGAGAACTGCTGCCCCACAGGCTTGTCTGCAGCCCAATCTTATGGAGGCATTTTCTCAACTGAGGATCCCTCCTCTCAGACAACTATTGCTTGTGCCAAGTTGGACTAAGACTAGCCAGCACATCTCCAGTGGGCTCCAAGTATCTGAGTGGCTAATTGCAAACCAAGGGAACATATGCCTAGTCAGTCCTGTGGAAGTACAACCAAACAGTGACAGTGTCACGGTGTGACTCTTAGAGTTTCTAGCAAGTTCCTCCACTAAAAAGTTAGCCCATTGTTCTTTTCTATCTTCTTCATCATCATCTTTTTCCTCCTCCTTCTCTTCTTTTTCTTCTCCATTTTTATCCAACATCATTCAAATTTTCAGGATGCGAGCTGAATGTGGCCAAACTCTTTGTCTGAATGTTTCAAGAAGCCCAAGTCCCGTGCAGTTCCTCCCTCTCTGGAGCCTCAGGAGCACCGTGTCTCATCTATCTGTTTCTGTCTGCATTCTAGTCTTCTAAGCTCCCACCAGAGTGGCCCATTAAGTTCTGACTCCAGCACACAAGAGTTGTAATCTCAGCTCTAGACTCTTCCACATTCTTCCTACAAACCAGTTCTAAACACCCGTGGTCAGGTTCGTCACAGCAACGGCTCCGCTTCTGGTATCAATTTTCTGTGTCAGTTACTTTTACCATTCCTGGGAAAGGAGGAATATCTGACAGAATTTAAAAGAAAAAAATGGATTTATTTGCCTTACAGTTTAAGGGATACTGTCTATCAGGGCAGGGCAGCTAAGGCACGAGACTCAGTACAATGCAAGATAGAAACCCAGAAAGATAAACATCAAACCCTGCAGCTCCATGGTGAGAATCTAGGGATCACAACAACATCACCTGGACTCCCTCGGGCGTTCAGCTTCTTGTGTAGCTTGTCTCATCTCAGTGGATCAAGAAGCAGAGAGCTCAGGTCAGAAGTAGAACTGGACTATATGTAAAACCATTGGCACCCCGAGTCCTACCCCAGTCACCCTGTCTCTCTGGCTCTGAAAGCAGTGTCATCATCTGGGAACTATGTGTTCCAACACATGAATCAGGGAGAGTTTCTAACTCAAGCCATAACAATGGCATGCGCATCTCAGCTCTCGAGTTTTCCTGAGCCAGCTTTGACTTTTGAGCAGCTGCTTCATTAACTAATGAGTTCAATCAAGTCTCCACCATGTCATTTCATATTTTAAGCGCACGTTTAAATCGTTAACACTCCTACTTATATAGAACACTTTTATCTTTGTTAATGCCACCAAGCCTGTGGCAGTTTGTGACATCAGCTGCTGGAATGAATTTATTACTAAGACAATGTTTTCAACATTTGGGGCTCAACTCCTTCAAAGGTCAAAAGATCTTTTTATAGGGGTCACACATATCAGAGAGCCTGCACATTAGATATTTACATTTTGATTTATAGAAGTAGCAAAATTACAGTTATGAAGTAGCAATAAAAATAATTTTGTAGTTGGGGTTACCACACATGAGGAACTGTGTGAAAGGATTGAAGCTTTAGGAAGGTTGAGAACCACTCAGGTCTCTAAGACAGACTTGTCTACATCGCCTGCATGACCTCCTTGGAAGTCACAGCCAATGCCGTCACAGTGGTCTCTTGTCATGACTCTTAAGGGCTGTCTGGCTTAAGAGATTCATGGAGGGAAATTCTTCCCATTTGTCGGAAGTGGTTCTCATTAATGGATGCTACGATGCTCGAAGTACTGTTGTATGGCTTTCCCAGTGGGAACTGCGCTTTGTGGGACTTACCCGAATTCTTACTGTGATAAAAACTTAGCTATTTTTCTAATGTTCCATGAGATATGCCACAGCCCAGAATAGGAAATATATACCTACATGCATGTATACATACATATGTATGTATGTATGTATGTATGTATGCATATCCATATGGACATTGCATCTATCCTTGATATAATTTGAATGTGAAATGTCCTCTATGGGTCTATGTATAAGCACACCTCTTCCCCAGCTGGTAGCACTGATTGAAAGACTATAGAACCTGAGGAAGTTAAGTATTGTTGGAGGAAGTGGAGATAGGAATGGGACCCGCCCCTACATCCTATCTCTTCTCTTCCTGTGGATGCTTATTGTCTGTGAATACAATGGGGCCATTGCTTCATTCTCCTATCACCATGTCTTTTTTTCCCCATCACGATGAATGTACCATTTGCCTTAGTTATTGTTTCTATTACTGAAGAGTCACCCTTATAGGCCGGGCGGTGGTGGCACACGCCTTTAATCCCAGCACTCGGGAGGCAGAGGCAGGCAAATCTCTGTGAGTTTGAGGCCAGCCTGGTCTACAAGAGCTAGTTCCAGGACAGGCTCCAAAGCTATAGAGAAACCCTGTCTCAAAAAAAAAAAAAAAAAGTAAGAGTCACACTTATTAATGAAAGACACTCAATTGGATGCTTACATTTTCAGAGGTTTAGTCCGTTATCATCATGGTGGGACATGGTGACATGAAGGCAGACATGATGCTGAAGAAGGAGCTGAGAATTCTACATCTTGATCCTCGAGCAACAGGAAGTGAACTGATTCACTGTAACTTGCGCACAAGAGACTTCAAAGTCCACCCCCACAGAGACACACTTCCTCCAATAAGGCCACACCTACTCCAGTAAAGTCACACTTCCTAATAGTGCCCCACGTGGTGAACTTGTGGGGAACAATTACATTCAAACTACCTCACCACTCAAATTCTGAGCCAAAATAAACCCTCTCTGAAGTTGCTTCTTGTTAAATATTTGACAGAACAAGAAAAGTAATGGACACATCCATTCATGGTCTTCATTTTGTTTACCTGACTTTAAAAAGATTTTTTTAAAGATTTTGTATATATCTGAGTTTTTCCTGCATGTATATCTGTGTCACATGTGTGCTTGGTCCCCATTGAGCTCAAATGAAGCCATCAGATCCCTAAGACTGGGGTTAACAGATGGCCATGAGGTACCACATGGGTGCTGGAAATCAATCCTAGGTCCTGTGTAAAAGCAGAAAGTGTTCTTAAGACCTGAGACAATTCTCAAGCTCCTTGTTGTCTGTAAACACCTAGGATGCCTATTAATATGTCCTACTATTGTGTTTGTAGTCATTTCCCTGTTTTGTTGGTGGTAGTTATTGATTTTGCATTTATTTTATATATTTATTTAGTTATTCGTTTTTGTTTTTTTTTTTTTATTGAGCTGGGATCTCACCAAGTAGCCCAGACTGGCCTTGAACTCATGATCACACAGCCTAGCCTCTCAAGAGCTGGAATCACAGGGGTGCCCCGCCCTGCTCAGCTTCTTTGTTTTGTTTACAGCTTTCAATTTCTAAACGTTAACCAGCAAGTTCGTCCCAGAATCCTTTGGGGTGCTTTTGTTTTCTTTGTAGTTTGCAAGCCTTTGTCAACTAACATTTACCCTCTGTGCTTCTTTTGTGTGTGCGTTCAAAAAAACCATTTCTGTTCCCTTTTCTAAAATTGTTTGAAAAGATGCTTTTCGTTTAATTTTTTGAGTCGCTATGTTTGATGTATGTCTCCTGGAGAATCGCATGTGGCTTCACTGGGAGTTTTCTCTCTTTGTGGTCTAGTTAGGAGATGAATTGGGCTTACCCTGGTCATCACAACTGCTCCTTACTTGCCGCTTCCAGCACTATTTTACAAGCTTTCTAAGTGGTGCGTCCTCAGTTCTTATGGTCTGTTTTTTTTTTTTTTTTCCTTCCTCTGTGACTATGAAGAGTTGAAGCACTGTTTAAAAACTTCCTTCTTGGCACAGCACCCACCAATTGCCCCACCGCTTTGGAAGTCACCTTTCCTGTCACTCCAGCTATCTACCTATGCAGCCACCCTGCCACTATTTATACAGCACGCACTTTGTGGGCACATGCTGTGTACCAGGCCCGGTGCCAGGCCCCAGGAGGCAGAGATGAACAAGGCAGCCCATCTCCAGCATTGGGGCTGAAGCTTTCATGGGGAGAAGACCCTAGTTATTCTATTTTTTTTATTAATAATTTCTTTTAAAACTACTTTTGTGTGCATGCGTGTGTGTGTGCGTGCGTGTGTGTGCAAGCGTGCCTCTGAGAAAGTTCATAACTCGTAGCCAGTTGCTGAGACAAGGCACTCACCATATCTATTGCTCTGAGCTGTCTCAACAGAAGAAGGTGGATGCTCGGCTGGTGAGATGGTTTAGTCGGTAAAGGGGACTTGAGTCCAATTGCTGGGTTTTACAAGGGGCGAAGAGAGAACTGATTCCCCAAAATTGTCCTCTGATCTCCTCAATCATACCATGGTACCTATTCACAGGTGTGTCATATACACACATGCATATATACAAACAAATAAGTTAGACAAATAAATAAAATTATTTAAAATTAAAAAAAAAGAACAGAGAGGCCAGACAAGGTAGTATAATAGTCTTAATCCCAGCAGTCAGGAGGCAGAGGCAGATGAATCTCTAAGCTTGAGGCCAGCCTGGTCTTTACAGCAAGTTCTAGGCCAACATGAAGGTTACATAGTGAAACTTTGTTTAAAAAGAAAAAAAAAACTAAAAAGAGTAACACAAGCAATGGGATGGTGAGATGGCTCAGCAAGTAAAGGTGATTGCCACCAAGGCTGACAAACTGAGTCCTGTCCTGAGAACCTATATGCTAAATGAAGAAAACCAACTCCCAGAAGTTATCTTTGGGATAGGCCTTGCGGATACACACACACACACACACACACACACACACACACACACACACACACACACAAATAAATAAATAAACATGCTTACAATGCTTATGTGCATGGATGTTTTGCCTGTATGTATCTGCTCACTGTGTGTGCAATGCCTGTGGAGGTCAGAACAGGGTATCAGAGACCACTGAGAGCTGCCACATGGGTGCTGGGAATCGAACCCAGGTCCTCTGGAAGAGCAGTCAGTGCTCTTAACCACTGAGCCATCTTTCCAGTGGCCTATTTAATTATTTTTACAGAACATGGGTGAATAAATAGGTTGTTCTGTCTTTGCACCGGTGTGAGTCCCTCCCTAGACTTCCATCTCCTCACCGTGTCCTGATGACCCAGGACAAAGACAGCATCATGAACGTAAGTACATAAACTTCAGATCTTCGGAAGGACGATAGCAGGAGAGAGGCGAGCTAAGAACTTCTATCCCCAGAAGGAACACTGAAGGCCATCCCAGTAGGGAGCTGAAAATTCTGAATCCAGAAATAGATCAAAACTAGTTATGAGCCAGGCCTCTGAGGAGGCCAGCGGTTGGGCAATGGAACCCAGAGACTCCTATGTCGGGAGGGCAAGATGGTCTTGGGGCCCTACCCAGCTCTGATGCTGTGGTTCCTCGGTCCTAATTCACTGTGGTGTTCTGGAAACACAGCTCTGGGGCAAGGCCACCGAGGTTTCCTGTTTCGCTTTCCACTGGGATCAGACATCGCCACTCAAGTTTTCCAGGGGCTCTGCCTTGCCAGCGGCAGGCGCAGACTGTGAGAGGCTGGCCCGCAAGGACGAAAATGAGGGTATGCTGGGATCACACCAGAGGTGGGGATCAGCAAGGACCTGAGAGGCTCCCAGCAGCAGGAGACCATGGGCTGGGTGAACGGAGAGAAGGGGTCCCTGAACTCTGGGTCTATAGAGCATCCCAGGGGCGGACAGGGTCTAACGACTCTGTGTTTGCACATCTCAGCAACATCATCATCTCCTCCTTTACCCACCCTGCATCTCCGCTCTACAGATGGCTACAGTCAAGGAACTCTAGAGGTTGGGGTGGGAGTAGCAATGTAGAAAAAACCCAATTTACTCCCTGCCCTCCAATTCTACCTTACTCCAGTGCCACTCCCAACCGGCAGCATCATAAATAAATAGACCCAACTGAGGACGATTTTGCTTTTCGCATTTTCTTTTCTGTTTTGGTTGCTCTTTTTTTTTTTTTAATTTTAAATCTGGTGTTTATAATTCCAATTGGTGTAAAATTTCCTGATGGTTTGCACATCGCATTACCGGCACTTTTGGACGTGTGACTCATGGCTAAATAATTGGCTCGCTTTGTAATTTGGGAAGTAAAATCGCATTTATGAGTCCCCAGAGGGGAGAGTCCATATTGTCGTGCATAAAAAGTAGATAAATCATAAAAAGCAGAATCTGCAAACATTGCCATTAGCTGGGGCCCCTGGCGCAAAGGCGGGGCCTCTTAAGAGCACAGCTGTGCGCGCTCGGCTCAAGCTTTAGAGTCAAGCCCTGTTTTAGCCTGATGGTGAAATTACACACTGGTGGCTGTAACCCTGTCTGTGTCCAATGGGCCAGCCACACTCCACATCCTTTCTTCCCATCCTCACTTTTTCATCCCACCTCAAAGCATCCAGGCCACATAGAATCTGTATGCTCAGTGGCCAATGTGGAGGCCCACGGAGAAGAGACACTCCCCAATTAAGCCAGATTCGATTACAAGCAGCGTCCCCAAGTAATAAATAGGTGTGGTGGCGAGTTAGGGCTCAACAAAGCCACAAAATGATCCTAACAAGACCCGACAAGGGTTTTCTTCTTCTTCTTTTTTCTTTCTTTCTTTCTCTTTTTTTTAAAAGTGGTTGCGAGTCAACTGTTACTATTATGTCCTAACTACACACATGCATGCATTTTTAAGCATATCTGTTTTTAAGGGCAGACGGTCCACACGCAACCCAAAGGGCAGGCACAGGCCTGACCTGTTTGTGCGGAATCCTAACTGTATTTTTATGTGCCGTGATCTGAAATCTAGAAGTTCTGGGATTTTAAGCCTCAGGTCCTTTTCCCACTTTTCCACAGTGCTGTAAATTAGTTTAGTATGCTTGAAAGAAGGTCTAATTGTAACTGCTCTTGTTGACATATCAACTTGAGGCCGCCCAGAGCTGGCTTTGGGACTGTTGCCCTTGGTTTTGTAGCTACAGTGGGGCTTCAAGGGCCTGACAGGTCCGGTGCTAAGATGTTCTGAATTAGATTTGAATTACAACCGCTAAATGCCCTTGTCAAAGATTGTTAGTCCTGACACTAGCCATGTACCTTGAGCTGACTGTTCCGATGCAAGGCCGCTGGCTTAAACAAAGACATGCCCCCAAGTTTCATTCCGAATTGTCAAAATGTAATTGAGTTAAAACGAGCAGCTACAGCCTAAGCATCGCAGTCTTTACTGCTCCTTTTTTTTTTCTCTTTGAAATAAATCCAGCGAACAATTTAGCGGCACTGTAGGCACAGAAAGAAAAGAGCATTTCCACCATGAGGTTCGCAAGAAAATCAAAACAAAATAAGTCCAGGACCAGACCCTGTGGTTCAGGATCAAAATAGCCTTGGCCCTTTTCACGTGGCATTCGGTTTGGGATTCCATCCTTTCCGAGCAGAAGAAACAAAAATAACTGGCTAGACCACTGACCCAGCGCAGGGCCTTCGATGTGACGGTCACATAGCAAACTGCAGTCGCAGGCGCGAGTAAGGGAATTTTAAGGCAGACAGACGAGATGTTGGAGCCAACCGACCTCGGTTGAATCCCCTTCTTGCGGCCAGACCGTGTGACCTGATAGGACTCGTTGCTTAATTTTCTGCAGTCTCATTTGCAAACAAGCGGAGAGACCCGCCCCTTTTCCAGGGTGTCGCTGTTAAAGCCAGCCCAGCTCTTTCCAGTCCCGGGTGTGCTTCCTTTCTTCCTTAGTGAGCTTGCCCAGGATGGGGCTTCCTGAAACTGTCCTGTGAATTTTGCCCCTGAAGTCCATAGAGAAGCAAGGCACATGCAGGCTGGAATAGTGTAACCAACCGAGGGAAGATAGGGGTGCTTATTCACATGGTAAGTTGCCAGAGTCACACAGGCATGCTAGGGATCACGGTGGCTACAGAGGACCTCCTCCATCTTAAAAAAAAAAAAAAATCCCAGATTCAAATTCAAATTTCAAACACATCATCCAAAACAAACTGCTGCCACTGGATCCAGCCGCTGGGGCCACCATCTGCACCTATAGGATTTACACCTTGGTGCATTTAAGAGAAGGTAGCTGGAGGGTGGAAGTTGCTTAGGCTGTCCAGCAAAGTGCAGCACACCCAGTTAAGTTTGACGTTCAGACAAACCATTTTTTAGTATATGTATGTGCTCCAAATATATCTCGAGCAGACTTGAAATCACTCATTGTAGATCGGAATTGCAACCTAGCTAAGCATCTTCCCCCTCCCCCTGCCCCTTAATTAATCTGGCATTCCTCAGAGGTGCACCACCCCCTTGCCTTGTCAGTGCTAACATCTACCTGCATCAACCTGGATGAGGTTGCTTCTGGGTGCTGTGAGATGCCCTGTGAATGGTCACTGGGGCTTGTATTCTAGAACCTTCAAGTGTTAGAAAAAACACCAAGGGGAGAAGATGGCTTTCTTACTCTAGTGAAAAGCCCCTCCTCCCTCCTCCCTCCTCCCTCCTCCCTCTTCCCTCCTCCCTCCTCCCTCCTCCGTCCTCGCTAGGGAAAACTTGCCATCTCTCCACAGCACAAACTGCACAGAGGACAGAAATAGCAGGTGACCAACTTGCAACCATTGGATTCTTGGACTTGAACCACTGAGCACAAATCCAAGTATGAAGAAGGGTGGGGAAACACCCCAAAGAAGACGAACCCCATCCAGGGTCAAGGGGGTCCAATGAGGCCACATCTGGAAAGGCCATTTGGAGCCCCGCTAGAGTCTTCTGTACTCTGGGAGATCGTTCAAGCAGGGATAAAGGGCAGGGGGCAGAAAGAGGTGGAACAGGCACAAAGCAGGAGGGAGGGTCTCCCGAGACCCCAAGTACAGGGAATGGCCGCCCTTCTAGTATGCACAAAATCTCTTCTAAGCTTTCAAATAAATGCAAGAGAGGAAAAAAATAATTTTTTGTGGGTCGTACATAAAGCTAAAGCCAAAGTCCTTCTTAAAAAAAAAAAAAAGCGGAAATGATGAAGTACGTGTCTGAAATTACCTACCGGCGCGCCCTTCAGACAGCAGCTTTATGAAGGTCAACTCTTGGCTAGAAGACACTTGTCTCCTGGTCCATCGACTCCAGTGTGCAAGGTACAGGTTCAGAGGGTGGGAATTAGCTCAACCTGACACCCCTTCAGCCCCTTCACCCCCTTCCTAGAGTTAATTTCCGATTCCATTAAGCAGCCATGGTCCCCTGCAGCCCCTCCTCCCTGTCCCCGGGCTGATTTCAGATGCAAGGCATAGCCTTGGAGTTCAGGCCGCTGTGTAAGGAAGCCCACTTTGACACAGTAATTACAGGGCTTGAACGATGCTTTACATTAGAGTATAAAACACTCATTAAATTAAAATTCTTCCATGAAATCATGAAAATAAACAGTCTGTCCAAACTGGCATCAACAAATTCGCAGGGCGCCTCTGCGTTTCCTCAGGCCCTGGCCCGCTCCAGGCCGCATTTAACCACGAAGTGTGAACGGCTCACACGCCTTTGAAGGCCAGCATTCTGCTTCTCTTTAACGTTATTGCCTTAATTGTTTTTACAACTTGTAAGATTTTAAAGCTATTAAGCTTCAAAGATGGGGGGAGTGGGAAAACTTGAAATGGGGACCCTTGTCCCCTGCCCAGGTTAGGGGTGGGGGAGGTTAGCATTCCCCAGCTGGAGATCCTTCTGGGACAAGGAAAGTAGGGGGGAGGGCGAGGCGATTTCTCCGGGATCCCTTGGGAGACAGAAATTCAACCTCACGTTTCAAAGGTTCAAGCAGAGACAGTCAGGTTGCCCGACAAAAGCAGGAGGTTCAGACCCAGCCACCCTGAGTGTGAACTTAGGACTGACCCGAGCTCAGTTTCCGTATATGCGCAGTGAGAAGGGTAAATAAGTTCCGTGGCTTCACCTTATCTCTGAGGTACATCCCACTAGTGGCCACAAGCATCAAATTAGCAAACTCCAAACCAGCATTCCTAGGAGAACCAGAGGCCTCCAGGGATGGTCTTGTCCCTTGGTCAGAACAGAGCTGGGTTTTCTGCCCTTGTTGAACCCACAGCCACAGCGCTGCTCCTCGGCCGGAGTCCAGGAGTCCAGTAGATCTAACAGATGGCTTTTCTCCGCACACTCGCCTGTATGCTGTCTCTGTGCTCGGAGGCACACTAAGATGCCGAGATCACCTAAAAAAAATGAGTAACCAAAAAGACACTGCAGACTGCAGCAAGGACATATGCACGCTATTGAGTGTCGCCTTGTCCACCCACAATCGGAGGACTGGCGGTGACACATTTCTGTGACCCTGCACGCCCCTGTGCTCCCCAGTCAGTACAAGCATGGTGCTGTGACTGCACCTAAATTTTTGTGAAGGAGGCCAATTCATAAACACAGAACCATGAACAATTAGGACCAACTAGATTTTAGAGGCATGAAAAGGGAAGGCGGGGGCAGGTGGGAAATAGCAGAGGTAGCACTTTGCTCTCCAAGGATAGACGTGAAGGAAGCGAGGGGAGATGAGAAATGACATCTGATAACTCTGATCAGAGAAGAATAAACTAGGCTGTGCTGCTACCTGCAGACAAAGGGAGAGCACAGTGATGTGCTCACGGTGAGATCACATACACACCACACACACCTCATACACACACACACCACATACACACACCTCATACACACACACACACTATACACACACCATACACACACACACACCACATATACACACCACATACACATACCATACACACACACCACACACACACCACATACACACACACCACATACACACACCACATACACATACCACATACACACACACCATACACACACCACATACACACACCACATACACATACCATACACATACACACCACACACACACCATACACACACACCACATACACACACACCATACATACACTATACACATACACACCATACACACACACCACATATGCACACACCATACACACACACTACATACACAAACCACATATACACACACCATACACACACACCACACACACCACACACACATACCACATATACACACCATACCACTCATACACCACATATACACACACACCACACACCACATACACATACCACATACACATACCATACACATACACACCATACACACACACACCACATACACACACCACATACACACACACACCATATACACACCACATACACATACCATACACATACACACCACACACACCGCATTCACACACACCATACACATACACACCATACACACACACCACATACACACACCATACACACACATCACATACACACACACCATACATACACCATACACATACACACCACACACACACCATACACACACCACATATACACACACCATACACACACACCACACACACCACACACACACACTACATATACACACCATACCACTCATACACCACATACACACACAACACACACCACATACACACACAACACACACCATATACACACACAACACACCATACACACACACAACACACACACACACACACATCATGTCAGGTTTGATAAAACTGAAGAAAGGCAAGTTTTAAGGTTCAGTCTCCGATAGTCTTCAACAATATTTTTTAGCATACCATATTGGGAACAATGTTCTAGAAAGAGAATCAAGCATAAGTAAAGAAAATCTAGGTTCCTGGGATTCTTGGAAAGTGCTGTGTAGAGCAAGCTGAAGGGCAGTCTCAGAGAGGCCCTCCCAAGTCAGACGCCCTAGGGCAGTGGCTCTCACCCTTCCTAACACTGTGACCCTCCAATCCGGTTCCTCATGTTGTGGTGACCCCTGACCACAACATTATTTTGTTGCTACTTCATAACTGTAATTTTGCTACTGCTACAAATTGGAATGCAAATATCTGATATGCAGGATATGTGATCTGCAGCCCCTATGAGGGTCACACCCACAGGTTGAGAATCGCCGCTTCAGACAAATGTCACTGGAATGGTTTGTCTGCACTGTCGACTGGATTTGGAGTCACCTGGGAGACACACCTATGGCATGTGAAGGCATTGCCAGAGGGGAAAGCAGGACAACACCTGAACCCCAGCATGCACCTGTCTCTGCTTCCCGACTGTAGGTCTAACATGACTAACTGCTCTGTGTTCCTGTCCCAGTGACTCCCCAGGCTGATAGACTGCAACCTCAAAATCTGAGCCAAAATAAACCTTTTATTTTTCATAGCAATAAACAAAAACAACTAACATGGAAAATCGGTACCAAGAAGTGGAGTTATCTCTGAGGTAAACTTGATCATATCACCCATGGCCTTTGGACCTGGTTTGTGAAGGGATACAGAGAAGTTTGGAGCTGGGACTGCAGATCCTCTAGAATTATTTTAAGCAGAGCTTATTGGGCCATTCTGTGGGAGTCTGGGAGACCAGAAATGTGGACAGTGGAGCCCAGCTCATGAGGTTTCAGAGGAGAATAGGGACTTTATTGGGCTAGAGAGCATTAGTGTCAATTCTGGGAGAGAATCTGGCTGTGTTCTGCCCATGCCTTGAGACCATGAGTGAGGTGAAATTCAAAATCAACAGGCTGAGTAACTTGGTGGAAGAAATGTTAAGCTACATTCAGGCTGTGACGTGGTTACTGCTCACTGTTCTTGTTCAGATTTATAGTGAGAGAGAATAAAAAAAGTATGGGGAAAATGTTGTGTGTCAAGGAAAACAGCTTGAGGGAGACAAAGCCCAATAGGGAGGCACAGCTATAACGTCTTAGAGATGAGTCTTGTTCTCTGTACTGCAGCAATGAACAAGGTCCTCTGAAGAAAAGGCCCCACTGTGGAAGGCTCCCGCCTGCAGCAAGGCAAGTTTGTGTGAGAGAAAAGAGCCTCAGCTGAGATTGCTTCAGAAAGAGTTCCTGAACCTGAAGTCAGGCCATATGTAACAGGTCTGGAGCCCGTCCAAGGTGGCCCTGATAGGCCACTGTATAAAGCTGCGAAGGTGGAATCTAACTTGCAGTGAAGACTCCAAGACTGGATATACCAGAACTGTGGAACATTTGCCAAGGACAACTGAAGATTTAGAATAAGAACCAATTCAAGACGAAGTTTTGCGTTATGTTTTATACAGCAGAGTTGGAGACTGGGGAGGCTTAATCTTTTAAAAGCCCTGATGTTTCTATCATGAGTCCTAGATGCCAGACACAGATCTTCAACGTTGCTTGTTTGACCTACTGGATTTTGGTCTTTCTTTGGTTCTTTATTTCCTTACTGTGTCTCCATTCTTCCCTTTTGGAGTAGGACTGTTCTGTGCCATTATACTTTGAGAGTATGTAAGTTGCCCTTTGATTTTACAGGTGCTGACAGTCATGAGATTGCCTTGAGAATCAGGCATGGTGGCATACTGCCTCATGGATTAAGGATTAAGTGTGGAGAGCACACACATTCAACCATAGCAACAGCTTAGGAATATATTGTACATTTGGGACCTGGAATACATCTGAGAGCTGTTTGGTGTTATGATGTTTCCTCACCTTGAGATCCCTCATCCTCCACTCCATCTGGGATATAACAGGTACCATATGGTACTCTCAAATAGTCTTGAGAGTGATTAACCAAAGTAGGTGTGATAGAATATAGCCCTCAAGTAGTTGAGAAAGGAGGGTTTAGGTTTGAGAGCAACCTGGGAGTATTCACCAGGGTTCTCTACAGAAACAGAACTGGTAGAATGGAGAGAGAGAGAGAGAGAGAGAGAGAGAGAGAGAGAGAGAGAGAGAGAGAGAGAGAGAGAGAATAGTCCAATAATGACTGTTTACCAACAGAAGGCCAAAGAACCCAATAGTTGTTTGATCTACGAGACTGGATTCTCAACTGGTCTTCAGTATATTCTGGAATCCCAGAGAAGAAGGCTCCAATATCAGTGAGGGAATAGACTTGCCAGTGAGAATGAGAGCAAGCTTCCTTCTTCCATGTTCTTTTTATAACCTACCAGTAGAAAGTGTGGCCCAGATTAAAGGTGGATCTTTCCCTTTCAAAACATTCATATTAAAAAATGTGCCTTCCCACTTCAAATGATTTAATTAAGATAAAAAAATACCCCTCACAGGTATTCCCAGTCACTTGGGTTTTAGTTAATTCCAGATGTAGTCAAGTTGACAATCAAGAACAACCATCACACAGGCCACATAGGGAAACCCTGTCTCCTAAAAGAGAATAGCTAGTCAGAAATATTCCAGAAGCCCAGAGGTCTAGGGCAGCCATCCCATTCCATGATGTCATCGATAGCCATGGTCCTCTCTGTCTACTTTTCCAGCTCGGGATGACTTCCAAAGCATTCCTTTGTAGAGCAGAACGCAATAGTTTTCCAGACTGAGAGCTGCGGGCTGCCATTTGCTTCTCGCTGGGCCAAAGAGCAATGCCAACCGTTGGGAGTGTAATTTCATACCGAGGACACTACTACCCTGAGCAGAAGCTGGGTTCTGTTCCCGAGAAAGGAGCGGGAAATTGCACTGAATGAGAAACCGAGTCTGCCAGCGAGAACTGGAAGCCATCGGCTGGAATGTGGCTCCAGGATTCGCTTATGGAGAAATACTCCAGAAAAGATCTTATTCCTAAACGCTTTTGATTACTGAATTCATGAATAAGTGAAACCTTGAGAGCAACTTTAGGATCCGAAAATAGGGATGGGCACCTCATGTAGTTACGAGGCACGTGGTGCACTCATTCACAACGTGAAATACTAGGCAGCCGTTAACATTTCTCTTCAGAAGGCAGGGAGGCAACGTGGAAAAGGAGTATGCTCTTGTGGGGTGTGGGAAAGCACAGTGTGTGGTTATTTTTGCTTATGAATAACATACTTTGAAGGGGATAAGCGACTGAAAATATACTGAAAGAGGTTAGCAAAATTATTAGCTCGGGGGCTGGGGAAACGGTTCAGTGGGTACTGTGCAAACAGAGACTTGAGTTCAGATCCCCAGCACGCTCATGTTCTGAAAACGTCAAGTAGCTGCGTTGTCTATAGTCCCAGCAGTGGAAGGGGATGGAGTCAGGAAAATGCTGGGACTTGCTGGACAGCTGGCCTGGAAGAAAGGTAGCAAGCTCTAGGTTAAGTGAGAAAGCTTATGCCATTTCTCTAGGGCAGAAAGCAGAAAGCAGTTGAATGGGACAATCAATGTCCACTCATGGGCACTCACTCCCACCCTTACCACCCTCACACAGGACCACACACACACACACACACACGGTAGCTCTGATAGAGTGGTGGGGTGTTTATTAACAATTTTTTTTATTTCAAACTTTCTGCAATGCTGTTAGACTGTATTCTTTCGATAGAAAATCTATACATTAAAAAGCAAAGTGAAATCACCCTCATAGCTCCAGCAAAAATTAGAAGCAAACATTTGTCAGAGTCCTGTGAAGGAGTGATTGCTTTCTAAGCTTTGAAGCCAAAAAGCATTTCAGAAGAGAAGAAATACAGTTTGGATGAAACCAAATATAAACTCACAGCCAGATGCAATCCTTAAAAGATCCACTTTACTTAGCAAAAGAAACTGTTTGAATGGCAGATAAACTCCTGGTTATGTTATGTTGTAGCCCAGGGCCAGTCAAGAAGGGGAGAATTGATGAGACTTTGGGGGAAGACAACTTGGCAACATATCAAGGGCTATGCTATAATCCCAGGCTTGGGGCTGATGTCGCAACCCTGGAGACTGTATGCCGAGGACAGACTGTAATGGACGGCAAGGCTGTGTGCGCCGGGCGAGTCTTTGCAGTAAGTCGCTCCTACACGGTCCATCCCGGGCTTGGAAGTGGATGTGCAGAGCTCAGGGAGTGCTTACGGCCTCACTCTGGAGACTGGGCTGGAAACAGCAACGACCAAACAACAGAAGCTTGTGGCATGCAATCCAGAGCTGTCTGTGGAGAATTTGGTGGGACACAGGGGTACATGCTGCGAACCGTCCCTTGGAGACAGAGGCAGGAAGATGGTGAATCCAAGGCCTGTCTGGACTGCAGGGTAGGACTCTGCACTCAGTCAACCAACCAAACCACCAATAGAGCAAAAGGAAGGATTGAGAGCTTGCACTTTGTCAAAGTGTTTTACCTTAAAGTTTAATTATCATTTTTTCTTCCTGATGTGAGATAGGGATCTAGTTCTTTTACCCCAGTATAGGTCATCAGTTGTCCTGCCCCCACTACGGGTCCATTCAACATTCACATCCCTCAAGGTGCTGTTCAACGTGTCACAGGTGAGACACGTTGCCTTACTTTGTCCCGGGACATTTATCCCTTGATCATGTTCCACCCCATCTCCATCACCAAGAGTGATTTCGTGTCCTCGACGCCGGCCAGGGAGCTTCACTCTACCATTGCTTCTTTTACAGGAGAATCTTCACAGTGCTGGGATTTGGCACCCACGCTGTAAGTAACTGCTGGATTTCTTCCTAGAGAGAAAGAAAAAGGACAAGAAAACATCTAGGAGTTTGATGGACATAGCTTGGATCCATCAGTCAGTGTGGAAGGAGCTGATGTTTTATGAACTGTTTCATCTTGCTGTCCACACAGATGTGTGCTTGGCATATACTTCGTGTTTCAAATGCCTTCCAGTGTGTTCTCACTGGTCTGCCTTGAGCTTCCGCATTTACTCCACTTTGAGGCTCCTTAACCTTGGCCACTGCTGCCGGCGGCTTCTTGTTATCCATTGCTGGTACATAGAGACTTGGGTGGCATTTGCAGGTACCGCCACAGATTGGGTGGCTAACACAACAGGTATTGTTCTCTCTTTGGAGTTGCCTCTGAGGCTGGCTTCTGGTAAGGCCTCCTGCCTTGCATTGCAGGCAGCTGCTTCTCGGTGTGTAATCATGTGGACTTCCTTCTGCTGCCCACAGAGGAAGATGCAGAGAGCCCAGTGTCTTTCTTCCGCTTACAATGATCCCTATGCTTAAGTGTTAAGGCTTTGACTCTATAGCTTCCGTTGACTGTCATAGCCTCCTTTAAACTCTTGTCTCTGAACTTGGTCATTTGGAAACTGGGGACTCAGCACATGAACTTGAAAAGGGCACAATTTGATTCAAACATCATACTGAATTTCCGAACTGCCTTGTGACGTCTAATAAACAAACTCATGGTTCTGTTCTGTTTTCCAAGTTCTGAGAATATCACATATACAGACTGTAGCTCCTGGTTTTCTTCTCCTAGCTTTGCTTTCTGCACTGATTAGGACCTCCAGCTACATGGTAATAGAAGCCACAGTAGGAGACATGTTTGCCTTCTTGTCTCCAAAGAGAACCTTCTTAAAGTATCTAAAATTTCACCATTGAATGGGATTTGTGGTGAGGGACTGACAGGCACCCTTTATCAACTGAAAGAATGCTCTCATGGTTACTAGGGGCTTGAGACTTGAATTTAGTCCCATGTTCTCCCTATAAAGACAGTGGTTCCCTCTAACCCATGGAGGAGACATTTTGAAACCCTGGTGAATGTCTGAAACTGAATTGTACCAAATTATACAAACGTGGTTTTTCCTCTGCACCCATACCCATGAGGAAGTTTAATTTACAAACACACCAGTAAGAGGGCTGCAATAATCAACAGGAAATAGCATTCCTAATAAGTACTGCAGTAAACGTTACATGGATGCTCTCCCCCTCATCTCTCAATATCTTCCTCATTACTTACTCTCGCCTGAGATGATTAAGGTGATCTGAGTGACAGAAGCAATGTGAGGCAGCATGAGCTGCTGCATCATAGCAGTTAGACAGCAGGAACACCTGCCAGGAGGGGTCCTGGATCACAGGCCATCTGATTGGAGGGGTCCTGGATCACAGGCCATCTGATTGGAGGGGTCCTGGATCACAGGCCATCTGATTGGAGGGGTCCTGGATCACAAGTCACCTGGTTGGAGGACTCCTGGATCACAGGCCATCTGATTGGAAGACTCCTGGATCACAGGCTATCTGATTGGAGGGATCCTAGATCACAGGTTATGTGATTGGAGGACTTCTGGAACACAGGCCATCTGATTGGAGAACTCCTGAATCACAGGTCATCTGATTGGAGGACTCCTGGATCACAGGCCATCTGATTAGAGGACTCCTGGATCACAGGTCATCTGATTGGAGGATTTCTGGATCACAGGTCATCTGATTGGAGGATTCCTGGATCACAGGCCATCTGATTGGAGGATTCCTGGATTACAAGTCATCTGATTGGAGGATTCCTGGATCACAGGCCATCTGATTGGAGGATTCCTGGATCACAGGCCATCTGATTGGTGGTGTCCTAGTTCATGGATGGTATACCTGACAGGATTCTGGATCATTACAATCATGCTTTGGAGCCATGGTTAAGTACCACAAGGATGACTTGACTGAAAGCACTGCTACCCTATGGTCCAATCCTGTCCATCACAGCTGCTGATTACTGATGGGAGAGGCATGGGCCCCAGGTGGATTTGCCGGAAGGGAGGATGTTTCACTTTCCAAGTGGGGTAGAATAGGGCCAGGTGAGATCCTATCATGCTCTTCAGGCCTCGGTAACACCAACAATCAGGAAACTGAGGCAGGAGTGTGCTATACTACATAGCAAGTCTGAGGCTAATCTAAGCTATACAATGAGACCCTAGCTAAATAGATGCAATTTGTTTGCTTTCTAGAATTATCTGATTAATATCTTTGATCACATCTGACTGCAGGCAGTTGAAATTGTTCAAAGCAGTAGGGCTGTTCTGAGGGCAGAGCTCCAGTTTTGAGACAGCCTTGCGGCTTGTCTTCCTTAAGCTGCCAATAATATGGTTTTCCATATGTGCTTTCTAATATTGATTCTGCCTTGCGTGCCTGACATACACCTCATTTAATCATGGGGTTTTGTTGTTGTTGTATGTTTCTGAATCCAATTCACTAATATTTAGGATTTTTGCATTTCAGTTCACAAGTGGTATTAGCCCATGGTTTTTGTTGGTGTATTACTTTTATTTTATTTTATTTTAGTTTGTATGTATGGGTGTCTTGTTTGCACACATGTCTGCACAGCACGTATGTGCTTGGTACCTGAGGAGGTCAGAATACGGTGTTGGATCCCCTGGAAATAGAGTTACAGTTGCAAATGGCCATGTGGGTGAAGAATTGAGCCTGGGTTCCCTGCCAGAGTAGCAGGTGCTCTTAACTGCTGAGCCATCGCTCCAGCCCCAGTTTTCTAATATTTAGTAACTTAAAACAATAAAGTTGTACTATCTTATAATTTCAATGCTTACCTTAGGCCTCAGTCTTTAAAGAAATTACTCTGTGAGATGACACCCCACCAATCCCACTACACCCCACTTGTTAGAAGTGAGTCATTTATCCAATCTCCACTCAGAGGTCTGCCCCAGACCATTAAGCCCAGCAGACTGGATCATGGGGGGCAAGTTTACATGAGTGAACACTTAAATAAAGGGTTTTACTCCAAAAAAAACCCAAGGAGCTTGTGTGTGTGTGTGTGTGTGTGTGTGTGTGTGTGTGTGTGTGTGTAAACTGAGGGAAAGGTTGTGGTTCATAAGGAGTCAGATTCCAGCTTGAGGCCAGTGGGGAAACCTAGGCCCCAGGAATCCAGAAACCTTGGGGTTTCCATGCAACATGGAGGGCAGAGGAGGCCCCATCCCTCTGGCTCTTAAGGGTCATGAAGTGCCAGTTAACATGGCAGCTTGGGAGTGTCATAATGCTTCCATGTTTGAAGAAAGTGTTTTCCTCATGGCTCACACCACACCTTATTCAATCTTCTCAAGAGCCAAAGTATCTGTTGCTCTGTCTGTCCTAAGACCCTGTTACAATAGGAGGGTTCCAGACCACAGATGTTCTTGGAGGTTCTTTTCTTGGAGAGACAAACAGGTCTCAGATCTCAAGGGAACCCAAGTCCTCTCGGCTCCATGGCCCCATTCTAGTACTTTCTCTCCTTTGTCTAGCAGCCCTTCCTCCAGGACACAGGTGAGCAGGCTTAACAGCAAGAACAAGCACAGACACTCACAGCTAGGGGCCCCCAGCAAAGTACCAAAATCCCAGCTGTGCATTGCCCCAAAGTAGGAAGCCCCGCCTGAGACTCCGAGAGGGCTGATGCAATCAAGGCGGTCGGTCTGATCTGCCTGGAACATTCTTGGATCATCTCTGCTCCATGAGTCCACAATTACAGCAGCCGGCTTGTCTGAAGCCATTCCAGGAGATGGCCCGCCTTGGAAATTGCACCATTTTTATCTCAAGATGCAGATCTGAGCTGAGCTCCCAGCCTTATGAAGTTTCAACCAACATGATGCTTTTTCCATTTGCCTAATATAAATCTGAAACATGCACACTCACAGTTTGACTCCAGCTGGTGAGTGAGCTTGTATAACTCTCGGCAACAACCAGTGCACTGGACTCAACTTCCGGTTTATCTACCTAGTTGTGCCTTAGGACAGTCTGGGTGGAGTGGGAACTGTTTCCTGGCACTTGTCTCTCCCCAGGAAGGTCTCTGAGTTGATGCTTACCACCCACATCCTGGCCACAGGTTGATGGCAAGTATCACTAGAGACAGTCACTTCGCCATGCCATATCTAGAAGGATCTAGAACAGATCTGCAATGTCCCCACCTCCATCCCTGGACCGTATGGTTTTTCTTTCCTGCATCAAAACTTTGCAGGATCCACAGTGTGAGAGCATATGACTGCGGAGCCTCACTACCAAGCCCAGCATGGCCCTATTCTGCCTTTGAGGCTTAGACTCGCAAGCTATTTATTCACCCTGAGCTTCAAACCTAACAGAAAGAAAGAAAGAAAGAAAGAAAGAAAGAAAGAAAGAAAGAAAGAAAGAAAGAAAGAAAGAAGACAGACAGGAAGGAAGGAAGAAAGAAAGAAGAAAGAGAAAGAAGGGAGGGAGGAAGGGGAGGGAGGGAAGGAAGTCAGGGGGGAGAGAGAGAGAGAGAAAGAAAGAAAGAAAGAAAGAAAGAAAGAAAGAAAGAAAGAAAGACGCATTTAACATTCTGATATTTTTATGAGAGACTTCTCAAACCCTCTAGTATGTTCAAGTGCCTTTTAAGTTTCTGGGACAGAGATCAAGAAATATTTTCCAAACTGAAATCTTCAAAGGCTTTCTGGAGTAGGCACCTGTTGGGCTCTGCCTACCCAGCACCCCTGTCCTCTGCTTTCAGGGAGACAGCTGAACTACCCCTCTCCCTATCACCCCTTCCTAAAGCTGGCTACGTTGCTTAAGCCCGGCCCGGGAGAGTCCCCTTGGTACTGCTCCACCTGCTGTATTTGTGAGAAAGATCACTTTCTGCCGTGGTTCCTGAGTTGGCCCAGACATTGACCCCAAGAGGGTGTGGATCCAGCCCCTCCTAACGTCATCTCTTCCCCATCCCTGGATTCAGGGTTAGGTTTTAGTATTAGAAACAGAAAACACCCATCAGTTATGAAGAATACCCTGGGGACAGTAGTCCAGGGAGTCCATTTCAGGTAAGATATGTGGTCAGGGAGCTTCCAGCTTCTAGAACAGAAACCCCCGTTCAAAACAGCCTCGGCGACAAAGAGCATGGATTTTCTCATCTGAACATGAGTCCCTGCCAGAGTTCAGTGGAACACGAAGGATCTGGTTCCTGCTGGTTCCCACCTGGCTTCCTGGACGCTCCCCTTGGTTGCCACCATCCCAGGCACCCAGGAAAATGTTGTAGTAGGAAAATGAGGAAGGAAAGGGAAGAAAAAGAAGAGGGGAAGAAGAAGAAAGTCAGTCCCTTCCTGTGTCCGGTTTCCCCAAGGCCCTCTGTGCAGTCCTCCTAGCTTTCCATTAAGAATGAGTCTGTCTGTACAAATATCCCAAAGCCCGTGACAATGAGGAATTCAGATTTCCAGAACCTACCCAGCCCTTGCTGCAGACCCTAAGCAGATCCCAGAGCAAAGACTGACTGGTGCTGGCAGGCAGGAAAGTCTGCCCTGGCACTGATGAGTCCCCCAATTGGACAAGGATGCTGTCGTCCATTCACACACCTGGCAGACAGGTTTCGGTGCCAAGCTCTGCCCAGTATAAGACGCTACAGCCATGAACAAAACATGGGTCATCCCGCCAAGAATGAAACAGACACACACCGATGCCTGAGTGAAAATCTCTGATATAGAGGCTCCTGATTTCCAGAGACCCATCTGGCCCCCCAAAGAACACAGGCAAGCAGAAGCCAGGGAGTCCTTCAGGATCCCACATGAGGTGGCAAGGGACCTGGGGAAGAGGCCGCAAGCATCTGAGCAAGCTCTGGGAAAGGCAGGTGGAGACCCAACAGAATGAAGGGCAGGTCCTCAGGCCGAGCATGGGTCCCAACCCAAGGCCCTCAGGTGGAACAGGGAATGCCTGGTTCTATCCAGCCCAGGCAGGTGGAACCTTCTGGAGCCGGCAGAGATGGGACTGCTACAGGGCTGCCAAAGTTAGCCATTGCTCAGAGGAGAAAACTAGGGCCTAGAAGGGAACCGTAGGACACAGTCTTTTCCTGGTGTAGTTAGAGAAGGTTGAGAGTGATGCGCACTACAGGGATGCTCCCATAATGCACAGGGTCAGGGTCTCAGCTGGGTGTCTTCCAAAGTGCTCATATATGTCTACCACAAACCCCCTCCCATTGGTACTTGGCATAAGCTTTCCAGAACCTAATTTGGGACGAACCTTGATTGCCCTTTGTCCATTCCTCCCTCGTTCGATCCAAGAGCCACGCCTTAGAGTTGTTCGTGTTTCCAACCTATTCCTCCCGGACAATAGTGAAACCCATCATTCTATCTGCCTGTAATCGTTTTCCTGTCCCTGCAGTCCTGAGATTTCGTTTGTCCAAGACTCTTTTACTCTGAGTGTGCAGTGCCGTGATCGCCAGTATTTCCACCATGTGAGCAGTGCAGAGAAGAAACCCCATCACAACAGGACTTTCCACCCATCACAGCAGGACCTTCCCACCCCATCACAGCAGGCCCTTCCCACCCCATCACAACAGGACTTTCCACCCATCACAGCAGGACCTTCCCACCCCATCACAGCAGGACCTTCCCACCCCATCACAGCAGGACCTTCCACCTCATCACAGCAGGACCTTCCCACCCCATCACAGCAGGACCTTCCCACCCCATCACAGCAGGACCTTCCCACCCCATCACAGCAGGACCTTCCCACCCCAACACAGCAGGACCTTCCCACCCCATCACAGGAGGCCCTTCCCACCCCGTCTCCCCCTATCAGACTCAGGCAAACACTCACACGCATTTTGTCTCTGTTCATTTTCCTGTCCTGGGCATTTCTTATGTGTGTTTGCCACATGCATGCAGGTTCCCCAGGGAGGCCAGGAAAGGAAGTCAGGACTAGAATTGCAGGTGGTGGTGAGCACCTGGCATGGGTGCTGGGGTCTGAACTCTGCCCTCGTGGCAGTTTGAATAAGGAATGTCCGCCATAGGCTGGGGCATGTGAACACTTGGTCCTCCATTGGTGTTGCTGTCGGGGGGGAGGGGTTGGAAGTGCAGTCTTGGTGGAGGAAGTACGTCACTGGGGTTGGGCTTTAGGATTGTGCAGCCTTGCCCCACTGACAGCTCGCTCTCTCTGCTCCTTGTTTGCTGGTGACGATGAGCTCACCACTTCCTGCTCCTGTCGCCATGCCTGTCTCTCGCTGCTCTGCTTTTTCATCACGATGGCTCTTATCCCTCTGGAACTATAAACCCACATAAACTCTTCCAAGGTGTTGTATCGCAGCAACAGAACTGTAACTAACACAGGCCCTCTGTGAGGACAGCAAGTGCTTTTAGCTATTACGTCGTCGTATCTCCAATCCCTGGGCATGTCTTGTGAATGGAATCACAGTCTCCCAAGGGCATCCATGTGGTCGCAGGCACCAATACTTCATCCCTTTGTGTTCCCAAGTAATACTTAATTATGAGGACATTTAGTTCATCAAACGATCAGTTCATCACCCTTGGATCATTTCCACTTCCTGGCTATTAGAAATAATGCTGTTGACAATATTCACTTTCAGGTTTTTGGGGGGCTAAACATTTTTCTTCTCTTGGACACCTACCTAGGAGTGGTACTCACGGATCATATGATAACACAATGTTTAAGGTCTTATAGAGGTGCCATGGCGTTTTCTGAAGCTGTTGTGCCACCTGGAGAGGCAGCAGGTCATGAGGTATGGTGCGGTTTTGGGCTTGCTAGAGGCTGAATGATGAGCGCTCCCCATTCTTGTCACCGTCCTTATTTAAATCTCTGTATGTGCATGTGTGTGCATGTGTGCATATGTATGTGTGTGCATGTGGGATGCACATGTATGTGGGGGGACGCCTCTGCACATGCTTACAGAGGCCAGAGGATAACCTGAGGCTCTGTCCACCTCAGTCTCTTGTGTTTTGAGACAGAGTCTCTCACTGCCTGGACTTCAGTCAAGGATGCTAGAATGGCTGATCAAGGAGCCCCAGAGATCCGCTTGTCTCCCTGGCCCTAGCGCTGGAGTTGAAAGCTGTGTCCCCCACTCCCTGCTCTTTTCCGTGAGTGCTGGAAACCATACTGAACTCAGGTCTTCATGCTTGCAAGGCAAACGCTTTACCAAGTGTGAGTTATTTCCCCAGACCTGCCTTTGCTTTTTGTCTTCTATCACTGAGTTTATTCTTATGAGCACATAGTTCAGACCACCTCTAGGCAGCTAATGCAGTGCCAGGCATGGTGGCACACACCTTTAGACCCCCTTTACCCCAGTATTAGGGAGGCAGAGGCAGAAGGATCTCTGAGTTTGGGGCCAGCCTGATCTACATAATGAATTTCAGGACCGTCAGGGCTACACAGTGAGACCCTGTTTCAAGCAACAACAATACCAACAGTCCCCATGTGATTTGCCTTTATACTGTATTTTTTAGTTTAATGACAAGGAAGAAAGTCTGTCTATGTTCAGTACATATGTAAAATTCTGAATTTTTCCTACCTACAGATGATCTAGTCTGACTGAAGAACCCACAGAAGGGAGAGTCGACTGCATATACAATTCTAGAAGCATAGACAGAGAGATCTTTGGGTCTGGAAAATCTGTCTGCTCAAAATAAGATTACCGGTGTTTTGGAAAAGAGTTGAGGCTTCCTCAAAGGCAGGCACCACCCTAAACTTCACTAGTTTGGTTCTCTGTGCCTCCTCCAACATCCCTGTGACCCTGGGGAGAAAAGATGTTTCCCCGAGAGGGGCCTCAGCCATAAGTCAGTGAGCACCTCAGGGTCACCCAGAATGCTAGACACTTCCCCACAGTGTGGGAAAAGGAATGAACCACCTATCTGGGCTCCAGGCTTCCAATCTGTTTCCTTTAAAACCAGCCAAGTTTGTACTCTATGGGAGCCTCTTAAAGACAGTGGGGTTTATCCCATTGAAATTGAGTCTGTAAATGCAAAACATTAAGAAAACACGACGAATCGGTATTTGATATTCCTATATTTCAATATTCCTTTGATATTCCAATATGAAACTTAAACTGCTGGGGTTTTATGCATTCTTTGTTTTTCCTTTGATTCGGCTCAACTCCCTGCTTTGAGTAGGTCTGCTTTAATCACCCGACCATGTACGTGCGTCTTGCCGGAGGAGGGGTTGGGTATAGCCATCTGGGCCCAGAAAATGACTGTCTACATCTTCCTGCTGGGACCCGTCCGAGGCACCGGCAGGCCCCCAGGGAGGGGCAGACCCCCCTGGCCTGGCTCCAAAGCAGCCAGTTGAGCCTCTACCTTACATTTAAAGATATAATAAAAGAGCACCTGCAGGTGCCAGGGCTGGGGACAAGTTCCTAGGACATCTGATGAACAGTTGATCTGGACCGTACAGCGTGCCAGCTGCCAGACTCAAAACTGGACAAACAGAGAGACACCGAAGGGAATCTGTCACTGCTCGGCAGTCTTCGGGCCTCCATAGAAGCCCAACCTCCACAACCACGTTGACAATGATGTCACAAGTGTGATGACCACAGCTGCGAAGGGCTGCATCAGTGAGACACTTACTACATGCCTGGCATGGGCGCTGCACCCCTTCGAGGGACTTTCTTCTTTTGCCCTTGCAATGGTCGTTCTTGCATTTCCCCAAAAACTGTCGGACTTGGGACTTGGCACTTGCAATTGGACTGGCCCAGAAGGAACAGACAGGCACTGAGGAGAGACGCAGGCAAAGCTGTAGGAGGACGGTGCCAAGGGGCAACTTGCCTCTGCAGGCAGCTGGCTAGCCTTGGGCAAGACCCTCGGGACTTTTACTCAGACACATCTTCAGCGGTTGATTTGGTTGCTTTGCTGAAAGCAGGCCCCTCCCAGGGCAGCTCACACCCAGTGACTAAGATAGAGGTATAAAGAGCCAGCCCTTCTGACCCATGCAACATGTCTCAAAAGCCCGCCCGCCTAGCAAAGCACCCCATGATGCCAGAAGAGAGCGATGCTTGAGCTCTCCCTCTGCCAGTGAACATTCTGGACACAAAACTCTCTTTCGGTCCAGTCAATAGTTCATAGCAACAGTAAGGGGGTGGGAATGAGATTACAGGCAAGACTCCCCATGCCTGACTATAAATAATTTTATTAACCCCATTTTCTGCAGGGATGGGGGAAAGGCTAGATGGCATCAGGCAAGGAACATACACAAACTTCACTCAGCAAGTACCTGCTTACCATGAACCTTGTGTCCTCTGCCACGGTGCCACCGGGGAGGGTGCAGATATAAATAACTACACAGTCTCTGTCCCCAAGAGAGTTATGCCAGATGGAAGCTGCCACACTCCTGGCCCTGCATGGTAGCTGCTGCCAAGATGCAAGCAGAGCAAGGAGAGGAACAAGATTGTCTGACCCAGGCAAACAGCTAGAAAAGATTCCTCAAAGGGGTGACATCTGCTTGGGGTGTCATTTGCTGCATATCAATTTGTTTATATAAAAGTCAGTTTAGCATGTTAATAAAAAATTATAAAGTATCTGCTAGCAGAGGGACTAACTGGATTTCTCCAGGCCTCTCAGTATCTTCCCAGCCTCAGACCATGGCAAACCCATGCAAACCCATGGGCCATGGTTTGATAAACCAAGTCATCCAGATGGATCTTTTTTTTTTTTTTGCATGTGCGTATGTATGTCGCTGTGTGTGCATCTGGAAACCAAAGGTTGACATCAGACAGCTTCCTCAATCACTCCCCACCTCAGTTTTTGAGGCAGAATATCTCACTGAACTTGGAGCTCACCAATTAGCTAGCAGGACAGCAAGCCTTGCAGATCATCTTTTTTCCGCTTTTATGATTCTAGAATTACTGGTCCACGCTGCCGATCCTAGATTTTCACATGGGTGCCGAGGATCCCAGCTCAGGTCTTTCCATGTGCACAGCAAGAACATGACTGACTGAACCGCCTCCTGGGCCCAAGGTGGACACATTTCTAAGCATAAAGGAACACCATGCTTCATTGGCCTAGCAGTCCTAAGTTGTACTAAGGGTCAGGAGAGCTGGAAGCCTCGTTTTCCAAAAGTAAAGGCCCTGTGTGTGCACAAGCCTCTCCTGAGGCCAATAGAACAGGTGAGTATCAGTCCTCACAGTTATTCTGCAAGCACTGAACCACTGGGCCATCTCCTTACCACCTTGTGTTGATGTTTTGATTCTTTGTGACTCGCACGTGCTTCCATCTTGATGGAAATGGGGACGCAACTCCACCACTGACTCACACAACCACAGCCCGTGAAACTTAACGGCCTCTGCAATGAATCCTTTCCAAAACTCTTTCGGTTGACTCTACCCATACCCACCAGAGACACTACTACGCACGGCCGCTGTGCCCTTATTAACTATATTTCTTAAAGATGTGAGAGTCAAAATCACACCTCGGTCCAGGAGCTCCAGAGCAGAAGTTATGCCCGCAGACATTCAAACACCCATCTTGTTGTACAGCTCCATCACTGCTTGGCCACCAGGTGTGTTGCCAACAAAGCTCTGAAAGCCACATTTCCCCTAAAGAATTGGGTTCAATAGCAAACTTTAAATATTTAATAAACCATGTTGTAAACAGATGTGCTGTCGTCTGGGCTTTGCTATTCTTAGCGTAGGCCAAAGGCATTTTGTAGAATTCTTAAGGGGCCTGGGATTTTAGAATGGCAAATGAGCATTGGCTCCAACTGTGAGCATGTGAGGGTGCTGCACAGCCAGGTGTGAGGCTAGTGTGAGTGTGTAAGTGTGGAGAAGAAGGGGTCCTGCATTCACACCTACCGAGGAAGTCAGCCTGCCGGTTGCTTTGAAGCCAAACACTCAATTATGGCAGTCCTTGCTGGCGTCTCCTGCTAGAAGCCTGTTTGATCTACACTAAAAATCCACTGGTTGGCAGTGATCTCAGCATATCCTCTGGATACCGTCTGGAAGCTTCCATACCAACATCCTCGGAGTCACCTATACTTGCATGTTACAGAGACAGTTTCTTTCTGTGACCCTCATGAGATGACCCCTGTGGGCTTTAAAGATTCTTCTGGAACTACCTCCTCTCAGCATTCACAGAAGAGAAGGGTGGGGGTTCAGCTCTGGCCTGGAAGTGGATGAAAGGAATGCTGCCACAGGTTCCATGAATGCGGCCACTGGTTTGATCTTCTATGCAGGTCACTAAGAAACCCTGCACAGGCCCCCAGAGTGTTTTGCTTTACAATGCATGTGTGCTCACCCGAGTAGCAATGCTGACTCCCCTCAGGAACTCTCCCTTTTCCAGTTTGGTTGTTTGGAACAAGCCTAGGATTTGGAGACAAGGGAGACAGGAAGCTTACGCAACATGGAGTTGCCACAAAACTTCATCTGACAAGCACAGTATTACCCAGACACAATAAAAGGAAGCACACTTGCATGTAGGTGTGTGAGGAGGCTTAGCCATGGAACTGTGGAGACCAAGAACTCCCGCTGTGAGGTCTGTGGGCTGGGAAAGAGCCAGGATGTCATTAAGTCCCTGGCCAATGGCCTGGCAGGTAACATATGCCGTAGAAGATGAAGGCCTGAGAATTTCGGACTACACCGCTTAAGGTCACAAGAAGACAAATATCTCATCTATGAGTGGGAGGGGAGGAAGGAAGGAAGAAGAGAGAAGGGCGGGGGAAGCAGGAGAGAGCAAGAGAGACAGTCTTTCCTCTCCCCTCAGACCATCTGTCTGGTTCCTCAGTGGACTGGATGAGGGCAGATTTTCCTTCCCTCCCATTGCACATGACAAGCTTCCAATGACATTCCTCCCAAAGGAAGACTCACCCAAAAGGGATACTGTGCCAGATACCTGGTTGTCCCTGAGCCCAGCCAAACTATTATGCACCATTAGCCTTCACAGACGCTCACACTCTTCTGAGTAAGGAAAAGAATGTGTTAGAGAGTGGGTGGAGGTGATGTATGTGTGTGTGTGTGTGTGTGTGTGTGTGTGTGTGTGTGTGGTGTGCATTTATGGGAGTGCAGATGACAGCATGGTAATTATCTTAGTGTTCCTATTGCTGTGAAGAGACACCATGGTCACGGCATCTCTTATGATGAGAAAACATTGAATTGGAGTGGCATACATTTTCAGAGATTTAGTCCATTGTCATCATGGTGTGACATGGTGGCGTGCAGGTAGACACGGTGCTGGAGAAGGAGCTGAGAGTCCTGCATCTTGACCTGGGGACAACAGGAAGTGGTCTGAACGTTACACTGAGGGAAGCTTGAGCAAAGGAGATCTGAAAGCCCACCCCCACAGTGACACACTTCCTCCAACAAGGCCACACCTACTCCAACAAGGTCACACCTCCTAACCCTTCCCAAACAGCCCACTAGTCAGTGACAAGGCACTCATATCATGAGCTGTGAGGGTCCCTCTCATCTAAACCACAGGGTGGGAGGCAGCAAGTGGAGCTAGTGTATGAACTCTCGTGCCATTCAGGTGCCCCCTCAATAAGCAGGCAGGACGGCTCACACTGTAGACTGGGTGGCTGTCCACAGAGCCAAGGGCTCAAGGATGCAGCTGTGCCCTGTTCAGAGAAACACCTCTCCCGCCACGCCTGCATCTCCAGAGACAGCAGCTCTGAAGGGGAAACGGATTGATCGGCTCCCTCTGAGTGAGGAAAGCTGGGAGCAGAGTCAGGCTTATCAGACTGCAGACCAACGGCTTCCAGTGTTACAACTTCATTCAGAAGACAGCCTGGCAAACCAGCTTGAGCGAGGGAGACTCATCGTTGACTTCTCTCTAGTCAGCGAGGATCTGTGTCCTCAGGCCTCTCAAGTGTTTACAAGGTAGAGGGGGGAAAAATCAAACATTCCTGAGAAAGAATTTTGGCTCAGGCCAAAGAGCCCTTGCCCTCACCCCAGGTGATTTGAATATGCATTTATGGGCACGTCTCATGGGAAGGCATGCGTGAGGACCATGGAAGAGCACCCAACTGAGAGGTAGGAGACACTGGGGACACTGAGGGACCACCCTTTCTGCTTCCACTTTGTCCTGCTTCCAGTAGCCCGAGGCCTATTCCTCCCATAGACTGTGACACAGATGAGAACAGTTACTCAACCAATAGACAATCAATTTACCCTGTCTGGCTCAAAACCAGAAAGGACTATGGAACATAAAAAGCCCCATACAGGAACGAGGGCATCATGCAGTTGGTAGAACACCAACATAGTAGCCTGGGTTTGCTCCCCAGCACCACATAAACTGGGCATGGTGATACACACCTGTAATCCCATCACTTGGGAGAACAAGATGTTCAAGGTCAGGTCTGGAGAGATGGCTCAGTGGTTAAGAGAGGATACTGCTCCTACAGAGGACCTGCGTTCTATCCTCAGCCCTCATTCATATTGGGAATCCAGCTCGGGCCTCTGTGACCTCTATGAGCATCTACACCCATACTCTTCTACACACACCCATACACATAACTGAAAACATAAAACAATATTTTTTTTTAGTTCAAGGTCATTCTTGGCTACATAGCAAATTTGGGTTTCCTGAGACCTTGTCTCAGGAAGGAAGGGAGGGAGGGAGAGAGGGAGGGAGGAAGGGAAGGGAGGGAGGGAGGAAGAAAGGAAGGAAGGAAGGAAGGAAGGAAGAAAGGAAGGAAGGAAGGAAAGAACAGGAATGAAGAAGACCTAAAGCACTGGGGATGTAGCTTATTTGATAGAGTATTTGTCTAGTACGCAGGACGCCCTGGGTTTAATCTCTAGTGTGGCATAAGCCGGGTGTAGCGGCAGATGCCTGCAATTGCAGCATTTTGGAAGCATAGGCAGGAAGACAAGAAGTTCAAGGTCGTCCTTGGATGCATCATGAGTCTTAGGCTAGTCTGACCTACCTGAGACCTTGAATCAAAAAAGGATGACACAGAGTTTAAAGGACAGAGGAGCAGACAGGACAGGCTGGCAGACAGTAGTCAAGCTAAACAGACCAGGAAATGGAAGACAGTTGGAAATGGGCTTCCCTGGGTGAGGGAGGAAGCACCTGGGGTTCCCTTTGGCATACTGTGTTAGGTAAGGTTTCTACTGCTATGTTTGATGTGATCAAACATCATGATCAAAAGCAACCTGGGGGAGAAAGGATTTTTCCATCTTGCAGAGTGTAGTACATCATCCAGTACTCAAGCAGGAACCTGACGGCAGGAACTGCTGCAGACATAGGACAGTAAGGAACACTGTTTACAGGCTTGCTCCCTGCTTATTCAGCCTGCTTTCTTTTTATGCCTAGGACAACCAGTCCAGGACAGGCTCTCTCCACAGTGAGCTGGGTCCACCTACATCAATCATCAATCAATCAAAAAAAAAAAAAACCTCACAGGCTTGCCCATAGGCCAATCTGATGAGGACATCGTCTCAGTTGAGGTTTCTCCTTCCCAAATGACTTTGGCTTATGTAGATAAGACACCAACACACACACACACACACACACACACACACACACACAAACACCTACACACATACACATGAACACACAAGCACACGCACGCACAAGCACACACACATGCACACACACACACAAACACACAAGCACATGCACATACACATGCACACGCATGCGCACACACACATACACACAAACACAGCACACACCCTCAGTACTTTTTTCCATGCAGCCACTGTGAGGCACCATGTTCTGCATTCTGGAACTCTCTGAGCCTCTCTCCAGGCCCCTTGCACTCATCTGGAATCCCCTGGGCTGCAGCTCCGTCTTCTGCAGGTCAGTAGCAAACCCAGCCAGAAAGAATCCTATGTTGGCTTGGAGCGCGTCCCTGTGCTTCCAGGCCACACTGCAATGTTCCAGATGCTGTCCCATGGCATTCCCATCCCCACCTCCTTCCAGGGTTAATTTCCTGAAACTGCAAAGTCCCCATAATACCGAAGACACAGAATCAGTGTCATCTTATCTAATCGCCAGCCCATAGCCTGGACCCTGGGGTCACCACAAGTCACAGACCACACGAAGAGTAACAGCTCATGATTCAGGCCCCACAAGACCCTGTCTCCACACCTCTGAAGGGCTGTCCTTGAGAAAAGTAAGGGCCTGTCCAGTGTGTTCACAACCAGAGATCTGAGACCAGGAGGGACCCCCTGCAAACAGCTGTCCACACTCTTAGAATGTTTGCATGGTGGTGAGGTCATAGTCACTTGAGATACACAGCACAGCTGACTCAAGACATACTCGGACAAGACCTGAGAAGGAGGCTCCAACCACCCTGAGCCCCAGCACTTAGGGACTGCACCTCTAACAAGTCCCCCGCCCCACCTTGTGCTATATGCAACCCACCTGTTTTTGATACCCCCTAGACCTCTAAAACCCAGTACTGCTCACACACATCCAGTAATGTTGACCTCTCAATGAAAGACGTGGAGAGAACTGGGTGCAGGGAGTGGTCTTCTATGTGCACATAGAGGGACCAACATGACGTCTTTGCACGGCACAAATAGCTTTGTCACAGGGACCCAATCTGATGAATGGGGATGTCTCTGAGTTTAATACCATCACTTCCAAGACCTTGTGAGGAAGTCATGCACAATAAAGAGCCTCCATCTAGTTCAGAAGCCTGGGTCAGCCAAGAGAGGCCACTGAGGACCCTAAAACCTCCAGACGCATTCTGTCTGGCATGCTCAGCCTCGTTCATAGTGACTCAATCCATCACAGCCAAGAGTTCTGCCTGTCGGAAGCCAGCACAGTCGGATCCCCTCCATATAAAATGTCATCTGAAAAATTTAACGGCCGTTTCAGGAGTGGGGAGGGGCACAAGGAAGCCATGCTGACAAGTACACACTGATGGAGGGATGTGTCTTGACTTCAGAAACAAAGAAAGGGAGCAAGAGAAGAGAAAAGCCAGCCATCTAGAAGAAAGAAAATATGGAGGTCTCCGCCCTGCAGACCTGCAAAGCATTTGTTTCCACGTCCTTGCCCAGAGACATGCTTTCTAAAGCTCCAAAGATGGGCATGCAGCATGTCCACACGCTCTAAAAGGGTAAAGATGCATGTGCATGGCCACGTGAGCCACCCACCTCTCTGCTGTGTGCAGATGGCTTCCCTGGTAGCACTCCCCATGCCCTTAGAGAGCACCCCACAAGCCCCAGCCCTGCCTACCTGTTCCTGGAGGAGGAGTCTCTAAAGGAAGTTCAAGGAAAGGGGCACCCACCTTGTGCCCCATGGTTAGCCACATACGGAGTAGAGAAAGCTACATGAGGTGCCGCCTTCTCCTCATCACAAGAGAAGCTGACAATAACACCCTGTTGCCCCGTATCAGTCTCTGTGAGAGACCTACATGTATGATGTATGTAATCCCTTGCGATTGTGACTGTACTCCACTATTCCACTGACAAAGACACCAAGGTCAGGTGACGCTAAGTGCTAGATGTGGTCTGAATTAAGGCCCTCTCCCCAGAGCCTGTCCCTGCTCTCTGTCTCAGTCCCCCTTTCCTCTGAAACTCATGGATCACAGAGATGCACGGCAGATCGCACAGACACACGGAAGATCACACAGCAACTCCAAGACAGGCCATCCTCCCCAGACACAGTCCAGCCTGGCACTCTCTACTCAAATCTGCTCCACCTCCCGCCTGACGACTCTGCCCACAATGCTTCATTTCTCCTACAGACCCTAAACCAGACCATCATAGTCACAGGAGGTTACCGTGACTTCCAGTCACTTTGGTCATCGTAAAGTACAAACCAGAAAATGCACTCACCTGTTTAAAATCCTCTAGTGGCTTCCCGTTGGCTGTGGGCAGAGACTGCTCATTCATTTCCTAGATGCCTACACACAAATAATCACACAGAAGCTATATTAATTACAACACTGCTTGGCCAATAGTTTAGGCGTCTTTCTAGCTAGCTCTTACATCTTAAATTAATTCATTTCTTTTCATCTGTGTATTGCCACTAGGCTATGGCTTACTGGTACTCACATGTTACTCCTTTGGCAGCTACATGGTGTCTCCTTGACTCTGCCTACTTTCTCTCTATATCTCTGTTCAGATTTCCCACCTGGCTTTACTCTGATAAGCCATTGGCCCAAACAGCTTTATTCGTCAGCCAATAAAAGCAATACATATACAGAAGGACATCCCACATCAATTGGCTTTAAAATAAAAATATTCCTCCAACAAAGTTACAAATGACCAACTCATTGATATCTACCCTGTCTGGTCTCACTTAGACTATTAATCAAGAAGTCAATGTGACAGGTGGTAGTACAAGCCTTTAATTCCAGCATTTTGGAGGCAGAGGCAGGTGAATCTTAGTGAGTTCAAGGCCAGCTTTGTCTATCAAGCAAGTTCCAGGGTAGCCGGGACTGTTACAGAGAGAAACCCTGTCTCAAAAAACAAACAAACAAAAAAGAAATTAGTACACTTGCCTTCTGACCATCCCATGCCTCTTTCCAGCCTCAGAACTCCCATTAAGAGTGTTCTTGGGCCTGAGGTGCTGTGTTAGTTAAGATTTCTCTTTTTGTGAAGAGACACCATGACCACAGCAACTCTTATAAATGAGATCATTTAATGGGACTGGCTTGCAGTTCAGCAGTTTAGTCCACAGTCAGCATGGCAGGAAGCGTGGCGGCATTCAGGCAGACATGGTGCTGGAGAGGTAGCCGACAGCTCTACGTTCGGATTGGCAGGCAGCAGGAAGAGAGAACCACACCAGGCCTGGCTTGAGCATCTTTGACCTAAATGCTACCCCCTACCCTCTATGAGTGATGTGGGAGAATTGTCTGTATTCTGTCAATCATGTATTTTAATAAAACGTTGATTGGCCAGGCAGGCAGTATAGGCAGGAAAGCCAGACAGGAAGTAGGGGTGGAGCAAAGAGACTGGGAGTATTCTGGAAGCAGAAGCTTCCTCTGCCACTCCTGCCCAGATCACCGAAGAGGCAACATGTAAGCTGACAGCTGAAAAAGGTAGCAAGCCATATGGCTACCATAGATAATAATAATGGGTTAATATAAGTTACAAGGGTTAACAAGATGCCTGAGCTAATGGGCCAATCAGTTTATAACCTAATGTAGACTCCGTGTTATTTTCTTTGGGAATTGCCGGCTGAGGAGTACCGGGTGGGATGGAAACCCCAACAAGCCGGCCCCCTCATGTTACACATGAGTCTATCTATGGAGGTCATTTTCATCCAAGCCACCACAGAACCCTTCTCTTCCACTAGCCAACTCCTCATCTTGCTCACTTCCCCAGGAAAGACCGCCACAATCGTCTCACTCAATGTTACAGCTGCTTCCAGAGCAACCTCAGATCTTCATTCTTAAAACCTCCACCAAAAACTAGAACTGTGTCTTTTCCTCTGTCCCCTGGGCTACAGAGGAACAGACACCTGGAACTGGCTGGGGTCCTGTTTTGTTCATTGTCACATTGCTGAGGCTGCACACAGTCTGTGTCACACTGTAAACGTGAGGATCAATGGAGAGAAACAGCCCCAAGTCCTCAGCGGGGAGTTCGCTTGGTAACAGGACAAGGCTGCTGTCCTTTCTTATCACTCTGTCTTAACTGCTCCCTGTGGAATTGAGTGGATCGTTTGGATGGAATTTGGGCGAAATAAACTAAAAATTCATCCCATAGGCTGATACTACTCATGAATAAAAAGGAACCGATCATTGACCCATACAAGAACTTGGATGGTCACAAAGAAATTTTACAAAGTGGAAAATGCCCGTGCCCAGCACTAACCTGTTGTCTGGGTCCATTGATTTAGCATTCTCAAACCAGTCAAATTACAGGGATGAAAAAAAGGAACAGCGGTCACAGGGATTAGACATGGCGGGCGGGCGTAGCTGTGGAGAGGAAGCACAAGGAAGCCTCTTCATCATGGCGGGAGGGTCGGCGTAACTGGCAGCGGTTCTGGGAATCTATACATGGGATAAAATGTCACTGAACTGTACACAAAGATACACCCAAAACGAAACCACATGGAGGCGAGCGAGAACGCGTGAAATCCAAGACAGGATGCACCCCAGCTAATTACAGTGTATTGTGAGGGACAATGCTTTGGTTTGAGTGACACGTCACAGTCACAGAGATGTCACACACACACACACCCCCGGGGGAGACTGAGCCACAGATCCACAGCACCACTTTGTCCTCTTTCTGCGAGTTCTTACGAGTCTATAACAATTTCAAGACAACAAAAGGGGAAAAGAATCCACACACCACTCAGGCTCAGAAACCTTCCTGACCTCAACCTCTGTCCTCGGGCCACTAGGTGGTTCCCACACCTTCATCTGTCATGCCCTTTATATCCCAGCTTCTCATTCAGGACACCTGCAGGTAGCCCGGGGCCATGGGCCAGTGTCACACACCCCATAGTCAGAAGGGTCTGGAGCTTGCAGTACAGTTGGGGCAGACACACAGGCATTAGGCACCCACACTCCATCTTGCACTGAAGTTCAAGGGAGGCTCTGGTGTATTTCCAATGTAATCTGAGGGGAGTTTTGATTAACCCCCTTCTGGTCGGCTACTAGTCATACCCAGGCCTAGACCCCCAACTCTGGGTCTTAGAGAGTTGGTAGAGAAATGGACAGATGAGAGTCCTACCTTGACTGTAGAGCCACCCCAAAGATCCCCCCCAAAAAAAGGGCATTTAATTGAACTGGTTTGTCCTTCGTGGTTGGGACGTCCATCATCAACTATGCTACCAAGCAACAAGGTCCTGGTTTTCGTTACGAGCAGAAGCATTGCCAGCAATCACCGTATTCCGGCAGAGGATGGATGCTGCTCAGGGAAGCCTGCTTGGCTTTGTGGCTCGGGGATGAGATGGCAAGTCTGGTTTGGGTGGGGGCCAGATTCTGCTGGAGGAATCAAAAGAAGAAAATAACTCTCAGCTTGCAGCCACACAGCAAACTGCAGCTGAGCCTCAAGCCCAGCCATGTGGGCGCAGCGGTATCTTAACCCTTAGTAAGACCCTAGGCCTCACTCTCTAGGCAAGCAAACGCTGGCAGAAGTGGCCTATGCTGTTCTTATAACCTTTGCGTCACTGGGACTGAATATCTGAAATAAACAGCTTAGGGGGAGGAGGGGAAGGATTTGTTTCAACTCTTGGTTTTGGGATGTTCAGCCTAAGGTTGCTATACACACACACACACACACACACACACACACACACACACACAGGCTGGAGTCCAAGCTCTCAACACAGGAGCCCTTTAGAGGAGATGCTTCATGTCCAGACGATCACAGCAGTGATTTCAGTAGCTTGGTCTGATATAGAAAACACACTGGGTGATGAGTTGATGGGGCCCTCCTGCCCCTGCTGTGGCTCACTGCAAGCCCCGAGCAAAAGCCTTCCCTTCCCACCCCTCAGGTCTCAGAGTCCTCAGCTTTGAGCGCCCTGACCTCTGAAGGCCTAAGCTGGTCTCAACATTTTCCTAGTCCAGAGTCTCTCAGCCACGACCCTGCTCACTACACTCACGGAGGTCTCCATCTTACGACAGCTGTCCTGTGTACCCCAGGACATCAAGCATCAGACCTGGCTTCTCCTTCGATGCCTTGAGGAAAAATATCCCTAGACACATGTTTTCCAGATCCAGGACTCAGTTAGACACCAACCAAGTAAGATCAAGAGGCCAGCCCAGGCCTGGGGTAGGAGATCTCGGCACCTTCCCCTTCAGACAGTCTTCTGTGCGGGAACCCACAGTAGGGTCCTTCTCTCCAGGGCAGCTGTTCATCCAGAGCCTGCTTCACCATTTGGAATTATCTGAAAGCACCCTTCTCTTTGTCAATTGCATCTAAGGCTGGTAGGAGGACCGGAAGGCAGGAGGAGGGCAACGCCGTCCCACACCTGCCCAGAGCCCCATCGCGAAACTGCAAAGAACAGAGTCCTGGATGGGGAGATGTATATCTGCAGCCTCCCTGCTGAGCGTGCCTGGCTCCGGGCTCAGCGCCCTTATGCTGTCTGGTCCTTCACTTGGTCACTTAGGCCCCTGATGGTATGACACCGAGATGCTTGACAGGTGGTTGGATTCCTCCATAACTCCTCTATCCCCTAAAATCCCCTGATCTACTGAAGATGATAGCTGTGGTAGTTTGAATGGAATTGGCCCCCATAAACTCACAGGGAGAGACACTCTTTGGAGATGTGGCCTTGTTGGAGTGCGTGTGACCTTGTTGGAGGAAGTGTGTCACTGCGGAGGGAGGCTTTGGGGTCTCTTTTGCTAAAGCTTTGCTCAATGTGATTCTCAGACCATTTCCTGTTGCATGCAAGATGCAGGACTCTTAATTTCTTCTCCAGCACCATGTCTGCCTGCACCCCACCATGCTCCCTGCCGTGAAGATAATGGGCTAAACCTTTGAACTGTAAGTGAGCCACCCCAATTAAATGTTTTTCTTCATAAGAGTTGCCGAGTTCATGGTGTCTCTTCACGGCAGCAGGAACCCTAAGACAATAGTCTAGAACATCCCCCAAAAATGAGAATGAGCCCACACTATGGAAAGGGTCTCCTCTGAGTTGAGCACATAGGCCTGGTCTCCCTTCTTCTATCTCTCTCAGTGCTTCTGTTGTTCCAAATGATGCCTGCCACCACACTTCCCTAGCCCCTTCAGTTTCATGTGAGGGCTTTGCCTTGTTCACAGGTGTGAACCCACCCGCTCACCAGGATGCTCTCCCACAGGAGGAGAGTATTTGTCTGAGGAATGAATGCAGCCATGGCAGGAGGCCTCACTGTGGAAGCGGCTGAAGGGAGACTGCAGTTACAAAAGGCCACTTCCTAAGTCCTGAAGATCTCTGTGAGCTGGTATCATGACACCTGGGGCAGAAGACAGCAGAGATGTCAGCCTTTAGTACTGGGGCTTCAGACCAATGGCATAGGAGAACCTTGGGGAATGCTAGTCGGCAATGAACTTGGAGTTTGTGTTAGTGACTCTTGCTCAGGCACAATCTTTGATCTTCAGTATGTTTTCTGCCTTCATTCCTCCCTCCTCCTTTCACCATCCTCCCTCTTCCACTTTTTTCCCTTTCTTTCATGACTTTCAGAGAGAGAGAGAAGTATATGAATTTGTGTGAGAATTCGGGCATGTGGAGGTCAGAGAACAACCTCATGTGTCGGCTCCCACTTTTCCACCTCATTTGAGGTAGGGTCTCTTCACTACCGACTGTGTCAGCCAGGCTTCCTGGCCCTCAGGCTTCTGGAGGCTCTCTGTCTCTGCCTCCCATTTCCCATGGGGAAACCGAGATCACAGACATCTGAGCTACTGCATCTGGCTTTCCTAGGCTCCAGAGATCTGAACTCAGGTCGCCAGGATTACCTAGCAGATGCTCTACTCACTGAACCATCCCCAGCCTGATCCGCATTGTTTATTGGCTCCTACAGAGATGTAACTGAATATATTAACCGATACATGAACGCAAGCCAGATGTCTATTGAATATATTCCAACGTGTGTGCATGTCACAAACTAGATGATTTCATTAACAATGTTTTTTTTTCTCAGCAAGCCCTTTTCACCGTGGTACAATTGTGGGGCAATTCTCTGCCATAGTGGTCCCAAACAAAATAGGACCCCTATTTGGCCCACAGTTTGACATCGGATCCCCAGACTCTTCCAGCACTATGGTCCTCAGAATCATTAGGTCCTTGGTGTCTGGCCCTTTGCAGTATGAGCTGTTCCTACCTCCATCATGTCCCTGACCCCATACCATTGCTGCCCCTCCACTCTTACTTCCAAAGACCTGTGCCTATGCTTCCTTCTGGCCGTTGCCTCTCCTGTCCCCTGTGCCTAGACCTTCTTTTCCATGTTGACATGATTGTTCCCCCAGCTGCTTTGACTTTTCATTCAAATGTTCACTTGTTCACTGAACACCCCATGGCCACAAAGACACTGACACCCATCCCTCTGCTCCAACTGCTGCTCTTTGGCACAGCACTGAGCTAGTTACCGAGAAACAAAAGCAGGACATCTTTGAGGACCCTAAAGGGACTCCCTATATGGGCCCGTGATACCATAGGAGATCAAGAATTATGTAGCCTACCATTGCAAAGTTTAAAAGAGAGGAGATGGGGAAAAACTTGGGGGGAAGGGCTGACATCTCTCAGATATTTCCTCTACACCTCAGAAGCGCCTGTGTCACGGGATTTCTTCCTTCCACAGATTTGGAAAAGCCCAAGTTTAAGTCCCAGAATGGGTTAGATGTACAACCAGGGTCCAGAGGGTCTGACCAGTCCCAAAGCCCATATCTAGAGTCTGTACAAGTCAGAGACCCAAACACTCTGGGGGTTGTGACACCTCTCCCCAGCCGACTCGGGGATCCCTTAAGTCAGGGTGTTAGGAGCATTGAAAGGACCTAGGCGGCAGGCCATGCCACTCTGGGGCTACAGGCGAGGTTTACCCCTGCCAACAGAAGCCCAAGGCCCTGCCCTACCCATTCCCAACCTTCCAAGCTGTCTGCTCCCATCAGGACAGGGCTTCTGACGTACAAAACCCAGGCCCTGCCTAGGGCCGGTTTCGGGTTTCTCCAGCACAGTAAATCGGTGTGTTTTTATTTCTCCATCTGTAAACATCTCTCCATCTAATACGCTAACTGCTGTTCATACAGGGCTATAAAAACAGAGGTCAGAACACAATACGATTATAGTCTTACTTCAATACATCCAGCCCGTAATAAAATAAAATCTTACAAACGATCCCGAGGACCCGTTTAGGGGTTCTTTAAGAATTAATGTCTGTCATATGTAAGGGTTCTATTTGGGCATAATATTTTCCACAGCTGTCAAGAGCTATTTAAAAGGCAATATCCTTTTGCTGGCACTCGAGTTCGACTCTGTTTATGCCGTGGGGAGGGTTGTTAATTCTGCGATGTCTGACTCAGAGAGGTGTTTGATTACAGGAGGCCACCACCAACAGGGTGACATATGACATGGCTGGTGCAAGGTGGGGAGCAGGCCCCTGTGACCATTGAAGTGTGCCTGTAGGGATTGAAATGGACACCAGGAGTTGGGGGAGGTTTTCTGGTGTCTAAGCCAGTGGGGTGATAGCAAGGAGAACTGTGACCTCAAATGAATGGGATGTGACCCAGCCATCCATGGGCTGATGGCTATGAAAATTCACTCTCCAAATGAAGGTCAGTTCCCCAATTAGAGTGTAGAGAATACACCTTATGTCTTACCAGGCATTATTGTGTTACCCACTCACCCCCATCCCCACTCGCAAACAATCATACTACAACCGCATTTAAAGAGGTTGTCAAAGAAAGTGGTTAGGGTAATGTTAATACGATGAGACTGGTATCCTTTGTAAGAAGAGGCTAGCGAACCTGGAGGTGCTTGTCTGTAATGCCGGCACACAGGAAACTGGGGGGGGAGGATCATGAGTTCAAGGCTGTGTAGCGAAGCCCTGTTTCAAAAAGATAAATAAATAGGGGGCTGGGGAGACGGTTCACTCAGTGAAGTACATACCACTTAAGCGTGAGGACTTGAGTTCAGACCCCACCACTCTGTAGCAAAGGTGAGGATGGAGACAGCATGTCTGTAACCCCAACACTAGCAGTCCAGGGATGAGCAGATCCTTAGGGCTTGTTGGATAGTTTAGCTTAGCTCCAGATTCAGCAAGAGACCCTGTCTCAAAGAATGAAGTGGGAGATAATCCAGGAAGACATTCGGTGCTAACCGAGTGCACACATACCATAAAAACATACACACATACCCGCCACCATCACCACACACGGAAACCAAGCACACCAGGAAGTGAGGAGGCTAGACACTAGAGAAGATCACGTGATGACACAAAGAGGAAGTGGCCAATGAGAGAAGAAATTAACCTTGCCGATACCTTGCGCCTGGATGTCTAGTCTATCGAACGCCACCCAGCCTTGGTCCTTCACTAGCCTAGAACTCTGGACACAGGGGGTTTCAGGACTGTGTGGACTTCTCAGTATCACAGTTGGCTTTGTGGTGGGCACTCTTCCCATGGCTGTGCTTGTGTGGCAGGGAGAAAGTTGTCATTAGCTTTAACATCCCTGGGGACAATGTTCTTCCTATCCTGATCAGCCAAGGAGACCACAGGTGATGCTCTTTCTCCGCCTTCAAAGCTGTCCTTGCTCCCTCCAGTGACATCCAGGAAATGTTTCACTCTAAACCCAGTTTAATCCCTTGCACCGCAGAACAAACATGGTTGCCCTGATTGTCCTCCCATTCTCACAAGGCTGCACCAACCCTGGGGGACCCCAACCCAGCCCCCAGGCCACTCCCCCTCCTGCAAACCTCCTTTTACATCACCATTGTCTTAGTCATAAACCTTGGAGACCTCAGGGCCTCCAACCACACCCAGTTCATTAGCATGCCCTTCCTGTTGGCTCCATTCCCATCTGCCCAGAATCCCATCATTTTCCACTCCCTCCAAGGTGCCAGAGTTCAGCAGAGCCACTGTCTTTCACCTGTGATCTCACTTCTGCCCGAATTCCAATTGTTTCTTGCTGCTGCCAGAGCTTGGATGCAGACCCAGGCTCAGCACTGCACCACACTCTGGAGGACAAGGTCCGAAATAGAGTTACAGGCCTAGAACCTGTGTCCGCAAGGTTGCCTCCTGCCAGCAGCTCAAGTGTCCTTGCTTTCTCCAGCTTCCAGCAGCTACCCAGACTCCCTGTCTCTGTATTCAGACTCTTCCTTCCTCTGTATTCTGACCCTGTAGCATAGTGTCTTCCAGTCTCTGTATTCAGACTCTTCCTCTCTCTGTATTCTGACCCTGTAGCATAGTGTCTAATCCAGTCTCTGTATTCAGACTCTTCCTCTCTCTGTATTCTGACCCTGTAGCATAGTGTCTAATCCAGTCTCTGTATTCAGACTCTTCCTCTCTCTGTATTCTGACCCTGTAGCATAGTGTCTAATCCAGTCTCTGTATTCAGACTCTTCCTCTCTCTGTATTCTGACCCTGTAGCATAGTGTCTAATCCAGTCTCTGTATTCAGATTCTTCCTCTCTCTGTATTATGACCCTGTAGCATAGTGTCTAATCCAGTCTCTGTATTCAGATTCTTCCTCTCTCTGTATTCTGACCCTGTAACATAGTGTCTTCCAGCCCTCACCCCCTCTTTATCCCTCCACAGACGAGTTCCTCCCCAACCGCACTGCCCACTCACACCCAGCTCCAAGTCCTGCTAGTTCCTTCTGTCCTGTGCCCCAGTAGCACGGGTTCTGCCTGGGGTATTGTTGTCTGACATTGATTTATTTGCTGTTTGCCTTGTCTCCTCTATCTCCAGATGGTACAGGGAGGGACCTGTACAGATGAACAGACAGGTGTGCGCTTTGATTCATCAGTGGATGCAGATGAAACTGAGAAGTCACAGAGTGGTTACTGAGCCAGGAGACTCCAAAGTCTGAGCTCTGGGCCCCACATATCCAGTTGAAGGTCCTTCAGGATTCTGTCTGGTCCACTTGCCCTCAAATTAAGGGGTTAAGCTTGCTCCGGTTCTATAGGAGTTCTTTGAGCGGGTCACGGACTGTATGTTCTTCTGAATTCCAGAATTCTGCCAGAAGAAAAATGATAAAGATTGAGCTATCAATATGTGCTTGAGAACTAGAATTAAGAATGAAGAAAGGCACAGGTCGGGTAGATTGAGGAGGGAAAAGGATGGATGGAGGATGGATGGCTTTGTGTGTGTGCGCGCACATGGGCACACGTATGTATCTATATGTGTATGCTTGTGCACTTGGAGGTATCTGCTTGTATGCATGAATATACACAGAGTTTATTGTGTGAAATAGACACCCAGTGCGAGACACACACTGCAAACGGCCTCTCGGGCTAGAAACCCAGAAAAGACCGGTGTTGTAGTCTAAGACCTTCTCTGTACAATTCCCTCTGTTCAAGGGCCAAAGGGCGGGGACAGTGTTCACTCTGTTGAGCCTTCATCTGGTTAGATGACACCTACCCACATTTGCTGAGAGTCCATCCACTCTTTGCGTAAAATGCTTTTCATAAAAACACTCTCTCAGAAACATCAAGAATATTGGGTCTGTTGGCCATGCTACCTTTCTCTAGCAGGTAGGAGGAAAGAAAAGATTAAGCAAGTCACCTCATATGTCTGAACCATGGATGGGATGGGGCAATGTCCCCATAGCTCTGCAGAGTAGCTGGTATGCAGAGATGCTCAGGGAATAGAATTCTACAGCAGCAGCAGTGTGGAATTTCTAGGGCCACTCAAGTAGGCCTGGTCCCTGCCCTGACTCCTACTCCATCCCTTAGCCTATAGTCCTCTGTGCACCTAGCTCAGATCTGGACATTGTTGGGACTTCAGTTGATTTCCTGCTCCCCTCCTGGGGACATGTCAGCTTCTGCCTCCCTCTCCACAAACTGTATACAGTAAGTGCCTCATCTGTGTGTACTATTGTGACTGACGTGTGTTTCCAGGGTGCAAACACGCACACATCCCCCAGAAGTTGTCCGTTGTGGGGTTACACAGACCGCGGAAGCATTTTGCTTGTGAGAACATTTTTGTGCGAATTTCAGACCCACAAAGACATTTTCACAGGAAAAGTGGGAGTCTGCCCTGGGGCTGCCCAGCTTCAATGACTTGTTTAGCTGCTCAGGAAAATAAATACAAATGAATTTGTGGAGACCAGGAGATGAATTCCAACCAAACAAATGTGGTGGCCAGCAGTCCACTCGCCAGGGTGGCAGAGTCTCAGACCAGACAACCTGGACGAATGTGACTGCCCTACACTAGAGGATGAGCAGGGCCTTCTTCCCGGAAGAAAAGAACCTGCCTACTGTCACTTGACAAGATTTGGTAGTTCCCTTAGCTATCTGATACTAATAAAGCACACAATAATAAATAATAAAGCACACTAACAAATAATAAAGCACATACTAATAAAGCTTTTTAAAAGATAAGATTTTTATGTGTATTTTTAATGTTTTACCCGTTACAGGTATGTGTGTACCTCATGTGTGCTGGCGCCGATGGAGGCCGGAAAAGGTGTCTGATCCCTTTTGGGAATGACTTACAGATTGTTGTAAGCCTCCATGTAGGTACTGGGAACTGAATGTCCGTCTTCTGCAAGAGCAGCCTGTGCTCTTAACTCCTGAGCCGTCTCTCCAGCTCACATACTGGTTCTTTAAGCAACACAGTTTCTACAACTTTCTAGGAGATTCTCGATCTGATAGTGTTTATTGTCAACTTTTCAGGATCTAGACTCACCTAAGAGAAACACCTCTGGCCATACCCGTGAGGGGCCAGCTAGGCTGGGTTAGCCTCTGGCCAAAGCCTGCGAAGGATGTCATGATTGCACTCATGAGGGGAGGCTGATCCTGTCCTAGCAGGAGACTCTGGACTGCTTATATAGTGAAAGTAAGCCAGGCATCAGCAGGCATCCCCCACTCGTTGCCTTCTGAGTGTGATGTGACCCGGGGGGGGGGGGGGACAAGAAACCAAGACAGCCGAGAGTGCTTCTGCCCGGGTCTGCTTGGCACCATGTCAGGCTTTGCCACCATGGGCATGCCATGGCCTCCACAGTCTGCTGGAGTGGGAACCAGGCACCCTCTGTCACCCTGCCTGGACCTCACAGACCACAGAGAGTGAAAGGCAACAGGCAGGAGGGTATCATCTGTGCGGCTCCATTACTGTCACGTACAAGAATAGACAAGATCCCTGAGGCGAAAGAACAGAAGTGGTTGCCCTTGGGTAGAAGGGGCTGGACAGATATTTTCCAGGTCTCATCCCCAGCTATACTGACAAACCCTATGCCAGTCTCTTCTCTCGCTGTCCATGACCTCATCGGGGCTTTGTCTCCATGGTCCCTTTGCCTGCATCCTTCCCACTCTGACCACCTGGTTAATGGCTCTCTTGTCCATGAGATGCCCCTCTTCCAAGATAGTATGTCTATGGCATAGAGGAAGGTAACAGACCTTCTCTTCAGGGCCACCACCCAGCTCCCAAATCATGATACAGGGATTTAGTATTAGTTATGAATGCTTGGCCTTATCTTAGGCTTATTTCTTGCTAGCTCTCATAACTTACCCTGTTTCTCTTGAGTTTCGTTTTGCCTTAGGACCTTTTCCTTGCTTTCCTTCTGTGTATCTTCCTTTCACTGCTTCTCATTTCTGGCTGGTGTGGTTTCTGGCCCCACGTGTATCCCTCTCTTTCTCCCTCATTCTCTTCTTCTCTCTCAAGCCTAGACTTCTCCTCCTACTTACTCTCTCTGTCCCCAGCCCTGCCTCTCTCTCTTCTGCCTAGCTATTGGTCATTCAACTTTTTAGTAGACCAATCAGGTGCCTTAGGCAGGCAAGGTGAAACAAATGCAACACATCTTTACATAACTAAATAAATGCAGTACAAATAAATGTAACATATCTTTATATCATTAACAAAGGCAGAAGACACAAATGTAACACTTCTTTGCCTAGTTAATATTCCACAACAGAAGAAGCTAGTCCTCCCCTCCACATATCATACCTATGTTTGTTGGCCTCAGCACTGGCCACAGTGGTAATCACAGGTCTGGGCCTAGGTCTATGAGGCATGTTCTTAGCACTGTGTCATATGCTGGGAAGGCAGAGGTGAGGGGTCTGCTCATAGTATGCCCCCTGTGTCTGACTCATCTTCTACTGTGCCTTTATGGGAACAAGAAAGAGAAGGTGCAGTACTGGCTGGCATTTGTGCACAGGGACACATGCCTGCTCCCTGTTACTTCCTCCTGTCCACTAGACTATTATCAGCACTTACAGGATTTCCTCTGGAACTACCCTCCATGTCCGGAGGCAGTCAGAGGGAGGCCCCCAGCTGAGAAGACCCAAGGACTCATGTTCTGGGAGACATCCTTCACACTAGTAAACTTCTGGGCATCTTCGGGCTGAATGCTGACCCAGGTAGCCTCCCATGTCTTATTGCAAGGAGGGGAGGAGCAGCTATCTACAAACACATCCAGGCCTCTCAAGTTACCTGATTGGAAGGACAGGTTTAGAGTAAACCCCACACAGCTCACCCTCCAGTCTCCTCCAGGCCAGGCCAAGCTCCCTTCTGCCTGCACACCTCCTCCTGTTCACCACCTTTCTTCTCAAATCTCACACAGGGAGGATGCTGCTACTTAGGGCCCTTTCTAGTCACATCCTCCCATGCTTGAGCCAAATGACTAAGTCTGGAACAAACTGAGGGTTACCTAATCTTTAGTCATCAGTCAGTCTGTGTGTAAGGAGATGTACTGTGTCAGCTGCTGACCAACAAGAGCCTCTCCTTCCTTCCTGGTGTCAATGCACCTTTGTCATATACCACTGTGAAACAATACCACCAACACTGTCTTTTTATTGTAATTATTTATTAAAACATCCGTAAATGTCATAGGTCACGCAGTTTCTGGGGACAGTTGGTGAATGCTCGCCTCTCTAGACACCCAGGTTACTACCTCCCAGGCCAGAGTGTAGCTTGCTTGCTTCCAGACTCCTGGGGACCATTGGGGGCCCTCTGTGAATAGTGAGCATGGGAGCTCTGGCTACCAGGTACAAACTCTGGCCACCAGGTACACAATGCCTCAGAAGAGGTAGGTCTAGAGGGAACAAGGGCCAGGAACAGTCATTCGGGCTACAAGAATGAGGCTCTGGGAGGGAAGCGAACATGGCAAAGATGGGCCATCCTCTACCTTGAGAGGTACACTCCCCAGAGTTGGATGGCCAGCAGTGAGGAGGTCAAGAGGCTGGAGTGGGAATTATTGCATGGAGCATCTGAGAGAGACAGAAATGGAGAGGAGGAAGAGTTTGGGTCCCCTCAGAGCTCAAGCACCCCCCTATCAAATACAGCATCAGCATCTGCAGAACCTGAGCAGGTCCAGGTCCTGGGGAAATGCCACTTGAATAGGAGATGACAGAGAAGCAGGCCCAGGCACCATGATATCTGCCTTCCAGTCCTGCGCAGTATTCTGCGGGGATGGGCACTGGGGTCAAATGTGGGGTCTCAATGTGCAGGGCTGAGTGAGGTGATGCAGCATCCACGCTTTGAAGAGAGAGGAGAGATGAGATCTTCTCCCCAGTCCTGAATCAAGGCTCAACACCTTGTCTCCCTCAGAATACAAGTCTTAATAGTGGGGCTCCTGGGGCCCTCTCTTAGTCCTACCCCAAACTGTTTCCAGGGTCCCATGTTCATGACCACATCTAAGGGACACCTTTTCCTGCCAAGGATTTCCATGACTTGAGGGATTGGAAGCCTTGAGATCTGCGAGGTTTACCCAAAGAGGCTCTCAGGCCCTGCATCAGTGAAAGTGAGCTTCAAAGAGACTGTGTCCAAGTGGGCAAGCCCAGGGGACACCGGGTCATAGGGAGGTGGACTGGAAAAGTCATGGTGAGGATGTTGCGAGAGAGATACAGGGCCTGAGAGGGCAAGCTCCGCGAAAGCAGGAGCGGATCCAGAGCAGGGACATTTGCCAAGGCAGGATTGAGCCAACCACCTGGGCCGGAGAAGACCTGAGACAGCAAAAGACACAGGAGTAGGTACGGGGGAGCAACTGATGAGTGAGTGGGTCAGAGACAGAGACTGCTGCAGGTCTGGGCATGAGTCTGGGACCTTCAAGAGAGTAGGTCTGAGCCAAGACCCCTGGGCATGAGTCTGGGACCTCCAAGGAACTAGACCTGAGCAAGGACCTCTGCAGGTCCAGGTGCACCCAAGTCTGGGACCTCCAAGGGAGAAGATCAGAGCCAGACACCCTTATAGCACCAACCCCAAGCCTTGGACCTCTGCAGGAATGGATCTAGAACAGGGACATTTACAGAAACAGGTCTGAGCCTACAACAAAGACCAGATCAGGCCTGAGACAGCAAACTCCATAGGAGTGGAGCAAACCCTGGGAGCACTGAGCAACCTCCAGGAACATGGAGTAACCAACAGGGGAACTAGAACCATGGCACTGACTTTACCACGAGGAACAATCATCTGAGTCTTGGATCCACTGGTATCTAGAAGATCAATCACCAGAGTCACACACAGCCCCAACCACAACAATTAGAAGAAAAGATGAGTAGACAAGGTAAGAACACACGCAACACCACAAAGAGCAACACCAGTAAAATCTAGAGACCCTACAACAGCAAAACTTGAACAACCAAATATAGATGAAGCAGGAGAAAATTACCTAAAAAATAACTTCTGGAGAATGTTTCAGACTTTTAAAAAGAAAATGAGAAATTCCCACAAAGAAATGGAGAAAAAGACAAACAAAAAATTGGAAGACATCAGCAAATCCCTTAAAGAAAACCAAGAAAAAGCAATCAAATATATAAAAGAAACTATTTATGACTCAAAACCTGAAATAGAGACAATAAAGAAAACACAGCTGAGGGAATTATAGAAACAGAAATCATGAGAAAAAGATCAGGAACAACAAACACAAGCATGAACATCAGAATACAAGATATGGGAGAGAGAATCTCAAGCACTGAAGATACAATAGAGGAAACAGACCATCTGTCAAAGAAAACATTAAATCTAACAAAAGTTTAACACAAAATATCCAAGAAATATAGGACATCATGAAAAGACCAAGCCTAAGAATAATAGGTATAGAAGAAGGAGAAGAAGTTCAACTCAAAAGCACAGAAAATATATTTAACAAAGTCATAGAAGAAAACTTTCCCAACCTAAAGAAAGATATGCCTATGACGATACAAGAAGTGTACAGAACACCAAATAGACTGGATCAAAAAAAAAAAGTCCCCTTGCCACAGGATAATTAAAACACTAAACACACAGAGAAAAGAAAGAATATTAAGATCTGAAAAGGAAAAAGGCCAAGTAACATATAAATGCAGACCTATCAGAATTACACCTGACTTCTCATTGAAGACAATGAAAACCAGAAGGTCATGGTCAAGTGTTATACAGACATTAAGAGACCATGGATGCCAGCCCAAACTACTATACCCAGCAAAACTTTCAATAATCATAGAAGGACAAAACAAGATATTCCATGATAAAACCAGATTTAACTAATGCCTAGCCACAAACCCAGCCCTACACAAAGTATTAGAAGGAAAAATCCAACCCAAGGAAGTTTGCTACATTAACAAAAACACAGAGAATTGATGATCTCACAGCAGCAAATCCCCAAAAGGGAAAAACACACAAATTCACATCACCAACAATGAAAAATAAACTAACAGGAGATAGGAATCACTGGTCATTAATATCCCTTAATAGAAATGGACTCAACTCACCTATAAAAAGACACAGGCTAACAGATTAGATATGAAAAGAGAATCCATCCTTCTGCTGAATACAAGAAACACACCTCAACCTCAAAGACAGTCATTGCCTCAGAGTAAAGGATTGGGAAAAATTTTTCCAATCAAACGGACCTAAGAAACAAGCCGATGTTGCTATCCTAATATGTAACAAAATAGACTTCAAACTAAAATCAATCAAAAGAGACAAAGAAGGACATTTCATATTAGTCACAAGAAAAGTCCATCAAGAGGAAATCTCAATACTGAACATCTATGCATCAAATACAAGGGCACCCACATATGTAAAAGATACATTTCTAAAGCTTAAATCATACCTTAAACCCCACACACTAATAGTGGGAGACTTCAACACTCTACTCTCACCACTAGACAGGTTAGTCAGATAAAAAAATTAACATAGAAATAAGGGAACTTGCAAATGTTATTACTCAAATGGACTTAACAGATATCTATAGAACATTCCATCCAAACAGAAAAGAATATACCTTCTCAGCACCTCATGGAACCTTCTCAAAAAATTGACTACATACTCAGTAACAAAACAAACCTCAACAGATACAAAAAGTTGGAATAACCCCATGTATCTTATCAGATCACCATGGCTTAAAACTAGAAATCAACAGCAACACTAATCCCAGAAAGCTCACAAACACATGGAAATTAAACAATGCTCACCTGAATCACCAATGGGTCAAGGAAGAAATAAAGGGAGAAATTAAAGACTTCCTAAAATTCAGTGAAAATAACCACACAACATACCCAAACCCAAATTTATGGGACACAATGAAAGCAGTGTTAAGAGAAAAAGTTCACAGCACTAAATGCCTACATAAAGAAGCTAGAAAAATTCCACACTAGTGAATTAACAAAGCATTTGAAAAACTTTAGGGACAAAAAGAAACAAACTCACCCAAGAGAACTAGATGGCAGGAAATAATCAAATTTTGAGGAGAAGTCAACAAAATAGAAACAAAGAAAACAATACAAAGAATCAATGAGACAAAGAGTTGGTTCTTCAAGAAAATCAACAAAATAGACAAACCTTTATTCAAGCTCACCAAAAGGCAGAGAGAGAATATCCAAATTAACAAAATCATTGCTGGTGGAAGTACAAGCTGGTACAACCCCTTTGTATATCAGTGTGGCGATTTCTCAGAAAATTAGGAAACAACCTTCCTCAAGATCCAGCCATATCACTTTTGGGTATATATCCAAAGGATGCTCAATTGTGCCATAAGAACATGTGCTCAACTATGTTCATAGCAGCTTTGTTTGTCATAGCCAGAACCTGGAAACAACCTAAATGACCCTCGACCGAAGAATGGATAAGGAAAATGTGATACATTTACACAATGGAGTACTACACAGCAGAAAAAAATAACGACATCTTGAAATTTGCAAGCAAATAGATGGAGTCAGAAAACATCATTTTGAGTGAGGTAACTCAGACACAGAAAGACAATTATCACATGTACTCACTCATAGGTGGTTTTTAAACATAAAGCAAAGAAAGCCAGCCTACAAATCACAATCCCAGAGAACTTAGACAGCAATGAGGACACTAAGAGAGACTTACATAGATCTAATCTACATGGGAAATCGAAAAAGACAAGATCTCCTGAGTAAATTGGGAGCATGGGGTCCTTGGGAGAGGGTTGAAGGGGAGGGGAGAGACAGGGAGGGGAGCAGAGGAAAATGTGGAGCTCAATAAAAATCAGTAAAAAAAAATCACCAATAAAAAAGAGCAGATATAGCAGAGACCTGAAAGTGAATAGGACCAGTGACGTCCTGAGGGCCCCTTAACAAAGGGACCTACAGTGAGTGGCTTCAAAATGCACAACCGGATCCTTAACTCTGCAGCCCTAACATCTAAAACCAAGATGCAGTCAGAGCCCTACTAAATAGTACTTAAAGAACCAGCGCTTGACTCTCCCTATTTCTGGTGGCTCCCAGTTAACGAGGAGCAAACACCAGTTTGCTGCCTGGTGTCAGGCTAAGCCTATGTCCTGTCTCCAGGAGGGATGTGACTGCCACCTCAATGTGCTTTTCACACGCTTGTAACTAGGACACCAGCCATTATGTTTAGGGGTCACCTTGACCCCATCACCTCTCCTCAACTCCATTGTATCTACCAGGACCCAGTTTCAAAGAAGAGGTACTGAGGGGTCCGATGCCAGTGTATCTTTCAGAGGCACACAGTCCAACCCAAGTTAGGAAAAGCTAGGAATGCCCAGTGAGTTCCCTCAAGTCAGTACGGCGGTGGCACATCCCTGTTAATCACACTCCGTTTGTATTCTTGCAAGGAAGAGGTCTGCCCTCCTGGTGGCCTCTAAGACCGTCTCACAGTGGTTCCCGGACTGTAAACCACGGCCCATTGGCTGTAAACTGTTTGTAAGGTCTTAAATAAACACAACCAACCTTCTGAAGCTGGTGAATCATCACTTACCCACCAAACCCCACAGCCCTGAGATTTGAAAAACAAACCAGCAGGCAGAGCCAGCCACCCACAGAGGACAGCAGTTAGGGTCTCTGCGACAGTTGCATAGCCAAGGCCCCTCCCATGGTGATCCTGTCAGAACTGGACCAGGGGTGTGGATACAGTCCAGGATACAAAGGGTCTAACTGCTATGGGATAATTTAAGTAAAAGGCTTTGTCCCTTGACTGGACTGAGCCCATAGCCAGGTCCTTCCCTTTGCTGTACTGGAAGTGAAGATGCGTTAGTCTCCCCATTTAGCTTCTAAGTCCATCCAAGAGATAGTTTTCAAATGATGTCGCTTTATAGCTAGGACCACAAGGGAGCAACCTATGGGAAAGATAAAGACTCAGGATAAGGTTAGTTCAATCATTCAGTGGTGGACTTTTAATAGTGGCCAACAGCACACACACATACATGCATGCTGGTGTGTGTGTGTGTGTGTGTGTGTGTGTGTGTGTGTGTGTGTGTGCCTGTGCAAGTCAGAGGTAAGGCCCAGAATCTTTCTCGACTCCTTTCCATTTTACTTTTGGAAACAAGGTCTCTCTTTGTGCCTGGAGCTTGTGATTTTGGCTAGACTAGCTGGTCAGTGTGCCCTAGGGACCATCTTCCTGTCTACCAGACTTTATGTGGGTTCTGGGATCTGAACTCAGGGCTTCACTTTTACACAGTGGGCACTTTACCCACTGAACCATCTCCCCCACTCCTATGATCAGAATTTAAAGCATAAAACTTTCTATAAAACAGATTGGTGCCTTGCCTTCTAGACCCACATCTGGTGGTGGGCAGTGGACATTGCCTTCGGCAAGTCCAGGAACAGCTGGGCTGGGCTCAGCATCTGTTTTGTGAGGCGATGTATAAAGTTCCCTTTCCCAGGTAGCCTCCAGGTCCTGGGCTGAGGGCCACTTGAGCCCTCCTTGCTCTTTGTTGCTGATCTCCTCTCCTCTGCCTGAGGAGGGCAGCGACATGGTCCTCGCGCCCACATTTCACAAGTTGGTAGGCTGGAGGCCTGTTAAGGGGACCAAGTTCTCCCAAAGAGCAATGAAGGGAAAAGCAGTCTAGATAGCTAAGACTCCCTCTTACCAACCCTCACAAGAGACCACATGGATGCCTTTTCTAGTGTTGTACTTCTAGAAGCTTCTGCCAAAGGCGGTGAAAACTGTGACATCAGCTCACTGTGTGACCTGCGGTTAGTCCTTTATGCTTGCTGTCTCTGCCTCTTCATTTACAAGGCAAGGTGTCCCTGTGGTCCCTTCCTTCCCCGGAGTCGAAAAGGACCAGAGGATGCAGGGAAGACAGCAACGTGGCCATTTGCCTGGTGGTCCCGGCAAGTTCTATAGATCTCCTTGAGAGCTGGAACCTAGCCTGTAGCCCTGGCTGTGAGGCCTCCGGGAGTCATTCAGCTTCTAAGCCCATCTGTAAACAGCAGCTACCGCAGGGGGATGAGAGGATCTGCAGAAGACCAGGCATGACAAATGATTCACATGCCGACAGTGGCTTTCTTTTTTATTGTCGTCATGGCTGTTTTTCCTGTTACCGCCGGCAGTAGGCTGTTCTATCCTCATCTCAGTCTCCCCGGAGCGGACGCAGACGGGCTCCAACGTGAGCAGGTTGCAGGAGGCAGGCAGATTCTGTACGTTACCAGCAGGGGTCTGGAGAGGTCAGGCTAGAAGCAAGGGAAGGCCACCAGAGCTCCAGCCACAGCGCAGGACACTGTAGACAATGCGGTGCTTAGCCCTGCCAGGACAGCCTGCAGCGAGCTCCACCTCTGAACAAGGGAGTTGAGCTGGGGATACTTTACTCCATGGCCTCCTAAAGGCTGGACTTGCATGGCCTCCCGATCAGTGTGGGGAGCAGAGCTAGTGTCTCCAGGGCAGGAAACTACGACTGCAGCTGCTGCATCCTGAACGCTGACAGTGAACTTGGATGATCAGGGCAAGGAAAGCGCCAAGGGAACCTGCGGACTCCGGCTTGTCTTTTCCATGGCTATAATACACATCCGGAGCCTGAGGACGTGGACCAGTGCTTAAAGCCCTTGCTGTGCAAGTCAAAGGATTGGAGTTCAGCTCTCAGAACTCATTTAAATGTCTGGTGGGTGCAGTAGTCTGTCTATAATTCCAGTCTCAGAACAGGAGACAGGTAAGCCCCGGAATGAGCTTGCTACATAGCTCTAGATATGACTGTGAAACCCTGCCTCAAAGAATAAGGTGGATGGGTGACAAAGGAGGCTTCCACATACATGTGCAGGAACACCTCACATGCCAACTCGCTGCAAGCACACACACACACACACACACACACACACACACACACACACAAAGATCATCATGATGCCACTTACAAAAATGGTGCCTCTTGTTCTATACGTTCTGTGGGAGCCCACAGCAGTGAATCCATTCCACCTTGTCTAAAGGTCAGAGAGTTCAGACCTATTCTTTCTCCTTCAAGGTTACACGGCAGAAGGTTTGACCTAAGATGTGGCTACTAACAGGATTTTTTTTAAAAAAAATATTTATTTATTTACTTATTATGTATACAATATTCTGTCTGCAGGCCAGAAGAGGGCACCAGACCTCATTACAGATGGTTGTGAGCCACCATGTGGTTGCCGGAAATTGAACTCAGGACCTTTGGAAGAACAGGCAATGCTGTTAACCGCCGAGCCATCTCTCCAGCCCCCCTAACAGGATGTTTTGACCTGGGGTGTGGTTATTTGGTGCGTTGGGTATTGAACAGGTACTTTGTTTGTTCTTTGCATCTTGGTAAAGAAGCCTTTTGCTCCCCGCCCCACCCTCTTTGGATCAGGGTATATAAAGGCTATGAGAAATAAACACAAGGCAAATCTCAGGTGCCCTCCCGATTCTATCTGTTGCCTCTTGTTTATTTCCTTTTTAATCCTCATGCTTCCCTCCAAGCTCAGACGACTAAGCCGGGCGGGACTCTGCAGATGTCATGACAATAGTCCTCAACATGGGGCCAGGTAGTTGTCGCCTCAACATGGGACCCAACAATGCTCTTCCATGGATATGTGAATTAGTCATGTACTGTCTACATTGCACGGGTGGGGAAACTGAGGCCCAGTGCACTGTGTGACTCTCTCTGGAAAATAAGGAAGTCACACAATGCTTAGATGGGGGAACTTTCACAGCAAAGACCACAGAGGCCACCAAGAGGCTCCTCTAAGTATTGTACTCAGGGAGACAGATGGGAGTTGTCCTGGGAGGGAGGATGGGTGGCCAAGACTTGCATGTGAGAGAGGCCATCATGGGGGCTGTGTAGTACAGGGATCACAAAAGGTTGAAGAGGAGCAGATCTAGGGCATCTGCTTCAGGTCTCCAGGGGTGAGGAGGTCAGCTGGAGGAGGACAAGCCTAGGGTTCATGATGGAGAAAGAACTGGCAAGAACATGGGGCTTCTTGGGGAGGTGTAGAACAAATAATAAAAACCCAGAGACAGAAATTGGGATTCAACTTGAAAACCAGAAAAGCAAGGCAGTCAAGCTGCTAGAGAAGTCTTACCTCTACTAAGGCTGGGCAACCATAGACTAAGCAGATTAAGTCTCTCTCCTCCCATTTTATATTCCCTCTGGTGTTAGGATTAAAGGCATGACGTCCTAGTACTGAGATTAAAGGTGTGAGCCACCACCATCTGGATTTGTTTCTACACTGATCTTGTATAGCCCAGGGTAGCCATAAACTCACAGAGATCCATCTGCCTCTGTCACCCAAATCCTGGGATTATAGGTGTGTGTCACCATTACCTGACGTCTAGTGGCTTTAGTTTTGCTTCTGGTCTGCAGGCAAGACTGATTTGTTAAAAAGACAAATACTATAGCACTACAGGGAGGAGAAGCATAAGATGAAGGAGTTGATAGATATGACTTTGAGGCCTCTTTCTGGGCACCTCAAGGAATGGGACGGCTTTTACAGGGCAGAGCTATGAAGGGGGCTAGTTTCCCGTGGTCCTCTAAGGAGAGATGCTCCATGGGTTGGTACTGAAAAGGTTTGCTCTGCGCTAGGGACTTGAACCTTGGTCACCAAAGCTGCAAGGAATAGAAGAGGCCACCTGGACCAGAAGAAGGAAGGGCAGGGCAGAAAGAACAGAGCCAGGAATACAGCTAGAGGAACTCACTTCCAGGGCCAGGCAGAGAGGGAGCCTGTGTAGGAGACAGAGCTGTGGTCCCCAAGGTCAAGTGAGAACTCTTCAGAAGGGACAAGCTAGAGAGAGTAGAACACTTGTTCCCTGGGCCCTTCCTGGGCCTAACTTTCATTGGCTACTTTAAAAACATATTTCTTAGGAGCTGGGGAGATTGCTCAGTCAATAAATCACTTGCCTCACAAGAATAAGGTCCCGAGTTCAGCTCCCAGTTTGTGGATAAAAAGCCGGGAGCGGTGGTACATGCTTGTCATCCCTGAGAAGGTGAGGTGAGCAACAGAGACAGACAGACCTTTGCGAGTTCCCTGACTAGCTAGCCTAACCTGTTTGCCAAAGCTCCAGGCCACTGAAGAGACCCTGCCTTAAACAAAAAGTGGAAGGCATTCGAGATCATCTTCTGATCTCCACATGCACGAGCACATAGGTGTATATGTACACACATACATACACGCAACAGACACACACACATGCACAAACAACTTTCTTGGTCACAGACATGCACAGATAAGTTACATGTTATCGGCAGTTTGCCACTTGCAGAGTTTTTCCCGAAAGATCAACCACGTGACCCTTCTATAAGCAAAGCTAAGTAGATGCAGGGGTCTGGACCCCTGGCTTCTGAAGCCGCAGCAGCTGGGTAGAGGCCTGAATCCATAGATACTGCACAAGGCAAGATGACAGTAATAATTTGAGTCCTTTCCTGGCTCCCCACAACTCTGCCTGGCTCTGGAGGCCAAACAGGGTACTAATTGGTACCCTGGGATTAAGCACTTTCCCAGAGCCCTGCTCTGCACCCCTCCCTTGGCCTCTCACACCCCTAAACACCAGGCTAGCAGGTTGCATCAAGAGCACATTCATGCACCAAAATGGGTTGGTTTCTGACAAACCCAGTTTGGCCTCTTTTTAGCACCTATTCATCCCCAGGGGCTGAAAATCTGATCCACAGTGATTTTCTCCAGACCCACGGGGCGGAGGCGACTCCTCCTGGGGTAGGCCTGTAGATGTGATTAACAGGTTAGGATTCCAGGGGCCAGGAAGTCAGGTGCTGTCAGCACCAGAAAGGCTGAGCTGGTGACCCACTTCCAGCTGGGAGACTAGGCAGGTCCCCCAGCAGGAGGCGAAATGGGCTTCCTGTCTAGAGTCATGAAAATATCTGAAATTCGGTAAATAGGAAGGACTTTATTTGGGACCACAGTGAGTCAATATAACCATTATTACCATAATTTTCCTCTCCAGACCACCATCTTCACTATCATCATCAATCACTGTTATTATAATCAACATCATCACCACCATTATAATTACTTTTACTATTTTAATCCCTACCACCATTTCATCAGCACCTTCATTATTACCATCACCATCATATTACCGTCACCACCATCACCATCATTACCATCACCACAATCACCATCATTACTGTCACCACCATCACCATGAGCATCACCATCCTCACTATCACAATCACTCCCTTGACCATCAACATCACTATTATCATCTTTATCGCTATCACTATCGCTGCCACCACCGCCACCATCAACACTACCATCACTGTTATCATCACTATTATCCTCAATATCACCTTCATCATCATCACCGTCACCTATTTGCTGCTATCCAACATTATTCCGGAAAGATTTAGGCCATCTCAGTCCCAAGCCCCACAAACATCAGGTCTCCAGACTCATGGAGTCCTTCCTCCTCCCATGTCCTTCTGTCTCTGCCTGCCTCCCTGCCTCATGTTACCTCTCCTTCCCCATTCTCCCACACCCTCTCCTCCCAACACACACACACACACAGCTTTCCAAAACCCTGCACGTCTACTCCTTCGTGTTGCATCGAGCGTGATTTCAAGCAAAAGATCTGGAGAGGAAAATCTGACACATGGAAGGAGGGTGGAAGCTGCTTGTGTCTAAAGTAACTGCAGGGCAAGACGCCCTCCACCGCTCTCCAGTGAGCAGGATGGCCACTTTCTCTCCTTGGTCTCCTCAGCTGGAAACTCCCTTGAGGAGAGGAGGCGATAGGTTACACTGGGGAGGATCCTCAAGTCTCAGCTGACTCTCTCAATCTCACTCTGCAGTGGGAAGAGAAGGGAAAGGAAGAGAAGGGAGGGGAGGGGAGGGGAGGGGAGGGGAAGGGAAAGGAGGGGAAGGGAAATGAGGGGAGGGGAGAAGAGGGGAGGGGAAGGGAGGGGAAGGGAGGGGTGGGAAGGGAAGGGAATTCCCTCACTGGCTCCTCTGAGAAAGGTGAAAGAAACATTCTTTACAATTCCCCACTAATATGTGAGGTCTGGGCTGTACCCTCACATCCTACTGAGGGAAGAGGGCTCCAGCTACCAAGCCCTAGTCAGCCATTCCTTCTGATCGCCTCTCCCTAGAGCCTTGGCAGCGAGGTCAGGCTGGCTTCTGCACGGGAGGCAACAGGGCCCAAGTCATGTAGCCTCACTCAGCCTCATTGGCTGGCCTTGTGCAGCTTTTACACTTAGAAGTACAGGATTCGGCTTCGGGTTGGGGTTAGAAATAAACAGGGAACCTCCACTTACGCACATCCTTGGGAGAAGTTTAAAAGTCTGCCCCTTCCTCTGCAAGCTTCCCCCCTGGGTAAAGAGAGGAGGGAGCAAAATGCCTTCAGGCCACCCAAGGGCCCCAGGGAGTCTAGTGCACACGTCTCAGCCGAAGGCTGAATTATGCCTGGCAGAGCGAGTCTGACAGCCTGGGTCGACTGCCTTCCCCACAGCTGCCTAATGAGGCCCTCTGAGTGGCTGCGGCTGCGGGGAGAGTGGCCAAGGTGATGATGACATCCAGGGGACCAATTTGGTCACTGAATGACTGACCCAGCCATCATGCCTCACGGAGCAATTATTCCCCAGCCTGCCTGGCAGCTTAGGGCAGCTTTGGGGCTCATAGTTCCCCGGGGCAGGTCATTCAGGAAGAATAAATCTGAAGTTGCCCTAAAGTAAAAGGAGGCACCCGACTTTGGGGTAGGGGTAGCTGGCCGGGATACACAGTTGTCTATAAGACAGTGACGTAGTCACAGACCTGTTCACATTTGCCCTGCATCAGATCCTGGGCTGAGCTTACTATTGTGTCCCCAGCTGTTCACCTCCCCAAACTCGTGTTTCCCCTTATGCTGTGACGACACCCCACATCCTCCTCTCCAGCCCACATCCTCCTCTCCAGCTCACTACCCACTTACTCCTCAGTGGCACCACAGGAAAAGCTCAAAATCAGTGAACGGAGCTCAGCCCCGAGTGGGGAAGATGGGTAGAGGGGTGGTAAGGATGAGTGAAGGAGATGCAGTAAAGTGACGGTCATGATGGGCCAGCTGAGGTCCTGAGTGTGGAGTGGGCGGGGGCTGCACCATAGAGTGGGAGAGCGGATGGAGCAGCGGGAGCAGCAGGGGGCAGCCTCAAATGGTGCAAAAACTCTGGCAGATACCTAGGCTACAACTGGCAGCCAAAAAGGCTGAAGGTGTATGACAGGAGCCAGGCAGGTGGAACCGGGCTATTCCCAGAGCAGAGGCCATGGCTGTGGCAGGGTATGGATTTGCTCCAGTTTTGATCTGAAGGCATCTGCTTGGAGCAGTGTTGGCAAGTAAGGTTGACCAGACCCTGCGTTGCCTAGTGGACTCACAGTTCCAAAACTGTGGGCCTTGGCAACATTCCTGCCCCCTCCACCAGTTGGCATCAGTGCCCAATGGACTTCCCGAGTCTGGACTCTGTACAGGACAGCCTACCCCTGCCACAGCCCAAGGGCCTGCCCAGCCTCAAGGACAACCCTCCTTTCAAGGTGACCTCAATTCTGCCTCTCTGCTTCCCCTTCCACCTTCCACTAGAACTCATCATTGCTTCAAGTTTGGGGGTATTGTGGTACCTTCTTAGGGGCCCAGACTGGGTTCTGGCTGGCTCTTGTCGACATCTAAGCACTTCTTGACCCTTTCCAGGGAGTGAGGAGAGTGGAGGCTTTAGAATCAGACCACCTGGAAGAAAAGCAAGAGGAGGATGCCTTCTAGAAGAGCTGACCAAACTGGCTCTTAAGTTTGTAAAATGCAGGAGATGGGGAGGGGGGGAATTAAGGAAGAGAAAGTAAAAATGCTAGAGGCATGAGAAGACTTAGCGTGTATGAGTAACGGTGAGAAGCAGTGAGGTGGAGGTGTGGGGAAGAGCAGGGAAGGTGAGTTACTTGTGCATAGAGTGTACCTAGGCGCTAGATCAAGGGGGAAGGAAGTTTCAGCTCGCCCTGTGCTCTAACCAAGAGCAAGCAGAAGGTTCCCAGTGGATGTCAGCTGCCCACTGCCCGGATGACACCATGCCTTCAGCCTGCTCGATCCTCCACAAACAACGTCCTTGGCTAGAGTTCTCTAACAGCCCCTGAGAGGGAGGTGCTCCCTGGCTGGCCCAGCCTTGCTCTCCTCTGTCCCAGGGCTCAAGCATGTGGTCCTATCACAATCATCTCCCTCTGATTCATTCACTCACTGATCGTTATCCCCGGACCCTTCCAACGCTTCAGACAGGTCGTCCATTTAATTTTGTAAAACCAAACAGCACGCTGGTTCTCTCAGGATGCACGGTGAGCGCGATACGGTCTGTGGAATGTTTCTCAGAGCAGTGAAAAATTTAATTTTTTCCCCCCAGCATCAAGATGTGTCAAACATAATTTATGCCTGGACATAATTCATCCCCAAAGATAAATATTGAAACCCAAGAGAGGAGAGGCAGCTGCAGAATTTGCTGGGGCCAGGGGGCCGCCGAGTGGGTCCCCCTCCCATCCCGCCACTCACAGGGTGAAAAGCATAGAGGAAAGCAAAGTAAAGGAGCTAGCCTGGGATCTGGCCTCAGTCTCCTGGAAATGCCGAGCGCTTTTCTTTTCCTTTCTTTTCCTTCTCCAGGCCTCTTTTGTGTCTGTGAACTGTTGCTCTGTCTCGCATAAAATCTCTCGCAATAGAAGTCTTCAATTAAAGTCACCTACTGGTCTTTGTCAGTTGAACTCGATGCTGTCAAAGCATGCAGAACTCCTTAAGCCAATACAAGTCATTACAGAGAGAGTGAATATGAGCCACGGCGGGCAGGAGCCCTCTGTGATCAATTGATATCTTCCTTTGCTTGGGAGGGGGTGGAGGTCTCAGAGTCCTGCTCCCCGCCACCTCATCCCCCCCCATGGGGGCCTGAACCCCTGGATCCAATTAGACCGCAGCTCAGCGGGTCTGAGGGTGCGCTGAAAGGCCATCGGTAGGCGAGCCCATTAATAACTCGCCAGTGCCCTGCGTATTGTAATTGTCAGTCTGCAATTTACAGTAATCCTCCCATGCAAAAGCCCAAGTCGCTGCAGCTGATTGGAAATTCATACGCCCGTTTGAAAGAGAAAAACACAAGCTGCGTGGGTTAAAAGGCCACAGCGTGCAAGTGTGTGTGTTGAGTGACAGACATTTTAGTACTAGCCTGGGACCATATTTTAAAAGGTCACTGAAAACTCTTGGCTTGGGCTCTCTGACAAACAATGAACGTCCTGGGTATTTATTTGCCATCTCTTTGTTTTTACAGCATGCAGAATAAATGACTTAAATGACGTTGTGCGGGCCTGCATATTGTCATCACAGGTTACAAGTCATTATGAAACTCCGTCAAATCAAACCAAACCCGGTCAAGGCAATGAGACTAAGAGTTATTTGCATTCCTTCTGTCATAAAAAATCATATCCCCTTACTCAAGACTTTCAATTCGTTATTAAATACAGCCACAAGAGTATTTCAGGTCTGGCAATATAAGCCCAAGGAAACCTTCTTGGTATAACTCAGTGTAACAGCTCAGACCCGATCCCACTAAAAAGTCCCAGTTGAGCGTATCTGGGCATTCAATCAAGACATACATATTACTTTTAAATAAGATTAGCCTCTATATTTTGCTGCTTAAGTTAAAACTTTTCATGTCTTTTTCTGCTTTTATATAAACTCCAGCATAATTCTGTTTTAGCAAAATACTTCAAACAAATTAAAAACCTCAAGTCGAATGTGTCCTTAACAAAAACTTTCTTAATGGCATTGCAACACGTTTGCTGATGTTAAAAACACTTTCTCATAGATGGATTTTCCTGCCCCTCCCCACTTCCTTGTCTTTGAAATCACAACAGCACAGCATCCTCCTTGGCTGCTACGGCATCGGGTCTGACCGGTTACTTTCCACTGACCCACAGTACCTATTGAAAAAAAATTGCCCTGTCCTATCTGACTGCAAGTAGGTTCTGTGTTAATTGGGAAATGGAAAGTGATCCGTTGGGCGAGTGTAAGGTGGAGATTCGGGGTAGATGAGCTCACTGTCCCTGCAAAGGATACTAGTTTGGGATATGTGTCTTAGTTTAGTTTCCGTTGATGTGATACCACAACCAAAGCAACTTAGGGAGCAAAGGTTTATTTTAGCCTAGTTCCAGGCTGCTGCCCATCACTTAGGGGGAGTCACAGCAACCATAACTTGAAGCAGCCACTCACACTGCATCCGTAGGCAAGAAGTAGAGAACAATGAACTAATTAATGCATGCATGTCAGCACTCAGCTGGCTTTCTCCACTCTTATAGATCAGAATTCCACACGTAGGGAATGGTGCCACCCAGAGTGGGTGAGACTTCTCACATTGATTAATGTCATTAAGATAATCCCTCAAAAAACATTCTCAGGAGTCCTTCTCCCTGGGTGATTCTAGACTGTGTCAACGTGACAAAACTAGTTATCACATATAAAGACCATGGGCGACATGATCTGTGGAATGTGTTGTGAAAGCAACATCCATTCCTAATCCAAAGACAATGGCTCTGACTGCCCTGAGGTGTAAGGATCATGAAAGACTGTCATGAACAGTGAGCACTCAGAGAATTCAGTCTGTTTATTGGGCCTTGGATCCAAGGAAAGAAAACTGAGCAGCGAACCTATGACAGTTCACATGGATTCTCCATATTCAGCCTATTTTGAACGGACACAGAATGAGACCTCAGTGATGGCTCCCACATTGTAGTCTCTCACCCTGGTATCTCCTGCCTGCACAGGGTGCATATTCTAAGCCTAAAATTTCACTGGGGCTAGTGATGACCCTCTTCTGAAACGGTATGTAGCTGGGGTTCCTTCAGAAGCGAAGCTCACAGAGGTCCTCAGCTTCACTCCACGGTGCAGTGGGCAGATGGCAGGCACCTCATGACACCCTGCCTGTGAGTGTGGGCGGGGCCCGGGAAAGTGATGCCTGCCTGCCGTTGTGGCTGGCCTACCTTCTATGGCAAAGATGCGAGGGTATGCATCGGTAACAAGGGTTCCCCATCCAACGGACTGAGTTCATGGAGACAGAGATGAACCGAGGCGATGGAGCAGACCCTTTAGAAGCCAA